>NC_069141.1:45574098-45899913 GCF_943734755.1 Anopheles moucheti | reverse complement strand
TTGTTGCTCTGGAAACATATGTTGATCGATTTAGATAGTAATTCAAATTATGAGGAAAAGAAAGATAAAAAATGGGAAATTCAAAATATTGGACAAACAATCAATTTGACTGATCCGGTTGTTATATCAAAAAGATATGTTTTTCCGAATCCAAGAAAACTAACCTTTATTAATTAAATTACTTCATAAAACATAAATGCGTGCTAGGTTAATTAGTAGATTAATTGAATAGATTGATGAAATTATTTCAGTTTTTAATTAATCAATAAAATGATTTGTATGTCGTTTTAATGGTTTATATGAAGGATTGAATAGAGTTAAAGAAAGCTTGATATAGTCGGCCAAAACCTTGTGAGATCGTAGTGCACCATAAACATATATATAACACTTAATAGTTCATGAAGAGCATATATATTTCTCTCTTCTTGGCTTAACGACCTACTAGGTCATGCCTAACATTTCCGGCTTACATATTTCACCACAAATAGTTAAATACACAACTCGACCGCCGCTACCAAAATCCAAGCATCTTAATATGGGAAGAAATCTATTAAAAGAACCAGCGCAGAACAAAAATATTTCAATTTGTTTAATAAGAATTTTACCTAACTTGCATGTTATATCTTTTTTATGTTTCTCTTTCTTTAACCTCTATGCTACGAACTCTTAACACATGGCATAAATCAACCGTTATGCCGCAATGGTACACACACACACTTTTGTATAATTTACATTCTCTAAACGAATGCTGTTTACTACATGAGTTACTGTTTGTTTGTCCAATTTTGAATATTTAGATTCCAACCTAATGACCATACTGCTTGGTACTTTCCGTTTTTTTTTAAGATTCTTTCTAACCGTTGTTGGATTTGGCTTGCCTAGCTTATCTGTCTGTAACAGTGGCTCAACCCATACTAAAACCTGAAAAATTATGATTAGTATTGAACTGATATTAAAATGTAACATGCTTGTTTTCAAGCGCCGGAACTAATATTTTATGATCTACATTTTTTCGTTCCTCAATCGAAGCACTTCGACATGTGCTTTCCGTTATTGTGTGCTCTCGTTTTGAACACTTTGACTTCATATTTTTTCTACAACTTAACTTATCGTTTTATTCGAAACGCATAGCAGTTGTATTTTAAGTCATCATTTTTAGCCACTGTGCTTCGTTAATGCCGTGAAACATAATTAATTATATCCAATAAACAATCCCAATTGGATGCCACTGGTGCCTTTCTAAAATTATCGTTTGTTTTGTTTACAAGATCCACTGCTCTGTTTTAGAACTTGCTTCATTTCTCTTTTAGACAACGTTCGTGCATTAGTTGGCTATCTCCTTCTACTTATGGTGTGGATTGATATAATTCTACTGGGTTATTCTCACTTGGAGTACGATATCGTTCGTTTGACTCAGTGATCTCGAAAAGTGGATGAGTTTAGTTTGTTATTCAAGTCTAAATAGTCAGACATATGTGATTATAGTGTTTACCAAACCTCGGACGAAAAAAAATAACAAACAAATAGCTGATGATGACAAACTGCATTTGGCGGGAAATATGTCAAATTGTACATAATAATCATATATGTTTCATCGATAAGTTCTGCTTTGTATTCACTTTTGTTTACGAGTTTACATAATAAACTTTGCATTGCTTATGAGAGGATTTTATTGTTGTCAGTAATGCAACAGGTCAACAAACTCGTTCGCCATTGGCCGTTAGTTTGGAACTAAAATAATTAAAAGTGTATTTAAAGTCTCTCACTTTTCTAGCTCCTAAATATTATAGATTTGAGTGGCCGTTTAGTGAATGATGTCTCATTCAATTACGCTTTTATAGATATTCTTGTTTATGAATATATTGTAAATTGCTAACAAATAAATTATATAAAAGAAAGTTAATGATCTCTAGAAATGTATATTTAAATTAATAAAAATCAAATATCCACACCGTTATTTTACGTCCCAAATCTCGTTGTTTACCTATTACTCATGAAGTAGAGATTTATAAAATCTTAAATTGCATTGCATTGAACTTATTCCCTCAAAATTTCAAATAAGTCGACAAATAAGTTGTACAAATTCAATCCAATTTAATCGCAACTAAATTAACCCAATGGATTATATTATATGGGTATGTGCATTTCAATAGCACACTCTAACGTCTGTGTTTAGGATGGGGACTAATTTAAGGTATTGCACATACAATACATGTATTGCAATAGTGGTACAATTAGTCAACATGCAAACAATTTAAACCATGTTGAAGGTGTTTCGAAGGAGCAAGTTTTGATGTTTAAAATAGGATAGAACATACGCTTCTCTCTTAAAAACAACGATATCCACCATTAAACATAGCGATTTTAATAAAAAAAATTACAAGGTATTTTCCTTTGGTTCCTAGGTATGGTTCCTATTACAAAGTAATTGTTAGAAAAGTTTGCATGACGTTGCAGCCCGTTCGAAAAAACTGAATATTTAATTCATTTTAACATAAAATTAGGCCGTTTGTGAGTTTAAAAGATATATAGAGCGCTGTAGAACATTTCATATTACTAGAAATATGTTTATTGTGTTTAGTTTGTCGTATGGATGGTAATTTATTCCACTACCACCACTATTGACACACTTACCTTAATTGTTAGCGGAAAAAATGAACCGTTTTTGTTACAGTCGAATCCGTAACATCCGGTCTCATATCTGACAAGTCTTATTGACCCGTCTGCTCGAAGTGACACTTAATCAATCCTAATTTAACTATTATTATTTTACGCGGGTCGCACACTACTGTACATAGTACTTGCCCTTCACACAGCACTGTAATATTGTTAATATATACCAAAATTCTAAAATATAAAGTAGAAGTAGATTACGAGCTCTATTTCACTTTCGCGCATTAGTTTCTGTAATTGCATAACCTTCTTTAGGGTGTATTTAGTGTAATTAGGAAACGTTTAAACTGAGTTTGAAATAAGTTGAAAATACGTATTTTCATATTACATTGTTCATTCGTTCGCGTTTGACGCTGCAAGGTCAAATTTTAATTCTTTATGTAAATCATTTATTTGCTACAGGACAAGGCGACATCATATCTCATCAAACAATCGAATCGTTCGCATTTCCACAGACGACGACTACTTCTCATTACGTGGAATCTTGGCCTTGTGATGCATCAGGACCTCATCGCATTGATAAATATAACGAATGTTCGCTATTTAAAACACAAACACTTCCTGGAGACGTACACAGCCAACGGTCGAGCAACAGTGTAGCTGGTGCCTTCAACAAGTCGGGGACTCAATCGATTATTTCACGTCGCAAAAGATCATGGTCACGAGCAGTATTTAGCAGTTTACAACGGAAAGGACTCGAAAAAACGTTTCAAGAACAAAAATATATTACTAAACCTGATAGAAAACGTCTTGCTGCTACACTTGGATTGCATGATGCACAGGTAACTATAGTCCTCGAATACGTTATTATTGTCTTATGATAGAGTTTACATTATATTACCAAGAATTCGTGTACAGTAATGTGCTGCAATTTTTAAATTGTTTGATTAAATAAATTTTACTAACAATTACAGACAATTACCTAACCGTAATCAAACTAACCTTTTAACGCCGGAAAAGAGCATCGTATCCAGAGCATTTTATTCATTGGATGGTAATCTGGAACGAAAAAAAAAACTAAAGGAAAAAGGTATTTTCAAATAGGCTGAGCTACTAACCATTAAAAAACAATCGAAAATTTGTCATAACAATTCTTACTTAACTCATGTATAACAATAACATTTTGATATTCTTAAAACATCTAACAATCTTAAATATTCCTCAGGTTTAAGCATACTATAGTGTTTTGTGTGAAAAAACACAAAACAGTATTGTAAGAAAATTAACTGGGTAGGATTTCTGTTACTTCTGTTACACAAAAATCGGTTGGTCTAGCGGTCTTTTCATCTTCAGCATTAATCACAATTGAAGGCAATTGTAACAATTTAAAGAAATCTTCTCTTCCCACAACTGAGGTATTCTCTATTAGTTTATTTGAATCGTTTGGTTCAAGGTTTCACAAGAAAAAAGTGCTTACAAAGTGCAAACAGTTCCTGAAAAAATAGCTACTGTTATTTTGAGCTATAGATCACTTGAACTGGTAGTTATAACGGATGCTATTAGTTGTTTGTATTATAGAAAAAATGACTTGTTAAATAACATATCACATTTGAATTGAAATTGGTACAATTTATGCATTGTAAGAAGTCAAAGCTTTGCAAAATCATGAAAACATCCCGAGAAAAGCATCTTCCAAGCCTCAAGCGGCCTCAACCGCCATTCCGCTTAGGGACTCCAATAAGCTCGATTCACTATTGATCCCTCACCAACCCCAAACCGAAAAAAAAAATGAATTTTTGAATTATTTGCTTTTGTTTGTTTTAGGTAAAAGTTTGGTTTCAAAATCGTCGTATGAAGTGGCGACACATGGTAAAGAATACTTCGTTATTTTCTATGTCTCAAAATAAAGATGCAGGAAAATCTCAAGCTCTTTCGCCACCCTACATGAATTCTGAAATAGCAGAAATGTTAGCGATGGATGGCAACGAAGAAACTGAAGACGATGACGTAATAATTGATTAGATCGCATAGTAAGATTTCATGTAAATTATAAAAAAATGTTGAATAAATTATTGATTTCATTATGATCTTAAACAAAGTGATTGTTTGAATCACTAGTCTAGTTTTATTTTGTTTAATTTTTTATAGGGTAAGAAACTTCAAATATTATACAAGGAAGTAAATTCTATGCTGCACAGTGTAAACGTTCATATCCTACAATCTCGCTGGAAAAACAACCATTCTCTTTGTTTTAAAATAAACGGCTAAAATTTATAATTAGCGTTATTGGTAGCGTTAATTGAATATTATTTTACTGATAACGATTATCACACGATTTTCGAAATCAGATATAAATCGAACGAATTGAATAGTTTGGCATACAGAAGTGACATTTGGAGGGAGATAAAGTACCTGGATTAAACCATCTTCACTTTGCAATTCGTCACATCCGGTGTAAAGTGCTGTACCACAATCTACAACCAGTAAAGCGGAAGGTGTTCATTTTCAGTAGAAAATATTTGTATAGCTGGTACAAACTCTTTGTACCACAAGCATTGATGTAATAATTGTTGGGTAATGCAAGTTTTTTCGAGTTATTATATGACGGCACGTATCCGAACGAAATGGCATTCGATTCCGACGTAGGTGGAAACAGATGTATTATCTTTTTTTTATTATCTAGAACGGCCTGGCAGATGTATTATTATCTAGTAAAAACAAATTAAAATGGTGGTCGGGATTCGACACATCCCGGTTTAGTAAAGCGTATACTTTGAGAAACGAATGAGTATTGAAAAATAATTTTCAATAGTAAAAGTACAATTATCAAGAGCAAAAAATCAAAACGGAATATAACATAAGATAAAACGACATAATTTGAATGAGAGGATTTTTTGTGGAATTCAGAGTGTAATCATATTAATTACCATACTTTTTCGTTGATAATTATCTTAAGAATCGATTCCGATGTACTCCGTTGCATCTAAAATAACATAAAGTTGCATAACAAAAAGAATTATTAATGAATTTACACTGCAGTCGGTTTGAAGCAAAGCTGCTAAGATATATTGATTCTAGTATACCATGACAATTATGTAAAATTAATAAGCGGTGCGTATATAGGTAGGATATGAAAAATTTGGGATCATCGCACATGGTGCATGGTGAATATGAGCCAGTAATTTCTACGCGTTAAAGTTTCATTGTGAACTGTCAGCCCATTCACCTAAAAGTGCGGTAAGTGAACCAATTATAGCTATAATATGTCATCAACAAAGAGATTTCATTGTCAAAAAATTCCAGCGTTGGTAATATTGGGTTTATGCTCTATATTCTATGGAGTCACCAGCAGTCTGTATGATGATTATACTAGTACAATGAGAAAGATTTTGGTATAAATTCTTTTTTCGTCCCCACAGTTCGTATGGATCAAAACTTCTTTTTAAATGAGGTTCTTTTAAATAATTTTCCAAATCAGACTTAGCAGACACTTTTGGGGCATACAATGTATCCGCTTTGCTTCGTTTAGTAGCTACAGCTTTAATTTTTTTTCTTCTAATTCAACTAAATCACGTTTAGTTTCATTTACTGAAGTTGAAATTTTATTTACAATAAATGAAACTGCATCAGAAAGACCTGTGTCGTATGTTTCTTTAAATTTAATTGTATCATTAATGAAATCTTCTCCATAAAGATATACAATCTTGGATCTAGAATAATTGCAGTGATAAAATGTTGTAGTATATAATATCCTTTTATGTTTTCGCTTTTGTAAATGCGTCTATCAACATCAATGTCTCTTTAAGCAAATTTGTTTTCTTTGTCTTATCTTCCATTTGAAGTAAAAAAAGGTAATTTAGTACACCTGGCTTTGATATGATCAGTGGATACAGATTTATCAGTGGATACATCAACAGTTGTAGCATTAAAGACGTTTAAAACTGATGTTGTTTGCTCCAAAAGCTGACAATCCTTATCGTTTAATGTTGTTTTGTTGTTTTTTTTTAAATGAAACATTGTTGTACATTATTTAATTTCAGTAAAATTCTTTAAAACAAATTAATGTATATTCGTGATACACGTGCGGGATTACTTACTGTCGCTCAGGCTAAGAAATACGCACGCCACTCATACGGGCGCGGCTTAACTACGTGAGTGACAATGCGCGAATGTGTAAGCGATATTGCGAAAGGATGCGTGAGTGGTAGGAAACAGGCGCGCGTGACTAAAGGGTGCCCCCGAAAGTATAAGAGGATTTAAAAATTAGACAAAAAAACCTGTTCCAGAAACTTAATGTTTATTTGATAAATAGAATTTGTGGAGTATTCTGTATTATTTCCCAAAAAAAAAATTAAAAAAAAAATTTATCGTATGCCCATGATCGCACTTTTGATCTGACGCCTTCCATCAGGTTCAGCACAGACTTGTCCCGAACGATTTTCGACACTTTCTTCCAGTCTTTTTGAAAACTGTCGATGTCCTCCGCAGCTTTAAAATGCATTTTCAATTTTGACATGGTTTGCGTCCAAAATAACTCAATCAGTCTGGCTTCAGGGCAGTTCGAGGGATTCATTTCCTTCGGCACGTACCGTACCTCATGTTCTTCATACTATGCGATCGTGTTTTTGGCACAGTGAACAGAGGCCAAACCTGGCCAAAACAACACTGGACCAATATGTTTTCGTTTCAAGGGCAGCAAACGTCGATTCAAACACTTCCGGATGTCGGGATCGGTCCTCATCGTCTCCGTTGTCATAAATGGTTCGGACATCATACTGCATTCGCAAATGGCTTGCCACAACATCGCTTTTTTCCGAATTTTTCAAGAAATATACATTTGTCGGCTTCTTCGACGTCATGGCTTTCAGGCACGGTGTTATATCTACTACCCGGAAGAGTTTTGTAGTCAAAATTTACGTACGACTCATCGTCCATCACGATGCATGAGGATTGGCGACACAGCAGCTTGTCGTACAGCTTCTGAGCCCGATATTTAACGCATGCGGCCTGTTTTGTACTCCGTTTCGGTTTCTCTTACGTTTTTAAATTCAATCTTGCCTTGGCACGTTGGATGTTACTTTTTGATAGACCCAGTTTTTGAGCCACATGAGCGAATGGAACTTTCCTTTCTTTGCTCGAACGCTTTTGCTATGTCCCGGTCCAACTGTTGATCGACAGTACCAGGATTTCGGCCACATTTCGGCGTATTCTCGAAGCTAGACTCCTCCCGAAACTTTTGGATGGCGGTTCGCACGGCTCCGATACTCACACCTTCCGATTTCGCTAATTGACTTGAGCGAAATGTTAGATGTCGAGCACCATTTGTGCAGAATGCTTTTGCGCTTTTCGACGGAAATGCCTCGCATTTCAACAGACGCTATTGAAAAAAATTGTTTTAATGCACTAGCTAGTAGCTCTGAATGTAAACAATCAAGCATATCAAGAATCTGCTGTTTTACGCCATCCGTTTACTAAATACGTCATTTAGACATCGTGCTTATACTTTCGGGGACACCCTTTACTTACGGATCTACTATACACTACTAAGCGAGCCGAGTGCATCGGAAGTGCGTAGGCACAACAGAGCGAGCGAGTTTAGAAATATATAAAGTTCAAATCTCGAAATTGAAAGGACGAATTATTTTTGCGAATCAAGAAACAGGAAGGAAAATGTTTTTCCTTTATTGTAGACATAAACATTGTTAAAGCATCATGTATGGAAACGATGATTATGGTCTGCAAAATAAAACTTAAATTAGTAGCAAGGAGAAATTGATTGCAGAGAATTATTTCAACCGAAATCGTTCGCATTCCTCGCAAGCCTTTTAATCCGATCGAAACCCTTCCCGAAGTAATTTTGTTTGGACACCAGTATGTTGGCTAGATCGAGCGGAGGTATCTTTTAGATAGCGGAGAAGAAAGAAAACAGAACCTACTTGGTTGACGGTTTCGCACTAACTAACTTCTACTTTATTACTGTCAATGTCAATGTGATTGTATTAGTGATATCCGCGCATCACCAATACTTCTAACATAGTAGGCGTTCAGGCGGTGGTCACTCTTCTCTGCTTCGCAAAAAAGGGGCTCGTCACGAGCGTTTTGACCTGCTGGCAGGGTTCCCCTTCAGGCCGCATAGGCCCCCGCAAGTTTCGGGCAACTAGCTGGAAGGCAGTCGCTGCGAAGCGCGAACCCTGTCGGTGAAGACACCGTAGAGCGGCGACAATCGGCGGGCATTCTTGTTGCTCGGAGTTTAGCGGCACCGGGAGACCAGCAACCTTCGCGGTTGGTTGGTGCACGGCGGAGTCCGGACAATACTTACTATATGTAATATTCTAAAAAAATATGTGACAATCGTGCTATACTGCTCTATTACCAATCAAAAGCATTTTGATCAAAATCCCTAAAAAATTCCGTTTGGATGAAATCCCTTTAGAGTCTCAATCGGATCCAATCCCTATAGAATCCCAATCGGATCGAATTATTGTAGGATGCCATTCGAGTCGAATCCTTTTAGAATCCCATTCGGATCGAATCCTTTTAGAATCCGTCATTTGGGATTCGATTCGATCGCGTGAAGCTTGTTATGGCCCAATCTGATTGTTCGCGCCACGCACTGACAGCCGCTCGGCTATGGTTGTCACGTGTGATGAGTGCGTGAGTACCGGAAGGGCGCTAACCGCAGGATCGGCTCAGCGCGCAATCGGCAGGAGCTAAGCGTGGGTTCAGAAAAGAGTTAGCGTTCGGTGTGCTACGGGCGGTGCGTTTAATTAAATTGAAATAAATTATTTGTAACGTTTGTGTCTATAGTCATAGTGTGTTAATTTAAACTACCAAATCGTCTCGGACACCTCAAAAATAGACACAACACAGCTGCACAATGCAGCAATGTGCAAGCAGTGGAGGATAAATCCCCTTGGCGGCTCTTGGTGTAATAATAGTTAGGGGCCCCATTTTTAGAAATTTGATTGGAGAGGGAAGGATGGGGGTTTGAATGATTTAAAGGGATGTAAATGTTAATTAAACATGAAGTATAAATATTGACAAATTTATTAATTGAATTTACCTACTCAATTATGACATTATTTATTGTTCATCATATAATTTACACATCTTCTAATATTAATACCGTAATACATTACATCTATGAATCATCATGATCCATTTCCATTGAGCCATTCAAATCTTACATGCGTAAAAGCGCCTAGAAGTACATCATATAAACGATCGCTGATGATGGAAGAGTGTACAGGTGGTCCCCGAGGTCCCCGAGGACCGCTATAACCCGGGAAAAAAATCGAATTTCCGCGTAAGTCGAAACCTGATGCAATTTCGTTTATACTTCATAGTCATAGAGTCGACTCCCTTCTCTGCACTTAATTTATTCAAAGATTCAGGCGATTTTTAGTAAGTTTACATTAAAATAAGTTAGAACGATAAGTTTTATATGACAAAAAAAGGATTGTAGACCAATTTTTTCAGATTTTCCTTATACTTTGTGCTGTATACTAATTCATCAAAATAAGCTGTTTATTTAAACGGTTTAATTAAAAAAATATTAACTAACATATTTTAAATGGTTAATTTTTTTATTTTTTTTCTTTATTTACATAATGACGGCCAAAGGCCGTATGATCGACATAGTTTGAATGTCTATGGGCATTTCCTCCCAGTTATGAGACTTTTCCCGTGCTTGCTCGGTTGTTTTACAAACTAACTTATAACTATGGATTGCAGTGGCGGGTGGAAATGTGGGGTGGGATATTGATATTGTGTTGTGGATAGTTGAAGCAATAGTGGTGGTGGCGATGTTATGTGTGATGTTATGCTGGGCTGTTGTTGCAGGTCTATTGTTGGTGGTTCCATGGACAGGTGACATAAAACAGGCACGCAGTTTTGGTGTAACATTTGAACATGTAAGCGATACAACCGTGGTAAGTGTAGCTGTGTTTTTTCTAACTCTCTGGATATTCGGAGATACTGCTGTGTCCCAGTGGGGTCGCGATGGTGTCGGAATCAATGTGACACAATACGAATATAACGTAGGACGACATTTTACATTTAATGGATCAATTGGAAGGATGGAAACTTAAGGAAAGGAACAATTAGACCATTTTCTCGGTATATAAAGCGGTATATAATCACCATATACCTCAAGTTTGCTGGCTAGCACGTTGCGGATTGGAGCACCCGGTTGTAGTCCGATCAGCAAGTCAAGTCCGGCGGTTTCGAATTCAACGCAGTGTCACATCTTGGAATACTACACTGCAGACACATACCTTCGTTTCCGACAGGTTTATGCGCTGTAGATGTGCATTCAGTGCAAAATGGTTCGACATAATCCGAGACATGATGCCGAAGAACGCACGATCCACAGAGAACTCCAGGGCCACAGGACACTTGCGGTGAGATCGAGAAGAAGAATCCCCAGAGTCCATCCGCCTCCCACATGCTCTACCAGCGAGACAGACAAAGTTGTAGTGGGGAGCGAGCGAAGGTACTCATGGGTTGAGATAGGTCTGTCGTAAAATGCTCCCTCGGTTGCGCCTTTTTTGGTCAGTGAGTCGGGAATTAAACAATGAGAAGGAACCTTAATTAATGAAATGAACTTCCATAATTTTTGGTATAAAATGGTCATGGCTCTTAACAACCTTCTCAGCTTTTAGCGCCTCGATTGCGCTTAAACTATCAGTAAAAACGAAGTACTGACCAGAAGAGCTTGCAGCTATGATAATTAGCGCATAAAACATTGCAGCACACTTGACAGTGTATACACTACATAGTTGCCTCAACTTGAACGCACCTCCGGTGTTATGCCAAAAACTCCGAAGCCCGTACACTCCACAAAAAATGATCCATCAGAGTTGAACTATTTTAAAGGATCGAAATGGCCATACTTGTTTCTAAAAAAGCCCGGAACGACTTTCGGGCGAAACCTTATGCTGCCTTGTGCTAGTCTAAGAGTCTACTGTAATATCTCCAATTTGAGGAGCTGCGTTTTGGATGCCCAATTGAAGCATATGTTTCCATATTCCACAACGGATAGAACTGTAGTCTTGTACAATCACAGGACCCATGCTCCCCATACAAATAGACATCAGTTTTTCCTTCAAATAGTCCTCTCTGTCTGTTATTTACCGTATCACTAAAACAAGAAAGTCTACCATGTCCATTTTTGAAGCAGAAAACGTGATACCAAGGCTATCTTCCCACTTGGTGAGATTATCCAAAATACTGGGATTTATAAAACAAAAATCACTAGCGCAATTTCTGTGTAAATTACCCTCTAGATAATAGTAAGTGGCCCCCATGATACCGTAATTTCAACAAATGTGGCCCACGAGCTGAAAAGTTTGAAAAGACTCTTGCTCGAGTGTATTCGAATTTTTAGCTAATATTAGGCCTCATACAAAAACTCATCTGGCGAGTTTTCAAATTAACATGTTCAGCGCCGTATAACCCAAATTTGGATGATGACAATAGTTACCATCTAGCCGTATCACCCAAAAATGGGTGATGTGCTGATGTGTGAGCGAAAAACTAAGTAAGCTTTGACAGAGGCCCCACGATAACTACAATAGAACGTCGATTATCATGGCAACTGCGGACCGACCGCATGTCGGTTGATCGATTTCCACGGATAATAGGCCCTTCAGCTTCGTACGTATAGAAATTGAAGATGAAGATGACAGGTCAACGTTAATAGAATTTATATGTCTTAAGTTATTGTTCATTAGCAATATGACCATTTTCCAGGTAGTTTAACTTTATAAACTCTTTATAGAAAATTCTCAAATTCCTATTAGGTCAGCCGGTTGAACTGTTAAAAATTCAAAATTATTCTACTAGCTGTCATGTTTTTACTCAGGGATAACCCGCCCGCTGGTTAATCAAGCCCCAGATAGTTGAACAGTGGTTTATTTTTTTGTGAGCAAGGAAAAAAATGAAAAGTTCAATACGTGATGCCATTTGAATAATAAACAACTAGAAGTTTATCCTACTACATCAAAATCAATCAAAATCAATAAAAAAATTGAAAACAACACGCTAACTGCTAATGTAGAAAAAAATCACTGACATGCGACTTATCTAAGTCGGTTCTTGATTAAGTTTAGTTATTAGAAACTTTCTAAAATAATCGGTCTAAAAGTTTAATGTGTAATACGAAAAAGACGAGGACGTGTTGCATGCAACGTCAGCGTACCAATTAGCGATGGAAATATCTACAGTTATTTCCCGAGTTACGCGACACTCGAGTTACGCAAAATCGAGATTCGCGAATCTCCAAATTTTGACAGTTCGTGTAATTTTGTATGTGGAATTTAATTTTTTATGTGTTTAATTTTAAATTTTCCCAAAATATACGTAACATTTTTATATTATAAACATAAATTTTTGGTAAAAATTTATCCTGATTGTCGAAATAAACGTAAAAATATCGATTAATAATGCGCTTTGCACCTTGAAAAGAAGAAATCGTTCTCTGGATATTAATTATAAACGATATTACAAAGGGAATTCGAGTTACGCCAAAATTCGAGTTACGTGGATTGGTCTGGCACGCATTATTCGCGTAACTCGGAAAAGACTCTATACGCTCCGGCGGTTAATATAACGGCTTCCCAGAACGGTAGCAGGTTATTAACTTCACGCAAGCGACTATCGCAGATAAATAGTTTTAATTTTTATATTTACAACATCTGTTTAAACAAATTTCTTTCAATGATTATTTTACATGACTGTATACAAATTTTGTTTTTTTCTGAATGTTTCCGCATATTCCGTCTAGGAAAGCACACTGTAATATTTGCAATTTTTATTTTCTTTCAATTTCAGTAAAATTTTTCAAACATATATCACTCTTTTCAAGGTAAAGCAAAGTTATATATTGGTTCGAAATTTATATAAGAAAACTATCTATTATTTGTGACTGCATAGGCTGTTGCGGGTGCGGCTATATGACAGCAAAACAGCAGCAGAAACCCATTGTTAGAATAATCATTACTGCTGCTGTTGCTGTATTTGCGGCTGTTATTGCTGCGATTACTGCTGCTTTTGCTGCTACTGCTATTGCCGCTGCTGTTGCTGCTGCTGCTGCTGCTGCTGCTGCTGCTGCTGCTGTTGCTGCTGCCGCTAATGTTTATGCTGCTGCTGCCGCCGCTACTGCTTTTGCCGCATCTGCTAATGCTGCTTTAGCTTTAGTTGCATTAGCGGTTAATCCTTGTGGGTTGCAGGATGTTTTCGATATAATGATAAATATGGAACCTGGTTTTTATTTTACTTTAAAACGTTTTCGAAGATCACTTTATCAATATAATCTGCACGTGCCTTTTCCCGTGTTTAATAACGTTCAATAAAATTCAGCATATATTCTTTTCTTTGTCCGCAAGGATACCGTTTGTTACTTCAGACGGTTCTATTGTGCAATGTGGGTTTCGAGATATATCATCAGTGGATATTCCACTTTGTACGTCAGTTGGCAAACCAATCTGAGAATGATTTTCTTCAGCAAATGGCACA
Organism: Anopheles moucheti; assembly: GCF_943734755.1. Classification (NCBI taxonomy): domain Eukaryota; kingdom Metazoa; phylum Arthropoda; class Insecta; order Diptera; family Culicidae; genus Anopheles; species Anopheles moucheti. The sequence continues at coordinate 45,885,783 of NC_069141.1, read as the reverse complement.
AATGTGCCACGTACACTCTCGAAAGCTTTTCGAAAACCGAGTTTCATGTAGAGTCCACGGGAAGCATCATTTTCAGGCCTTATGACAACAAACGGTATGTAGCCCCGTTGGATTACCAACTTTGTCAGAGATTGTGCAAGTTGAATACCGTACCTATAATGGAAAGTCAATGCATAGACCAAAGTAAGATGATTATTTATTTTTCGTATTTAGAAAATGATTACTATGCAATTATCAGACACATACCCTTTTCTTCGAAATTTAGGTTTTGTTTGCATGGAAAACATTCCACCGTAGTAGGACTGCAAACTCCATGCAGCTAGCTCGTTGTCCAATTGATTGAACACGCCGAATCCCGGAAGCTGACGGACTAATTTTTCAAACAGCTCAAGGCTTTCGATATCACCTGCTGGGTACAAATCGTGAATATCCTTGACATCGTCGATACACAACGGTTTCATGATCACTTCATTCGCTGCTAACGGTTCCAAAGGTAAATCTAATTCAGCTGGACATTCATGCACGTAAATGTCCCCGTAGATATGCCCATCTAGCTTTCCATTAACTTTCTCCCGATAAATCTCTTCCATCTTAAACATGATGCCTACATGGGTAAAGTTCATGTACAGTGGACTATGCCATTCAAAAAGAATGTCCTCCTCTTTAATCAGATCCATTCGCTCTAGTTTGTCTGGCGGACAAAAAATACCTACGCTTTCGTTTGTTCTATTATCCGGCTGAAAGAATATATAAAAAGGTGAATCGACGTAGGTGTAAAATTTCAATTAGTAAAGATCAATGGATGTCTGTGGTTTAATAGAAATTTGATAAAATAATATAAAATAGTGTATTTATCATAGCATAAATACCGTGTATGTGCAGCCTGGGAAATGCAAGCAAACGGGATCTTCTGGCCAAGTCTTTGCTCTATAAAATTGAAATCGCCATACTCTATCATTCAGGTACGTTTTAATAGTTTGATGGAACTGTAACGTAATGTAGAAAGGCCAACAGGTTTTTTGAATACTGTTTGTTCTATTTCTAAATTTGAGCTCCTTAAGAATGGTAACGAATGGCATACTTTTAAAGAATGAGGAAAATATTTTTCCAGCTCTTCCATCATTGCTGGTAGTTCGCTTTCATTAACGATCACGAAATTGTTTCCTTCTGGTACGATGTCCATCCTTCATTAGATGTTATGGTTCGGTTTCAATGTGTTTCTGTAAAATAAAAAAATAATCAAATTTTATTAATTGTACGAAGTGTTCCGTTTATTTTGTATAGCTCAAATTTATATTTAATAACCAGTATGAAACACGTGCGATTTTAAATTCTAACCTAAATTAGTAAACCACCAAAAAGCTAGCTTTAAAAAAACCTCAAAAGTAAAACTTTGTACATCAACCGCATAGCTTACTACACCAATCTGCAGGATTTATATTGCGTGTTTCATTAGCAAAAAATACCTTTTTTCATTTGAACTTTTCATTGAACGCTTTCATGACAAGCTATGACTCTCTGCAATAAAATGACATCATCGCGTCTTAAATGACGTAGGTCACACTAAACACAACACATCGTCCTTTATACGCAATTCCATCGCATGAATAAAAAATATAAATATGTTTTAACGTGTATGATTAAACCAGCTGCTGGCATTTTTAAAGCAAAAATTAATAATGTGTGTGATATGAATAACAACAAAATGTAAAACATGCAACAAAATATCAAAAACCCTTGAATATCCTTCATTATGTATGCACATATTTAACAGTTATGTTGTGTAAAGTTGCCTAGTTATTACTCGGTAATTAAATTGGATACACAACAAAAGTCTGAAAAATTGTGATTTACAAAATCACACCTATCTAATTATTACATAGCGCAGAAATAAAAAAATAAATTGTATTCTAATTTCTAGATCAACAAATAATTAAATCTACATTCTTCCTATGCTTTACTACAGTTTAATTAAATGTTTCTGCTTATTTTACTTACCTATTCACAACAGAGACCAGAGAGTCTATTGTTCAACGACGTTTAAAACGATTTGTTGTGGCCAGAACACCGACAGTCTACACTAACCAACAAATCGTGTAAAATTTTATACCCCGATCACAGTTCACGCATAGTCCAGCTCATAGAGAAACGAAGCGGATATTTGCCGAACAACCGTCAATTATACCGCACACGAAACACAATGCATGTATGTTACTCGTGATATCCAATAGCTAGGAAAACACGCAAAGTATGGCCCCTCAACCTCAACTTGCGAATGAACCAGGACAAATCTCACCCACTGGCACTTCCGGAAAGTATCCTATCACTTTTATGTTAGCCTACACTTCTACGATTTATTTTATAAACTTAGTTATCCTCCAGAGAAGGTATAAGCTGACACCAAATTGCAATATAGCGTTTTTCTTTTACTCAAACGTAAGGCCGTAGCCCATGTCGCCCAGACGCAGCACGCATTTAGCTTTACTTGTATGGTTCAATATTCGACAGCAAGTAAGGAACGGTAACCATTTGCACAAGGAATTCACACATCCAGCAGAATGTCCTGGGGCACGCCTAACACACAGGTAGCTAGAAACTCCGAATTTCGCCTGAAGTACACAAAAAGGTGACCGCAACACCAACACGCCGATAACCGAGCGAAACTGCGAGGACCTTTAAACGGCATTCGTTATGCTTTGACCAGGTTCTTTTATTTTATGCGACGGTGAGCCTATTATGTCGTTTCCCTGTCACCGTCATCTCGACTGGAAAACGGGTTGCACGTTCCTATTGCGCAGGCGCAATATGTACGTTACTGCAATTTCTTTTGCTGTCCTTGTTGAATATCTCTCTTGCTGGAATCATATCCTCAAAGCATCGTGGCCATGTAACACATGGACCAATGCTTCATTGAAGCATTAAATAGTTACAGCCCTTCATTGCAGTAGAACATGCATTATTTCTATTTTTCCAATATTAATGCAATGCTGAATTGTTGTTTCCAACTTACGTTGGAGCAGGATACAGGCAAGCCGTAGCCGTACAATGTTCGTTTTTTGTATTTATTGCATTTATTATGTCTAATCAGAACCGGTTAACTTAATAGAAGGTATAGTTGTTAACAGTATGATTAGTAGCGGTTTCTTGGCGAAAACAGTGCAATAAGCGTTGCAATAAGGTCGTTGCGTTGTGAAGAAGTTATCGAAGTTGTTATACTTGTTTAGAGTTAAAGTGTTGTAATTTCCAACATCGCACGAGGCCATACAAATTTTAAACGTCAGCGTAAATGTAATAACGGAAGTACGGCAAGTGCGACAATGTTCGGGTACTTCATTAATCGTTTCATTTACACCGGCTGATATCGTAGTATATAAACGACTGCTATTTTCATTGGGTTTTGCGTGATGAAGGTTGTATTTCCCAAATTCCAACCTAAAATCATGGCTTTTTAACATACTGACCGAACAGGGGTTTCCTTGCTTGTTTGAGATAACGTTTGTAAACAGTCATATGTTTGTAATTGTCAAATGAAATCCAACATGGCGTTCAACAAATAGCTGTGTGTTTATTTCCTCCCATACCCTCAAGAAGAACGGTTGTAAATTCAGTTGACAATAGAGACTCTAATGGTCTCATTGAAGTTCCAGTATTCGGAGAATTAAAATACGAAGGACCGAAAAAAGTTCATCATTGTTGCTACCAAATTGCTTTCCAGTGCAATTCGTAACTATGTATAAACCTTATTCGTGATTGTATTGTACCCCTACTGTCAAAGCAAGTCATGTCACGAAGTCAAGTGTCAATTTGTTTTTGGTGTGTTCTGGCTGGTTTCGTATATCAATGTGAAATACATACAAAATGGCGTGCAGTCGTCATCGATTATAAAATATTGTTGTTAATACAGTGAATATACTGCAGCATATTTCAGAGAAACAACGCAAGCTAGCAACGTAATTAGCGATTTCGTGTGTCAGTGTGCGAAAGAATACATAAATATTGTCTCGTTATTCAAAATGCGGGGTGTAAATGCTGCTAAATTGTTTCTATTAATGCGTTTGCTATAGCACCCCAATATTTGTGAAACGTTCTTGTGTTTGGAATGTGCGATACATTTGTCAAACAATCGGTATGTACTGTTGTTACAGCGATGTGTATTTGTCGTCAAAATAAGCGCCCAGCAGTTTAAGTGGGTTCAACTAAAGTTTTATCCGTGACTCAATAACTAACTCTTTGTGGGTCACTTTATATCTCATCCTTGCTTTGCAAAGGTATATTCACTAAATATTTTTCCGATTCGTTTGATTTTAATACAGTACGGAGCATTGTTTATCAGAGATACATTCACCGTTTGCGTCGATTGTTGAATGTATATCATGGAATGAAGCAACCGAGTTTTAGTGAAGATAATGTATGCGTGCCATAAGGCTATAAGTAAGGTGGAAATTAATTTCTGTGTTGTCCTAGTTTCAGCTGCACGACCGAGGAGCTGATCGACCGAGTGCTGCAGAACTGCGTTCAATGGCAATGAGACAACAGCAACAAATAGACACACAGCACCAGATGTTGGCGGCAAAGGAACAACGTTTACGGTTTCTAAAATCCCAGGAAACGCGTAATGTTGTTTCGATAGCTGAAGCAGAGCGCCTTCGAAGACTACGCGAGCGCGTAGAAGCCCAGGAATCTAAACTGCGGCGCCTCCGAGCGTTGCGTGGTCAAGTGGATTTGCAGAAAACCTATAATGTTACGCTGGGCAATGATCTAGACTCGATAAGAGCATTATTTAGCGAAAAGGAAAAGGAGCTTACATTAGCTGTGGCTAAGGTAGAAGCGCTGACACGACAACTAGAAGAGCTACGACGTGATCGCAGAGGAGTCGGTACAAATGGCATTTCATACAATCTAAATGCAAATGCTCTAAATAACAATGGGTCGCCTGCGGGCAAAGAGCTGGAAAAGTTGCGTTTGGAACTTGTTGTAAGTATATTGCATTGCACGAGCATATGTAGCCAAGTGTTCGATATACACAGTGTATTCATTTGCTTTACAGTATCGCAATCAGTTGTCAATGCAACAAAATGCTCGCTTGAATATGCAGAGGGAAGCATTGCAGCAGCGCCAGATAGAACTACATTCAGTAGACAAACGCATCGTTGAATTGCAAAGTCGTATTAACAAGAAAAGAATACTCAATGTGCAGAATTACAAACTAAATGCAGCAAATAATAGCCCAGGATCTGGACAAAACCACAGTAAAACAATACCGTCCAATATTAACCATCCGTTGCACGTGAGGTAATTGTTATAATGAATTGTATATAGAGCAATTTATATATTCATAGGCCATTTAGAGACAATTGTTCCAGGGACTTTTTCATAACTGCCATGTTTATCCACAGGTCCTCATCGACACACATAATTCCTTCGCACTCACGAACTTTGAGCCGTGGTAATGTAGTTGCAGTGGAACCGTTTAATCATGTTCCTGTCAAATCAACGTCGTTTGGACATGGATCAAACCCTTCGCCATCCCCGTCTCCGCTGGTGAACACGAATGAGAAAATGCAACAACCAATTTCTAGTGCCACTGACTTTATGCAACATCAGCATCAACTTCAAACTTATCAGTGGGACAATGAAAAACAAGCGATGATGATGGGCGGCGATGAGGCTATGCTGCTAGCACCGGAAAGCGATGAAAAGAAATTAGCAGTTCGGCAGCAACAACAGCAACAGCAGTACCGTTCCCGTTACGCAGAAAGCGTTGGGATTGTTACAGGTCCCGAAATGACAACGGAGGATGATTCTGCGACTGAAAAGCCAAACTATCCGGAAGCGCAACAACATATGATCGCAAACGATTTTGATATAAAAATCAATCCTAATACGGTATCAGGCTATGACAGCGAGAAGGGATTGTTTGAATTCTACAACAACACACCTCCGGGTGAGGGTGACTTAGATACTGTTGCTAGCACAGCTAACGATAAAGGACAGACAAGGGATAATAATATTGCGCATACTAAGGCTTATGGCAATAATCAAGAGAAACACCAACAAAATAATTCCAACCAACCGAAAGCTAGCTACAACTTTCTACAAAACATTCCATTGGGAAACTTGGTGGTACCTCCGAGGAAACCGATAAACAGCGTAGCACCGACGCTTGCTATGAAGCCTGTCACATCTGCGGTTGGATCTTCGGCCATCATGAATGAAACCACAAGTGCAAAAATAACTAGTGTTACACGTAAGGTTCCATTAGGAATTGACAGTGGTGGTGGTGGTGGTGTGACAATGAATGAAGCTGAACAAGCATCAATTCCTACAAGTCCAAATAACAACAGTCGGCCGGCACTACCTCCGAAACCTAACAAACCGCCATGCTTCGGCAATTCAGGTACAGCAAATGTTCCGGGAAATAGCAATGCAAACGATGAAAATAGTAACGAAACTAATGCTACTTTAGAAGGAGGATTGACAAACAACGAGCAGGACTCTTCATCTTCTACATCATTCGATATTCCGGATTTGGGACTGCAGGCAACAGTTAGCAAACAATCGTCATCAAATGATAAACTTCCCATCAAAGCTAAACCCTTGACAATCAGGAAACATCCATTTTTGGAGCAACCGAGGCTAAAAAATGTTACCGGTTCGTTTAATTCCGGCAGCGGAACTGTTGTTAGTACGGGGCTAAATAAATTGCCACCTACTTCCGGAACGCAGCAGCAACAGATAACAAATAAACGGAAGGAAGTAGCAACTGGTGGCGATGGGAATGAAACTGCACATTATGGTATTTACGAAATTGAAGGATTGCAGGACAAGAAATCCGCCGTAGACATTAGTGAGACTATGACAGGAAGAGATCATCCAATAGAACGCCTAAAAAAGTTAAAAAGTGGTAGTTCAAATAGCAGTGACGGTGCAGGGAACACTGATAATGAAGTTACTAGACGGAAGCGTAATTTCATTGCAATAACTCCCGACAGTCAGAGTAATGCTGGCAGTATTGGAGCTATGAATAGTACTGGAGGATCAATTGTTGGCGAAGGAAGCAAACATAAATTGTCGCGGCGGGTAAGCTTTGACCCGTTGGCACTTTTGTTGGATGCCAGTTTGGAAGGTGAATTAGAATTGGTAGAGAAAACTGCTATGCAAGTAAGTTCAAACAACCATCCAGAATCAATAATATCGTACTATATATCTATAAATTTGTATTAATTTCAATAAACATCCGTTGCTTACAGGTCACTAATCCAAGTGCAGCCAATGATGAAGGCATCACCGCGCTGCACAATGCTATATGTGCGGGTCACTTTGAGATAGTAAAGTAAGTGATAAAATAGTTTGTGTACGTGTTATTATAAAATTACTATAACTAATTTATTTTACAACAGATTTCTGGTAAATTTTGGATGCGACGTCAATGCACAGGATTCCGACGGCTGGACACCATTGCACTGTGCCGCTAGTTGCAACAATTTACCGATGGTCAAATTTCTTGTCGAGTCTGGTGCCTGTTTGTTCGCAGCAACACTATCTGATCACGAAACACCTGCCGAGAAGTGTGAGGAAGACGAAGAAGGATTCGACGGATGTTCTGAATATCTTTACAGTACGTAGACAAACCTCACCACCATAGGAAAATATGATATACAAATCTCTCGGCTTGCAAACTTGCTAATTTTCTTTAAATAATGTTTTATATTCGTATAGTTGGTCGTGTAGACAAATGAAAAATTTGCAATGGCAATTTATATTGAACGATCGGTATCGGTATTTTTGTTTTATTTCTGCACAGGTATACAGGAAAAATTGGGCATATTGAATAATGGAGAAGTGCATGCCGTGTTCGCGTACGAATCTCAACAGCCTGATGAATTAAGCTTTTTTGTGAACGATAAGCTCACTATCATTCGGAAAGGAGATGAAGCCGAACGTGAATGGTGGTGGGCACGCAATACCTTAGCCAAGGAAGGTTACGTTCCAAGAAACTTACTTGGGGTGAGTGTTTATTTTTACTTAAGTGTGATAGAACTTGTGGTTTCATTAATTTTTGCTTCAATTATTGTTTTAGCTATATCCACGGCTTGCTCCGTCGTACGCCGATGACAATTAGGGTTGTTAGTTGAATAATATTGTTCGCCAATGCAAGGCTTTGCAGTTCAATTCACAATGTGTGTCTATCTCAATATCATTCAGTATGATCATTGCTAGTATGATCCTACCCTTCATATCCCAAATAAGGGAAGTTCTTCTTTTTGGCGTATCGTCCTGTTTGGGTATGCCTACTATAACTGATTTGCAAAAGATTTTGCTAAGGGAGTTCAGTCCAGAAGATATGTTGATGGTGCTGTCGTGTGAAAGGCCAACTCCGTAACCACTGTCTCATCGGGCGGCCCAGTAGATTGTCAGAGGAGAGAATCTCCATAGAGAACCCACATTTCACCAAGGACATCTGCTCAAGCAGGAGTATTCACTATGCCCTGAGAACTGCACGATTCGCACAAGCACCTACGGACAAGCATCAAAACATATACCGGATGGATAGTACCTTTTAGGGTACATTTGGGCTAAATAATGAAGCTATCAGAAGCTCCTCGGCGCCGCACGAATGGTTAGACAGTCAGGCGTTCCATATCATCACGACATCAATCTTATGTATGAAATTGTCGGTGCTTCAGTTCACTCCTTTCGTGTTGGGCAAGGTAATATCCACGTATAGATTAGAGGATATTTCTATCTAGTATAGGCTAGAGAGGAGCTTAGTAACCTAAACTAATTTATCTACGGGTTGGAGACGTTCAACCAAGAAGAAAACAGTTGTGAAGCATTGCGATTCGAATTATAAATTCTTGTATAGGTATAAAGGTAGTGGCGTTTTATATAAATTCCAAAATGATATAAAACGCTCGTAAATAAGTTGCGAAAGATGTTTTCATTGTATGACGCGAAACATATTGCTATAATAACGTAACGTATACTTACATGCATGTATAAACATATGAAAAATTCAAAATGTAATCAAAATAAGTTTGATTTTGTTGAAACAATCTTAAGCTCTCATAAAAGTCTTAAGTAGTTCAAACATTATTAATAGAAGCACTTCTATTAACAGTGCGATGATTGTTAAGGTATTGTTTTTGGATATATGGATTGATATGGATACGAAGGCAAAAAGTTATTAATAAAACATAAACAAAAACAGATAATGTAATATAAATACACGAAAGGATTGTACTTTCATGTACTTTCATACTTTTTTTTTTGCAATTCCAACATATGTTTAATAAAATTGTATCCAAATTGAGTTTAGAAATAGACATATTTACGAAAATATATGTCACGCTCCTTTTTTGGTGCAGGGTATCTCCATTATTCGTTTTATTGATGGAACAAGTATATTTGTATAGATAACTGAGAATCATATGCGTAAAAAACATTGTACCATATTTTAAATTGAGATTTGTGATGGTAACGCGCAAAGGTTAATAAGTGCTGGGGAACGTAAGGGAATGCCGTACTTGTTCTGGTTCCTCTGCTGCGTTCCATGTTATGTGTCAGAAATGCAATGTCGTTTGTGATCGTTTTGAGTCAAACCTGTCGCATTCCGCATTTTTGAATTGTACACAAGAAGTGCGAGCGTCTACGTAAAATTTAAAACGAATTTGTTATGCGTGTAAACATGTAACATGTGTAAAACTGTAAATTGCATAGAGAGGTAACGTTTCAAGGGGCCATTAACGGTCTGTTGAATCAAATCAATGAAAAATCAATAACAATAAGAAATAAACGACAATGTCGTGCAAAATAACGGAAGATTAAAAAGTTTTGTGCTGCGTTATAATTGATGTTACCATTCATTGTGTTTCTATGGCAATCGTTAAACAAGATAAATTATAGATATAATGAACATTGATGTTATTCTCGTTTGAATGGCTATGCTGTATTTATAATCCTGAAAGTATCTGGCATGCAACGGTTGAAATGCAGCAAAGATATTATTTCTTATTTACCGCAAGTTCGTTCAGTTTCTTGATCGCTCTTACTGTGGTTGAATTTCAATAGTTTTTCAAATATGATTTTGAAAATGTATTCCTAAGGCTATTAACACAGGTGCTGAGCTGAATTATTGGAACTGGTAATTGAGCTGACCTTATTTGGTTTTTGTTTCTGATATACCCTTCGACAATTACCCATTAAAACTCGGTTATTCCACTAAAATTATAACACAAAAAACGTACACGTAGACACGCACGTGCACGCAAGCACGACTAACACGTAGACTAACAAAAACGTCTGCCGGTTGCGGATGCACAAACGAGAAGTACGCACAAGGTTTTCGGTACATCGGATGCTGCCAGTTTCCAGACAGCAACGAATAACGAACTGGCTGCGTACGTGACCAAGGTGCACACAACACTAGCAATCTGTTTCTACAAACGTTATCCGACGAAAGCCAATTGTCTTCACCATTTTCTATCAACACTAATACCGAATGGTTATTTGCCTTAGCAAACCAGGATAAACATAGCTCACTGATCAGGGTAATTTTGGAGACGTAATCAACAAGCCGAAAGAATGCACTTGAAGATATACTGAATTAAGCGTTTTTTCTGAGGATTTCGGAAATAGATTAAAAATGCGTGTTCGTCGAAGTATTGATTTTATAAACATACATTTTATTATTATCGATTTTAGACCGTAACATCCTGCTAGGTTATGCGTACCCATACCTTTTTTCTTTATTTGCAATTGTGAGAGGAGAGAATCTTCATACAGAACCCATATCCCAGCCAGGAGGGCCAGTATACGGGCTAACAACTCCTCAAGCCTCAGAATCTATTCCTTATTGCCTCTATCTATTGCCATCTAGGTAGATTAGGACTTACTAAAGAAGTTAATAAAACTCCCCACGGCGTCGCGCAACAACGATTAATAAGAAAGTCAGGCGTTTGAGATGATCACGTCAGCTTTATTAGTTATCGTAGGCAACATGTAAATTTGCTTGTAGCAGGGTTGTTTTATGATAACCTTCAGTAAGTTCAATAGGTAGGTTTCGCAGTTTTGCAAATATTCTAGCAGAGTTCTTTGATTTTTAGCTAGTTTTCCACCTATAACCAGTTTATGAAATTGAGCTGCAAGTGTTTTTTTTTTAATTTTGTAATTCTAATTTATCAGTAAAGTCATTTTCCGAGTTGCGAATAATGCGTGCCAGGGAAAAAAACGGCGTAACTCGGAAAAATACTATACTCGAAATTAATTTAATTTACTTATACTCACATAATTATGTACATACTTACATATGTATATTTGTGCTAACATAACATGATAAGCATTGATGCGATTTTATGAAACTATACTCATTAGTAACCTATTTGCTTCGATGTTTACTTATGGGTATAACTTTAAGTCGCTTAAGATTTATCGAGGAACCAGATTTTTGAACATCTGATGGTATTATAATTGGATGCGTAATAACTACCCGGGATGTTTGTGGCGCCGAAGTCGTATTCTATAAATAAACAAATAGTTCAACAATGAAAATAAATGATAAATTCAATTAGGTACAGTTTTACAAAGACACAGAGATTACAACATACATACAAAGATTTTTAAAAAATTTTGATTCCATACAAAATAAGTTTGCAATTTAACAATTTTCTTCAAAATCATATTTTAAGTAAACAACTTGAAGCTGTAACTGTAGCTGTTTTGTAATAAGAAATGAATATAATCTTAATGTTTAAAATGTGTTATTACTCACGTTTGTTATCTCTGCATTAGAAGATTGTAATTTAACGAATGAATTCGTTAACGTCTCTTCACCAACTGTTGTTCCTAGGGTCATGGAGTTCGGTGGTACGTTTGGTGTTAAAATGACAGAAGCTCCACCCGTGCTGATAGTTTGCTGCTGTTTCTGTGATTTTTGTTGCTGTTGCTGTTGTAACTGTGATTTTGCTTGGGCTGTAGTGCATCGATTGGTCGTAGCAATCAGTGTGGTAGCAGCTGGGTTAATTCCACTGCTGCACACGGTTCCAGAAACTATAGCTTGTTGATGAGACAATTTATTTGCAGTATTCGGTGGTACAGTTTGAACCTTCAGTAAATTATTACGAAGTAGAACAGTTTGAATTTGACCGGTTATACCGCTGACAACGTTCGTGCGCATGATTTCTCTTCCGGTCGTCGAAGATGCCCCAGGCACGGTCTGTTTGAAATAATACATAACAGGTGCACGATTTTTACAGATATAATCAATTGCATTTTCGCATGACTTACTACACTGGTTGCATTTTGCTGTCCCAGTACGAGACTGTTACAGCTGTTACTGCCCGTTAACACCATGGCGCTAGATGGACCAGATTTGGCAGCGCTGACTGTAATGCCTTGATTTGGTCCGACCGTCGCATTGTTTGCAATTAGAACAGGTTTTCCTCCTATATGCGCTATATTCAATCCATTTGCATTCATCAAGCTATTGAAACGATAAAGAGTTACATTTTAACGATTGAAATTAAAAAAAAAGCCGTAATTAGGAAAGCTTACCTTAATGCAGAAGTTCCTTTCAGTTTAGCCGCGGTAATGTTGCGGACGCCTATAATTTTTGCATTTAAAAATTCACCACTAACATTCACCGTGGAGGGCACGGATGTTTTAGTATTACATCCCGAACCTTGCTGCTGAGATGCAGAAACGGCAGGGCCAGAAGCAAAACTGTTTGGATTGTGTGCGGTCGTAGTAAGTAGTTTTACTTTCGTGCCCTGTTGCATTAGTTTGGTAGTCGGTGAGTCAGAAGAAGGATTAACTTCGCTTAGATTTCCTTTTTTATTTGATACAATAATGGAACCCCCAGGCTGGAAAGTTTCTGCAAAATAATAAACAGCGGTGCAGTGTGAATTAAACAAATATTTCTAGCAGACCCATTTAAAATGCTTGATGATAAAGAAATTTAGAGTAAATTGATTATGTAGCACTAACAATAATTCAACAACGCTTACCACTTGATTCTGTTGACGATGACACAATGGTTAAGGGAAGGTTCGTTGGCCGATTTGTTGCAGACGTCGATGCGACGGATATTATATTTCGTGTCTGCGGTAAAATTGTGTATTGATGGGCTACACTCCCAACAGTGGTGACTCCACTATTGGCCGATGGTAAATTTGTGATAGATGGTGAGGTTGACGAATTGGTGAGATTAGCACTGGCACCGAACTGTATGAACTGTTGTTGTCCGGTTTTGGTGGTACCCGCAAGCTTCAAAATTGTATTCACACCCCCTGGAGAATTGTTTACCGTGGCTCCTATTCCGGGTTTTTGCAACAAGCTTTCCAGCGGAATCAGTTGCCCTGTATTGATGTTGGGGTTTACAACCAATTTAGAACTAACCTGCGAAGATGGATCCTTCCGCAGGGTTTCCAACCCGTGGTGAGCGTTGCTTTGTGATAATTGCTGCACGGATGGTCCCCTTGTTACCTCTGTCTTGATAACGGTTGTAGATCCGGTTGCCGTTTTCAGTACTCGCATAGTCGCGATTTTAGAACTAGACGGAGTGATAGTCCCAGCACTACTTGATACAGTCACAGCTACCGCAGTACCTGTGTTTAAAGTACCAGTATTAGCCATACCGTGTATGTCAGTTGATGTAATTATTGTTGATGGGCTCATTTTTATCATTTTTAAACTAGATGGTGCTGCTGCTTGGTTCGTCGTCGGAAGTAGAGCGGTATTAGAGGAACCGACAATTGTGCCTATGTTGGCAACAGGCCTTATGGAGGTCTGAGGTTTCGAGCGTGTTGGAGTTATTTTGACAATTTTTGGAGATAATGTTTTAATGGTTGAGCTTGACGTTTGATTTTGATTCATTTTGAACTCTAGACCAGTTGTCTGATTTTCCACCAGGTACGATGGGCTACCTTTGTACTGTTGTTTTGTATCGCCAGTTTGTACCTTCGTTAAGGATGATGCACTCGCTGCGAGCAGCGCTGCTTGAGAAATTATTTGATTGCCTGTAATCGACTGCTTCAAATTTTGAATAATTTGTCTCTGTTTAGCTTGTGTTAGCACAGACTGCTGTCCTTTGGCAAGTGTGATTGTGTTTAAGACATTACTCGCAGGCTTTATCATGCGATTGATACCAGCTTGCGTGGAGGATGTAATATTCGATGTGCTGGCTGATTTGATGGCTACTACTGTAGGTACGCGGCTACTTTCTCCGGAGGATGATGGTGTTTCCGCTCTGCCAGAACTGACCATCATTTTCTGCGAAAATACCGTGCCAGGAAGATTGGTTTGTTGTATGATGGAAGCAGTACTAGTGCCTGGCTTTAAAGGTGATTGACCAACGGAGGAACTGTAAATCGGTTTGCCTATTGTAGCTGTTATTACCGTGCCACCTTTCATATTTTGCAGCGCACTTCCTCCAGAAGAGCTCGCAAACGAAGCATTGTTGATTGACAATTGTGTACCTTTCACCTGTGCCTGTGCCGGTGACTGTGGAGATAGCAATGTAGTCGTTTGTCCACAAGGCAACATTTGATTTTTTTTACCAACACTACTGATGCCCGAAGTGCTGTTCACCGGTCGGATGGACACGATCGTACCAGCCATGGATGAACCAATTTTAATACCATCTTTTGGAGATGTAACGAAGGAACTTGCGGCTGGTGTATGCGAAGATGCAGCAGTTCCTATAGCTTGCACTAGTATGGGCTTCGAGCTGGATATTCGTGAAATGTCGACTACAGATTTAGCATTTGCACCAGCGGATGGGGAAATGGTTGATTTCGCAGAAGACACTATTGATGATACTAGAATCTTCTTTGGAGTTTTTGGATTAATGTTTCCTAATGCATCTGGCGATAAAACATCGTCAGATGTTGAAGTTTCATTAACTATCGCTGTACCAGTGTTGGATGTTACCAGATTGTTTGCTAAAGTTAATGAAGATTTAGGAATCTGAATCGTGCGTACATTATTTCCAACGGACGAAATTAATGTGACGGCACCACACAATTTACCGGCAGACTTATACATTACATCTGTACTAGACTCTAGAGGTACTGTCTGATGGTTTTTTACGATACATATAGGTTGTCTGGTTTGATCTGTTTGACATGTAGTATTTACATCCGTTATTACACTCTTTGCAATGCTGTTTATGGAATGAATGTCGCCTGTGCATGGTTGTTGTACAGTGATGTTATCTGATGGTGTCGTTAGGGGCATTTGTTTTTTTAACAAAGACGTAGACGATTTTCCCGCAGTCGTACCAGCCATGCTGCTTGTTGGTATTTCGGTAATGCTTATAGTTGTTGTACCTGTACTAACAGTCGGATCTGTTGCACTATCGCTGATTGTTGCTGAACTATCCTGATCCATCTCAATCATAGAACTGTTTAAAGTAAAACTCTCAACAGAAGTACCACTATCGTTCAACAAGTCGAGTTTAGTCGTGTTGGATGTTGACATGTTTTCTTTGCTTTGCCTTAACGATTTCCTAATATTGGATTTTTTATGTTTAGTGAATCCTTGATATTGCATGTGCAAACGTTCAAACTCCTGTTTGGTACGGTTTCGGTGCAAATAGATCCAAATTTTGCGCTTGGCGTCATACTTCACGCACGGATCTCGTTCTGTGTGCATTCGATCCAATGCACCACTGACTATGGTTTGCAAGACATGATCAGTTGCTGTTGGAGAAATGTATTGCGAGGATTTCAGCAGCTCGCAAATATCTGCCCGTGTACCTTCGCCGTTAGGTAATCGTGCAGTGGCATCCCTCACTAGGGTAAGAATGGTCACGAAATTGGGACGATTTGCAACAAGCATACTGTGACCACGGGCTTTAGAGATGCCTGGAGCTTGTGTATAAATACCCTTAACGGGTCCAACCACACTATCGTAAGAGTGTTGCTTATAAGTGAAAGCCATATGCGGGTTCTCATAACGACATTTTTCCTGCTCGCGAAAGCTTTGTATTTCCTCGTCGGTAGCTTTCCGAACGGTCCAGTCTGTTGAGAACAGTGGTGGTGGTGTTGCTGTCGAACGTTCATTAATCGATCCATCATCCTCGGACACAGTGGCAGTCTTTATCGATAGCGATGATAGGGTAGAATCGTTACATAACGATACAGAATTATCTCCTGCAACCTGTACCGAAGACACTGATGACATGGAGGATGAGGACGAATAAATTGGAGAAAAAGGTACATGTTTAGATCCAGCAGCTGATCTGCTTCTGTTTTTGGGCGAAGCAGAAACTTGCGTGAAAGATGAGTCATTTGCAATGAAATTGCTCGTGCTTGGGGTGTTGCTAGTCGTAAGTGCATGCAGGCCTGAGGATTTATTCATCTCTTGCTTTCTACTTTGCCAGTATGCACATAGCGGTACTAACCGGCTGTCGCCATCGCGAGATGCACCAATCCATTGTAGTATGTTAAGGGCTACTTTATGCTCTATGTACGGGACGAAATCTTCCGGTTGGTTTAGAAATTCTCCAGCAAGAAATTGTACGGCAGACTGCAGCGTCTCATTCCATTCGCCATTGTTTCGATACTGTTCAAACCATACATTGCGCTTCGCAACAGGACTCTTGGTCCAAGCATCCAACTTTAGTTGCAGTTCTGGTAAAGTGGATCGATGATCGGGATTAGAACAAAACAGGTCACGGACGACCGCTAAGAAACAGGCATGCGCTCCACTACTGAACAAACAGTTTACAACATTTTGTTCTATTTTGGTTGATTCAGCATTTTCTACCATTGTGTCTTGCAACGATGCATTCGATGATGGTGTGGTAGATTGGGTCGTACCAGAAACTGTTGTTGTTACACCAATTTCAATGGCCTCCTGTTTTGTTTCTTCCGTCGGATTCAAATTTCGCTTACTTTCTGGACTGGTTGTTGGTTCATTGTAAGACGTCGTACCTTTCTCTTCTGAGCGAATGTACTGTTTGGTTGAAACAAAGTCCGACCCGGGATTCTCATTCAAATCTGAATCAAAACAATCACTTGATGGTTGTTCTTCTTTAACCTTAACATTCATCGCCACCGTTGGTTCCGATTTGACTTTAGCTCTATCAACACTGTGTTCACCATAATCACAATCGATCGTGTTTTTTGCATCGGTATGATCTAGAGAAGATCGGTGTATTTTTAAAGATTTATGCGTCTTCACTTTCCCTTTCAACGCTGTCGAATTTTCCTTTATAGTGTTCGAAATGTACACCTTGGGGAGTGGCAATATTCTTCGATATCCGGCGGCTATTTGAGTGCGACTAACGACATCTTTTAGTTTTATATTGTCCAAGTCCAGCTCAGGATGATCGGGTTCTTCCAGTTTGCGTTTTCTATGCTGTAACATCAATTTTTTGTAATGTTCCTCGGTAACAACAAACAGCTTTGGTGCGTTGAATATGTTGCCATCAAATGTGTTGCCAGCTGTAATGCTATTTGAATTGCTTAACATGCCGGGACGGGGTTGAAAGCTTGACTGTTCGCTAGACTGTGGGCCACTGCCTGCCATCCGTCGTTGTTTACGTACTGTTCCTGCTGGTAAAGCATGCATGCAATCTTCTTCATCAGATAGAGTCATTGGCAAACCGATTTCATCGCATATGTTAATAATTTCACTTAAATATCGCTTTTTTGCAGCTGATTGACATTTTTGCATTGTGGAAGAAGCGGGCAAATCATAATCCCACTGCCGACGATGGTTATAACCGTCCGTTACTCGGCCAGTAGAAGGTAAAGCACGTACATCATTCGAATGCAACTCACTGTACAAGACGGCTTCACGGGATAACATAACGTTTTGCGCCGAACGAGACATTCGCTGCAGTTCGACCATACGCCGATCTTTCGTCGTTAATTTCACTAAATTGTGCTGCAATTTGGCAACATCCACGCGGAAGTTTCCGTTTGCTAGCTTGAAGCGAAAATCATCCATCGGTTCTTTACCGAAGCGGTGCAAGTCGTGCGACAGCAAATCATGCACCACTTTCGTCGCCGACGGCATATCATCTTTGGCAACTGGCAGTAACTTTGCCAACTTATGTTGGATGGCTGGAGGCAGCGTATTCCACAGAGTGCGGGAAAAAAATTCATCAAAAATGTTACCATTTTCGCAGAGATCCTTTGGTAGCATAAATTTGTTGCTTAAAAGGCAACTTCTTTCCAATAAGCTTGCATTGCTCTCATCTGAATCACTGCCCGAGCTCGATTCGTACGTGTTATCCGTTGCGTTGTAGGTTTTCATGGATAGTTTTCTCGCCATTTCCAAATTCCTGCCCATTTTTCCTCTCTCAGCACTTAAAACAGGTGAAGCGATTGAGTTCAATACAGAACTGTGAATATCAAAAATCCATTACAATGACAAAGCGCATTCTATTTTACCTTGCCGTGGATGAATACAAACCTTACAATCACAGTTCGATTATAATTATAGAACTCTCGTAACGATAGCGTTCGGCTTCTCGACGTTTGTTCACACTTGTATTGTTATGTGCAATTCGGCGTAAGTTGTAACACACTACAGGCGCCTAGGCATGCAAAATAAATTCTAATATTTCATGACTTTGCTAGAGGTACATTCGTTTCACGCTTTTGCATTGGATAGTTATTACTTCACTTGTGTATTCGGCTCTGCAACCAAACATGGAAAACGTTTCCGATTTCATACGGACATATGGATTGTTTGCAAATCGTTTGACAGCATCTTTTTTTGGTATTAAGAAAATGGAATTTACCTGGCCATTTCATTTGACAATGTATTACATAAATTCAATGCTCTGGTGGAACATCTGACAAAAATAATAAAAACAAATTAATTAGTTAAAAGCTTTCTTTTAAACCCAGTCGTCTGAATTTATGTTCATATGTATGATTACCATCAATCAAACAATTTTAAAACATACGGTCTAGCCGTTCTCATGAAAAAAACATCAAACGATTGGGTTTTCGCCGTTGCTTTTTCGCCCGACGTTTCAACCTGCTGTCGTTCGTTTAGCTCTCGTACTCTTTCTCTCCAACGTTTTCAGTATCTCTTTCTAATGCTAATTCGTCTGATTTCGTACTTTTGATTTTACTGTTACCAGGTCGTTTTTCACTTTTATCAAATTTACCTAGTTTTATACTGTTGTTTTGTGTAATGCTTTTTTCGTAAATCGCATGGACTCCTCGCAATGTCAGGCTACAGGCTCTGAATGAGGTTGAAATTGGAAATTAATTTGGAGATCGATATATACCAGAGAAGGTACGCACCGCATCCGGCTACAGAAACCATTTTTAATTGTATTATTTGACAGCACTGATGTGCGCTTCACTTCATGTGCGCTGTCCATTCAATCTTTTTGCTTTAGTTCAATGATGAATTTATTCGATATCTTTACTCTGATCTTTTGTGTACATACTTAACAACACTTTGTCGTACTGAATTCATGCTGAACGTTTACGATATGCTACCACTGCTGAAAATAATACTTATTTTATATACTTATACTGCTGAAAACTACAATATTTTGGATTTGGAAACAACAATTTTCATTAATCAGTGTTAAATGTATAGTGTTAAAACAGTATTGTTATTGGTACTTGTACTAAAAACTATTGGCGCATGCGCAGTTCATGTTGTACGGTCTGTTCTAAAAGTTGGTCTAACCATCTTCCATTCCGAAATGATTCAACAATACCACATGGCATGTTGCCCGGCGAACAAGTGTTTGGTGTCGGTGATTAATTAGAATCCCTCTATTATTGACCAACTATCGAAAGACATCGTTGAAGAATCAGTCACCGTTTACGAATGGCGTGTTGTGTTCATTTAGTTAACTTGAGGTAAGAAACAATCATTAGCTTACGTTTTGTTCTTTCCGGAACTACATTAAGTAGCTCAGCAAAGGGAGCTCTATTTTTAACCGGTAACAATATGTATGCAAGTGCTGTGGGAAAAGTGCTGTGGAAGTCAGTGGTAGTATGTTTCGATTAACCCGGGCTCACCAGTGAGGCAATGAAAGTTAAAGTGTTCAGCGCTTGCGCGGTTTTGAAACAACAGGAAGAAACGCGCGATTTGTGATATTTCTATGAGTTAAGTGCGGTATTACGGAATTTATGAAAGCTAATTAGCGAAAGTTCGAGTTGTATCGAAAAAATCTGCAATAGTGTTATAATGTGAAAGACATCAAAACCAGAAGTGAAAAACCATTAAACGAAGGCAACTAACATATTTCGATAGAATGGTAAGTTTGTCTCATTAGAACGGCTATGAAGGCCAGTCCAAAGAAGAGAAAAGTGATAAATTCCGCATGACTAATACGAGAAAAGACTTTTCTTGGTAGCACTTTATTACAGAGTTTGGTTGGTGTTGTTATAGAACTTTTTTGGGTTTTTATTTTATGGTGCTGGCATAATGCATAATAACGAATTAGTTTGATTTGTTCGCATGTAAAGGTCATGTTCTGCAAGTGTAAGTGACTCGCGCACGATTTATTTATACGTTTGGATATGCTTTCTAAATTAATTTCGAGTACTATCGAATGTTTAAGCCCGCACGAAATAGAGAGATAACACTACAGATTATGTTGCAACGTAAGGGATTGCGAAATAGTTCCACAACTCTTCATCTATCTCATCCTAAGAAGCTGATGGATGTATAACATTTGGTACGACATTTATACACAAATGTCGTGTAATTAAAAGGTCAAGTATTGCGATCTATCTATCGACAAAAGCCGTAATATTGGATGAAATAAATAAATAAATAAATAAACAAGTTCCACACGATCTTTTGCGAAAGATGCCGAATCTTTTGAGATCCTTCAGTATCAGATTTTACAATGATGAGGTTAACTGCAACAACTTTGCCTGATGATGCCTCAACTTCAACTAGTATGAACTGCTCAAAATAAGCAACAAGGCTTATTTATTAATATTTTACCTTCAGTTGATGAACTAAACGAAACTCAAATTAGGTGCACTGCAAAAGTTTACTTAGTGATCGTGCAGTGGTGGCTGTGTGTGTGTGTGTGTAGTCTAAGAGTTACAAATATCATGTGCTTTTTACAAGCACAACCCTCACTTTGGAATAATTAAATTTTTTTTATCATTTTTATTTTTATCATTTTTATTATCATTTTTTAAAGTATCATGTTGCGTTTAAAAATGGAAGGCAGGCTCCTCGATGTTCTGGAACTAGCTGTATGGTCGATAACGGAAATTTTATGTCAAGTTTAGTTCAACAAAAGAATGACTTATAGATATTTTTTTATTCAAAAAGCACGGCCAGAGCGCATTGCTATAGCTATTAGTAACATAATATATCGCACGATTCACATCCATGTTAATACATTTCCTGCTTGAAACTGTGAAAAGACGTCTTATCCTCAGGTGTACTCGAGCGATCGCAAAGCGTTTAATGCCAACAAATTCCATTAATCAAGAATGATCTTTTTCAAATGCATTGGTATTGAATTTTGCCCTTTAACGTTTTACAGACTTTTCTGCATACACGTGGTCACGGACCTCAATATAAACAAAAATAGGAATAATCTAACTTTAAAGTGAAGTGAAGTTTGGTATAAACTAAGTAAATTTTCAATGTCCAGTGATGCTGAATGTCCAGCTGCCTAATGACTCGCTGCAATGTATTTTTGATTATATTATTTTTCAAACAGTTGTCTTGGTCTTGGTTGTCTTCGATATTGGCGGTTTATCTTCCGCTTTAAGGCTTCGTTAAGGCTTCACTGTGGTCAGGCAGCTACAAATTTTTAAAATTTGTATTTGGGGAACCGTACGCAATTTGGCATTTGGGGAACCGTACGCATTGAGCATGAGTTTTGAAAAGTTGTAAACCAATTACTATTAATGCTGAATGATTTTTTTTGTGGTAAAGCTAATACAATAATCTTAGCGAAAAATAAAAGAATTAGTTGTAAAGCAAAATGTGTTATAAATAAATGGATCAAATATGAAAATTGATCGCGAGATGTATCTGCTGTTAATCATATTTTAACTGCATGAACTGCAATAGAATTCAGTATGATAACCACGGGTTCTGTCCAATAGATTTTTTTTATTTGAATATTTCCATTTTTTTTAACGGCCAGGCCTATATCGACTTAATTTTACCACGTAGCTGGATAGACAGTCCTTGCTGCGGGGGAACTGTACAGATGGGATTTTCCCTCGGTTCTTTCGTGCGAAGAACGGCGCCGCTTCCAATATACCAACCGACCGCGCCAATATTTCCTTATTGCAAACCATCGATAAAACACTGATATATCTGTATATTTCTAATTTTCCGGAAAAATAATACGCTATGTCCTATTACGCTATAAGCAAAATACCAAAGATTTGATGTGGAAATAGTTAAAATGTACCTTAAGCCTCACAAAACGAAAGAAAAATTATGAGTTCTGATTCATTAATCATTAAAATATATAAATACGTTACTTAAAGCAAAAACTAAAGTTGCCCAACATCGAAATTCTAGCATACCGTTGTAAATATAACAACATACAATCGATTTAGTTCTATAAGAAACATAAAGCAACAAAGTAGGCAAAGTACAACAAGGCAGTAGGAAACAAAGTAAAAAGAAAATAATTTTAAGACACAAGATATTTGGAGCAATATGGCCTGGTCGCTCTTGATTAAATAAAAAAACAAGACATTCGGCATTTTGTCAAACAAAAGAGGCATTAAATAATAATAACATGCAATGTGTTACACAAATATGGCATCAAACATGTACAATATATCTAAGAAACAATTACAAGAAACAAAGGAACATGTGTGGAATTGCTTTATTGTAAATATTGTACGACATTATCATGTATTTAAGCAAAGTTTCTGCAGCAATGTCGTGCTGAAAATATGAATACTGTAACGAGATAAAATGTATAGCGAACCAACATGTTGGAGAAACAATCTCGCAATACATTGTCGCCGTGAGTATAGTTTAACCCAGAGAATAAACGAAAGAATAAACGAAAGTACCAGCGAGTTGAATGGAGCGAAGGGAACAACGAGTAAAACAGTTAATTTTATTTTTTTAGAAACCCTTATGTGATACGAACTCTCCGTTCGAGATTCTGCGCACTGGCTTTCAAGCGCGAATATTGTTACCAACACACTTTCACATAGCATTCTCTACTCGGTAAAGTAAGAAGCTAAACAAAAGTAATGCAAATAGAAAGTGTACATTTAGAGACTTATCAACAAACTAGTATAGATATTTAATGTGTGTTACTGCTGCAACACAACATGAGACAAAAGTTAAAGAAGTTAACAACAAATCAATAAGCAAACAAGTAACATGTATTCCACAGTGGACATTGCTTTCGTCAAAGCATTCGTGGTGTTGATAAAGGCTGTTCCATAGTTGTAGATATAAAATGCTTTATTTAACTACACTATAATACCATTAGATGTTAGAAGTGAATTAGCATGATAATAAAATGGAACGATACGCGTGTGTTGTGTGAAAACAGCTGTGGAAGGTTTCGATAAAACATTCCTGTTTGTACGAGAATCGTGTTTGTTCTTGTTTTGTCTGCAACGAGCATTGCAATATCGAATGCAGTAAGCACCGTCAAACCAGTAGCGCTATTCATCATGTAAAAAAATTCCTTTACTGTGCAAGTAATCAATTCTATTGCATGAACGTTGATTTGCACTGTTGTGGTATTATCGTACCGGTCAACTTTATAGTGGAACTTTTATGAAACATCAGAAGATAAGCTTGAAGGGATTGAAAAATAAACTGTGCTGAGATAAAGCGTAAAGATGGATGGAGCACTAAGACAGAGGTTTGCTGAGCAAATCATACAAACGGTTCCTTATAATGAGAAAAATAAACATTGATGGAACAAGCGTACAGCCTTGTTTCGTGCATGTCGTACTGAAATGGTAGGAACAGTGAGCAAATATAGCTTTAGATAACATGGATCACCCGTCAGAAATAGCAGAACATCCTCAGCCAAAAAGCCTTTCAACAGGCTTTCCAATTGGTAAGCGTTTTTGGAATGATATTCAATTGTGTCACTGAATCGTAGTCAAGGCACAATTAAAAACATAGAAAACTTAATGCACTATATAATGTTCTCCCTGCGTGTGGTGTAACTGTGTTTTCAGCGAATATTCTAATATAAATTTGTGGAAGGATACTAACGTATGTGTTATAACCCTTTTTATGTTTTTCATTTCCCAGGAGATCTTTTGGTTAATATTTCGAATTCAAATCAAGGACGAAATAAGAACAAGCTTAAGGATGTGTTTGCATCGGGAAACAAATTGATTGGTGCAATTCATACATCCGACGCTTCGTACTCCCTAGCATCTCGGATATCTCCGGAAGTCAACGAGCAACAGCCTGAGCAGCATAATCAATTTCTTGGCATATTAAACAAACCATTTTCGCGTAACAAATCGCTGGGGATAAAAAAGGGGATCGAAAGTGAAGACACTGGCTCCGCTGAAAAACGTGTGCCAAATCATTCAGGTGGTGGTGGTGAATCGGCCAGTGGAAAAGTGCGAGCCTTTCGTCCACATAAGAAAAGCTCTTCGCGTTCATTTTTTCTCAAGCGGCAACATTCTTTATCCGATGTATGGCAAACCACTTTGCGGTCCACAACGGCAATGACTCAAGCAGCGGCAAAAATGGATGACACCGAACTAGTAAACAGTGCAGTGCGTGGCGATGTTAGTCTGGGGGGTGGTCCCAATCACAACTTGACCGGAGCTGGATTAACCGATGGGCAAATGGGTGGCGGTGGCACTGGAATTGGATTAGACTCGGCGGGAGCAACAGGTGGCGGAGCAATCAATATAGGCGGAACAACCATACCGATTGCACCGAAAAAACCTACCAGACGAGCAGGGGTAAAGCCTCAGCCTGATCGACCCATGCGAGCCTTGTTCTGTCTGACTCGGACTAACCCTTTGCGGAAATTATGCATCGCTATAGTGGAATGGAAGTAAGTGTTGTGCAGAATCCCAATCGGCAATGTTGTGTGTACGCTTTATCAGGTAATACGTCTAATGTACGCTTGATATGGTTTTCTAGGCCCTTCGAATACTTGATCCTGTTGACCATCTTTGCCAACTGTGTTGCCTTAGCTGTATACACCCCTTTTCCAAACAGTGATTCCAATAGCACAAATGCAGCGCTGGAAAAGATCGAGTATATATTTTTAGTGATTTTTACAGCAGAGTGTATAATGAAGTTGATCGCTTACGGGTTCATACTGCATCCTGGATCGTACTTACGTAACGGATGGAATATACTTGATTTTACCATTGTTGTTATAGGGTATGTATGGTCTATCCGAGATTTTTCTGTCTGTCTGTATGTACGGCGATTTAAACGGATGAAATCAAAATTTAAAAAAAAAGTGTAATTTGACCCAACGGTATGTTATTGATATTATTTTTCAGAATGATATCTACTGCACTTTCCAACCTAATGAAGGAGGGATTCGATGTGAAAGCTCTCCGTGCGTTTCGTGTTCTTCGACCATTACGTTTAGTATCTGGAGTACCTAGTTTGCAAGTCGTCTTGAATTCCATCTTACGTGCCATGGTGCCTTTGCTACACATAGCCCTATTGGTGTTGTTTGTGATAATCATCTATGCTATCATTGGACTCGAGCTTTTCTCCGGAAAACTACACAAATCCTGCTTCCACAACGAGACCGGTACCTTCTCAAATACCCATTCAGTATTGACCGTTAAAATAACCTTCATTTTAATGCTTCCGATGCAGGAGAGATAATGGATGACCCCCATCCGTGTGGAGAGGACGGTTTTCATTGTGACACCATATCACCAGAGATGGTATGTCGTTATTACTGGGAAGGACCCAACTTCGGAATCACCAACTTCGACAACTTTGGTCTGTCGATGTTAACGGTTTTCCAATGCGTTACACTGGAAGGCTGGACGGATATGCTTTATTATGTGAGTATCTTCCATTTTATATTCCTTCCCTAAAAGTGGTTAAATATATACTTTAATTTTCCTAGATTGAAGATGCTATGGGTAGCAGTTGGCAATGGGTGTACTTCATTTCCATGGTTATTCTTGGTGCGTTCTTCGTGATGAATCTAATTCTTGGTGTGTTGAGCGGTGAATTTTCTAAAGAACGTACGAAGGCGAAAAACCGTGGAGATTTTCAAAAACTTCGAGAAAAACAACAGATTGAGGAAGACCTTCGCGGGTATCTCGATTGGATTACGCAAGCTGAGGACATTGATCCGGACAATGATGCAAGTGGAATGCCGGAAGGAAAAATGAAAAATACAATCGAGCTCGATTCTTCGGATAACGTTGGGGAAGATGGGGAAGTGCAGCATGAATCATGGTTTGCCAGAAAACGGAAATCGATCGATCGTGTCAATCGGCGATTGCGGCGAGCTTGCCGTAAAGCAGTGAAATCGCAAGCATTCTATTGGCTTATTATCATATTGGTATTTTTGAATACCGGCGTTTTAGCTACTGAACACTATCGACAACCACCGTGGTTGGATGATTTCCAAGGTAAGATTTGTGTTTGCAAGTATTGTTACATTGGCCCGTAGTGCCGTAGTGTGTTCTTGCAACATATCCTTGAAAGATTCACAAACAAACAGAAGTTCGTTCCAGTTTTTCGTAATAGTAGCACTCAACCAAATTAAAATCTTTCTAATACAAAATCATTTTAAATTCATAGGATCGAACGTCTTTGGTCAGCAGTGTGCAACACGAAAAACTTGAATACAGTTTGTGAACTTTTTGATTGTAATTTGCAAGGATGCACTAAGGGAAACGAACTGAAATGCATCATTTTACCAAATCGTTTATGTATTTCGTGAATCGTGAAGTACTAATCTATTTTTTTTTGTTGTTTTAATTACCATCGTAGAGTACACAAACATGTTTTTCGTAGCATTATTTACTATGGAAATGCTTCTAAAAATGTACAGCTTAGGTTTTCAGGGATACTTTGTGTCCTTATTCAACCGGTTCGACTGTTTTGTCGTGATCGGTAGCATAGGTGAGATGATATTAACAAGCACTCAAATCATGCCTCCTCTCGGGGTATCCGTCCTGCGGTGCGTCCGATTACTACGTGTGTTCAAAGTAACTAAGTGAGTGTCTGTTTAGGCTAAATTGAGACAGCAACCGTAGTGGGCTTTCATTATAAAACTAATACATGTCTATAATTGTTCCCCCTTTTACAGATACTGGCAATCTCTTTCGAATTTAGTAGCATCTTTATTGAACTCTATTCAATCCATTGCTTCTCTCTTGCTACTGCTGTTTTTGTTTATTGTTATATTTGCGCTACTGGGCATGCAAGTGTTTGGAGGAAAGTTTAATTTTAACAGTTCAATCGATAAGCCTCGTTCGAACTTTGACAGTTTTGTTCAAAGCTTGCTGACGGTATTTCAGGTGAGTTTCTTTTTTTACCACAACATCATGAACAGCCCTGCGATGTCTAAGTATAAGTTTGGATGTCTTAAACGTTGCTCAATAATGGTTCTTTCATACAGATACTGACCGGCGAAGATTGGAACGCAGTTATGTATGATGGAATTCAAGCATATGGAGGAGTGGCTTCTCTTGGAATTATTGCAAGCATTTATTTCATCATTCTGTTCATTTGCGGCAACTGTATCCTTTTGAAAAAGCAGAGTTAACATACATTAGATGATATTTCGTAATATTTTGATATACATGTAACGGTTTTCCTTAACCAGCCGACCAAAAGATATTCTGTTAAATGTTTTCTTAGCCATTGCTGTGGATAATTTAGCAGATGCGGATTCACTAACGACTGTTGAAAAAGAGGAAGGGGAAAATGCCGAGGGAGAAGAAGAAAAGTTATCTCACGAACCAACTCCAACAGAGCACGGGGACGATGGGTTTATGGAGCACGACAAAGACAATCTGGATTCTGATAATGACCCTATGAACATGTGAGTAACTTTGGTTTTTTTGTTTTACATTATGAATTTTTTGCAGAGATTAAAAAAATTACTAATGTGAATTGTTTATCAACTTGCTGTTATGGTTTTTACAATCTAAGATCTGATGAATATGATGGCCATGATTCGGATTCTAAAACGCCGGTTGCAGAAGACGACGAAGGTTATGAAGAGCAAGACACTCCAGGTTAGTAAAATAATCAAATAAGCTAAGAATCGAGTAAGAGAAAATCTATTGATTTCTTCTATAGGGAGTGAGAAGATACCAATATGTTGCTTTGACAATCATTCTGCTTTGACTTTATCATTAATCCCAGTAGATCATGAAAGATTGAGAAGTCGACTAAGTATTCTGAGGTTATGCTCGAAAAGATTTCAATTCCTGTGCCATTACATTAAACATAACTAAACTTATTAAAACTAGGCAAGTAATTGAACAATAAATTTTCTGTTTTTCTTAGGTGAGACATTTGACGAACCGCCCACTGCTTCAGCTCGTCCTCGTCGCTTATCGGAACTGAGTGTGAAGAAATCAAAAAAACCCATTCCAAAATCGAACGCTCTGCTCATTTTCTCGCCTACCAACAGGTAATTTTGAATGGGCACTCAACAAATAGAACGACTTTACTCGAAATTTATTCACATGATATGTGGAATCCATGAAAGTTCGTTCATTTTGTCGAGTGCCCCAAGTTTATGATACTAACGTGTTTTTTTGTTTCTGTTTACTTCTGTTACAATGTTTTACAATACAGATTCACAAGATGACGGGCTTAGAGTGGCTAGACCTCGGCGAATGTCTGAGTTGAATGTAATCAATACAATTGTACCAATACCGGAGGGTTCAGCATTTTTTATATTATCAAAGACAAACAGGTTGATGATAGATAATAGTCTTGACTTAGCATAATATCGCAATTGCTTACCCTTCCTGTGTCAATAAATGACAGCTGCAAACTCCCAACATTTGTGCCTTGGACTCTTTAGCTCTCCTTGCTATATCCTTGTTGCTACAGATGAATTAGTACGCATTTTACCCACCGGCTATTGATAAATTTTCCGTTAATGTATTAACTCTACGTTACTAATGCGTGTTATCCCAAGCGACGCAAGTCTTCAGAATTAACAATACGTCATTAAATGTCTAGATATGTAAATTTTATTTTCAATTTTGTCCATGGTCAATAATAGTTTTTAACAGCGTTAACTTATTCGGAAATTTAAATTCAATTATTGGTAGTGACGTTAACGTCTTCCGATTATATTTACATTTTTAATTAAAGGCATGAACGCATATTGCTGGACCTTTCATTGATTATTTTCAGTTGTTAGACTTACTGTACAATGAGGTTCAGGAACTTTTGTATAAACCGAACAATTTGATATAACGGTTGTTCTGCTTGATTATGCTTGATTACTCTTATGCACTGGTATGTACGATTTGTAGAAAAGCAAATCGACCGTACCCTCGCCGCTCTAAAGCTGTTGGTCAATCAAGTAACGGTTTAGTAAGAACTAACAATCGACATGATTAATGCAAATTTGTAATGATAATCGTCTTTTATTTCCTGTAAATATAATTGTTTTTACCCGTGCAAACCTAACGAACGGTTCATTCCCTGTTTTGTTTAGTATTCAAACCTTTCCTGCATTATGTTACAAATCAGTACTAATATCGCTTGGTTTTTTTTCTTCATTAGATTTCGCATATTCTGCCACTGGCTATGTAATCATAGCACCTTCGGCAACATTATTCTCGTCTGTATTATGTTTTCCTCGGCGATGTTGGCGGCAGAAGACCCACTTAATGCGAACAGCGAAAGGAATCAAATATTGAACTATTTTGACTACTTCTTTACATCGGTATTCACAATCGAGCTGCTGTTGAAGCTAGTTTCTTATGGATTTTTGTTTCATGATGGTGCATTCTGTCGATCGGCATTTAATTTGCTCGATCTGTTAGTCGTATGTGTGTCGCTGATATCAATGTTCTTCAGGTAAGACTGATAATGCATAATTTGAAACGTAATTTGCAAACTTGTATAATTTGTGCTTCATTTTAGTTCTGGTGCCATCTCTGTGATAAAAATACTTCGTGTACTTCGTGTTCTCCGACCATTACGTGCAATTAATCGTGCAAAAGGATTGAAGGTAAGATGTTTAATGTTACATTTTACAATGTGGGACCAGGAAATGGTAATTAAATGAGGATCTACGCTCTGTTCCTTTGCTTGATTTTGATTATTATAGTGATCCTTTCAAGATGCAAGATTTATATCCATAGTGCATTGATTGAGAAGTATCATTTGAATTTACTGGAGCTAAGAGTGTACACAACTCTTTATAGGAAGTGTTATGAGAGCCGGTGCACTCGAGCAAAATTTGATTAGAATGCACACTAATTGCAGTGCATTTTACGTATGGAAGTGCACGCTAAGTATGGATACTATAGGACACAATCCATGACTTTACACATTTTTTTTATATTCTCATAGCAGATATGTAACTTCTAGCCTTTGCTTCCAGAACGTTGCTGGGCATTTGGTATGCCTAGATTTAGTTGAACTGTATGCTTCGTTCAGATTTATGCATTCAGTACCTCTTTATAACTTTTCGATTCTTCTATATAATTCTCAGCATGTTGTGCAATGCGTTATAGTAGCAGTAAAGACCATCGGCAATATTGTATTGGTCACTTGCTTGCTACAGTTTATGTTCGCCGTAATTGGAGTGCAGTTGTATAAGGTAGGACGCAAAAAGCGGCCCGACGTGATTCTGTTACATTGAGATTTGTGTTTGATTTGGAATTTCGTTTACTTTGAGTTGTTCTTTAGTTCAGATTATTACTTGTGTTTTTCCTGATATTGTGTTTTCCACTTTTACATTATTCAACGCTATTCGGTGTCCCATACAAGGGCGCTATATACTTAATTTTCCTTTGGTGTTGTTGATGTTTTCTTCAATTATAGTTTTAATCAAGGCTTTTACTTTCAGCTATAATTAGCTTCCAATTTTATTCCCTTTGCGAATATCTAAAACGAACGCTTTATTCTTTATGGATTAGTTCTGTCTGTATCAGTTTTTTTCTTTTTTTGTTTATCTCGTCGAGATTTACGAAAAATGAATACTATATACTAGATACTGGTTGGAGACTGATTCTTATCGTAACACTTTAGAACAAAGAATTAAATCAGTTTCTTATTCTGTAAAAAAGGTTTTTTGAAGCTCGACAAAATCTACACTTTTAGTCGCATCTAACAAAAAGACAGAAAAGGCATAAACGAAACATACGCAATTCCAGAACTTATTTAAAGGTAAAGGTAATATCTAAGAACTTGAACAAAATCGGAACATAAACTTTAACAACAAAAGTTGGTCATTCCTTCCTTACATTTGAAGGAAGATCTGAGTGAAAAACTTGAAATTTAAGCTCATCAACTAAATGAAACATAAAAAAGGCAATATGACATCACTTTATTATGTTATCTCATCTCAAAGTTTGATGATAAAACTCTTTAGTTTTATTTCAAAGTACCGTAATACACTAAAAAGACCTATTCCGTATTGAATCAGTGAGGCCGTCAAGCGTCTAAATCTATCAATTTAGAAAAAAAAGGAAATCAGCTATGAAAAGAAAAACCATGAAAAGCAAAATATTAAAACCATGAAACATTATAAAATGCAACCCTTTTAACTATAACTCTTTCCCGTACACCCAAATTCTTCTCAGTACGTAGTAAAATGTGTGATAGTTGCCATCAAAACGATCGGCAACATTATGCTAGTGACGTACCTCTTGCAGTTTATGTTTGCTGTGATTGGAGTACAATTGTTTAAGGTAATTGATAGCTCGTTTATTGGCTGTTATTGTTTCACTTAGCCGTCTAGTTAGGCCTATGATATGATCTACTTTGCCACCTACACACCTTTTTTATTTTCATTCCCTACTGTTTATGATATTTTGTTTCTAATATTTCATAGAATCATCATGTAAGATGTTAATTTAGTTGTTCTCAGTAGAGCTTGACATGTTATTATATTGGTTCATAATTTTTGTTACGTAGTAGCAAAATGCCATTTGTTGTCCTATACATATACAGTTTTTATTTGCTCATTTATGTATATATATAAATATATTTACAGTAAGAATAATTTTGTTGTTCATGTTGCTTAACCGTTGTGGTTTGTGTCATCTTTATCACTTTTTCCGACACTTTGTTATTATTCTTTAGCAATATTTATTAACACATACAATTTCCGTGGTGACTTACCACCAACTGTTATTTGTGTCTTAAGTATTAAGAATATTTTGAATGAATTTTATAGTGAATGTAGTTTTAGAAAACTCACGTCACGATCCACTTAATTTTTTGTTACAGATAGAAAATCCTATAGGTCACAATTTTTCTCAAAATTGCTTGCTCATCCGTGAAATTACTTATACACGAGTATTTTTGCATGCCGAAATGCATGTTGATTAAACGGAAATCAAATTAGAATGCTATAAAAACATTCCGTTCATAATTTCAAGTGAGTAAATATTTTTAATTTTAGATTATGGATTATATTTTTAAGAGACCATTAATAGGAATAGTTTTGATAAAATGGTATTTTTGGAGAAAGTTTTAGCAAAAAGAAATAAACCTGTTATTTTATCCTATGAAATATATTAATGTACCAGTTAAGTTAAAACTAGACTTGGCCATTTTCGATAACCGTTAGTTATTTGCTACTACCGTTCAAATGATTTTTGATTTATTAAATCATTACAGCCAAAGTTTTTCGGTGTAAACATTTTTCTCAACCATCAGTAAAAAACTTCATTAACAAAATTCTGTACCATTTCGACAAACTTGTAAATAAGACGAGGAGATAAAAGTAAAAAAATATATACATCGTTAAATCAAACAAATTAAACCTTTTTTTGGGTTTTTTTTTCAATTCTTGGATAGGTAAATCGTCAATACTTTAAATACAAAACAATCTTATCGTACTAATTAAGACAGACATCAGGGTGATTCAACAATGAAGGTGGTGGTCATGTTTGCGGCGTCTGATATGCATAGCATAAACATTCATTACAATCCCATTTTTTGATGCCATATGTATCATGAAAACTAGTTGAAAAGCAAAGATATTGTTGGTTAACTCGATGATGACCAACCTTTTACAAAATTTTGATTAAACATCTTCCACGTTTGCTATCATTACCACAGATATGGATGAATTTCTGTAAGTATTTACGTATGAGGAGATGTGGGAAAAAATATTTAAGCAATTAAACCTTGGCGCGACTCAATTCCATTAAACTTTGCTAATTTTTTATGAAAATCATCATGGTTATGATTATGCTTCTTCAGTTTTTTTAGTTAAAAATATATATCCGCCACATTATCTAACTTGGCAGTAGCGCTTAAAAAGCCTGTTAAGGTAGTATTCTATTACAATATTGTGGGTATCGTTTACTACAATGGGTGCATTGCAACTAAACTAACGTGAAAACCCAATTCTGAACATTCATCACATTCTCATATTATGCAATTTCCCGGCTACAATAAAAAAAAATAGTGCAACTATTCCTTGGCAATTGGTAATATCGGTTTACTCGTTGACTTTGCTTACTGTTTCGTTTAAATTGTTAAATTTCTGAGTTTCTATCCTTTGAACATATGTGTAGTAGCGAGTGTGTGAATAGTTTTCTATAGTTAGTGAATATGTGTGCATGTATTGCATGCTTTTAATTTGCTCTAACCGAGCTGTTTTTTGCACTTATGTCACAGCCCATCTGTCCATAATATGTTTCGATAAATGCATCCCAATTGACTGAAATCTGCAGTAGTTGATGTGTGCTTTTTGTTTATAACTTCCATGTATGTAATGCTTTTTATTGAACTAAACTACAAAACTAGAAGTTGACGGTTTGTAGGATGATATGGTTAATATATATTTAAAGCCTGTGACAGGTGTGAATTAAGCTGAGATGCTTTAGTTTCACAGGAAATCAAAAACCAGTATACCTAATATTTGTTCCACTTCATTTAGGGCAAGTTCTTTTCGTGCTCTGATGGCTCGAAAATGCAAGAATCAGAATGCCAGTGAGTATGAGTAGTGAAAACTATTCCAATGATGACGCATGTGGCGGATGCAATATTAAAACTTTCACGTGTGATATTTTGTTCTAATTTCAGTGGCACTTATCTGGTATATGAAGATGGCAACGTAGATAAACCTGTTTCAAAAGAAAGATATTGGTCTAGAAACCGTTTCCACTTTGACGACGTTTCGAAAGCCATGCTGACTCTCTTCACTGTATCTACTTTTGAAGGATGGCCTGGGTAAGCAGTTCAGTGAGATACATTTAGGATTATGTTCAAGTTCTCGGGTTTGATGATGGAATGGTTTAGTTATCATTATCCTTTTAACTATGGTTACAAAATTGCTATTATTATTTTAAAACTACTGTTTTCGTTATTCAGCTGGTTGTTTAGCTTATTGCAACAAGCAGATTGAGTTTTTGGTAAATGAGATTTGATA
Source organism: Anopheles moucheti (assembly GCF_943734755.1). Lineage (NCBI taxonomy): Eukaryota > Metazoa > Arthropoda > Insecta > Diptera > Culicidae > Anopheles > Anopheles moucheti. The sequence goes on along the minus strand of NC_069141.1, from coordinate 45,851,279 downwards.
TATTTATTTGAGTAAAACAACCATTTTTGTTCATTCCAATCGTTTTTTTGTTCAACTCATAGGGATTTTTTATAATAATTTTGGTTGTAACCGTTTTTTTCGAACTTATCAAAGATCTGAAAAAACAACAACGCTGTATTACAAACTTCTGTCAACTTTCTTTTTAAAGGTTATTGTATGTGTCGATCGACTCCCACGAAGAAGATTCCGGACCAATACACAATTTCCGCCCAATAGTTGCGGCATACTACATAATATACATCATCATAATAGCATTCTTCATGGTAAACATCTTTGTCGGTTTCGTTATCGTCACATTCCAAAATGAAGGCGAACAGGAGTATAAAAACTGCGATCTGGATAAGAACCAACGTAATTGCATAGAGTTCGCGTTGAAGGCGAAACCGATCCGGCGTTACATACCGAAACACAGGATACAATACAAAGTGTGGTGGTTTGTTACATCACAGCCATTTGAGTATATGATATTTATACTGATCATGATCAACACGATAACCCTTTCGATGAAATTTTATCGCCAACCAGAGATTTATACCGAAGTTCTCGATTTGTTGAACCTAATCTTCACGGCGGTGTTTGCACTAGAGTTCGTTTTTAAATTAGCAGCGTTTAGGTTTAAGGTAAGGGGGAAATAACGTTACATGTACCAACTGGCCTATTATTTAACTTTTACTGTATTGTAGAACTATTTTGGAGATGCATGGAACGTGTTCGATTTTATAATTGTGCTCGGTAGTTTCATCGACATCGTATACTCAGAAGTTAACATTAGTAAAGGAATGAAGGTTAGTATGTTTTATATTAGTTTTTTTTATTCGTGAGGAACGGTCAGACCGTATTGCCATTTCATATCAGTTATAGCAGGATAATATATCATCTTTTCCTTTATTACTCACTATAGGGAGGATCTAGTATTATTTCAATAAACTTCTTCCGACTGTTTCGTGTAATGCGGTTGGTTAAACTGTTGGCCAGAGGGGAAGGAATTCGTACACTTTTGTGGACCTTCATCAAGTCCTTTCAAGCACTGCCGTATGTTGCATTACTAATAGTGATGTTGTTTTTCATCTATGCTGTAATTGGTATGCAGGTAAGCCAAACCTTAAAGCCATTTGCAAAAGGCATTCGCACAAGTTCTGAAGCTTTACAAAACGCTAAAATTATGTCTTTCATTATTTAAGGTGTTTGGAAAAATAGCTATGGACGATGACACATCAATACATCGAAACAATAACTTTCAAACGTTTCCGCAAGCGGTATTGGTTCTGTTTCGATCAGCCACCGGCGAAGCCTGGCAAGACATAATGCTGGATTGTTCCTCTCGTGCGGGAGAGGTGAACTGTGATGCAAAATCAGATGACGCAGGCTCTCCCGAAGGATGTGGTTCAAATATTGCTTTCCCTTATTTCATCTCATTCTACGTGTTATGTTCGTTCCTGATCATAAATCTGTTTGTGGCGGTCATCATGGATAACTTTGACTATCTTACGCGAGACTGGTCCATACTGGGACCGCATCATCTAGACGAGTTTGTGCGGCTGTGGAGCGAATACGATCCTGATGCGAAGGGTCGCATCAAACATCTCGACGTGGTAACACTGTTGCGCAAAATATCTCCACCGCTCGGGTTTGGCAAGCTGTGTCCGCACCGAGTCGCTTGTAAACGGCTTGTATCGATGAATATGCCCCTGAACAGTGACGGTACGGTGCTGTTTAATGCGACACTGTTCGCTGTGGTGCGCACCTCGCTGAAGATCAAAACTGAGGGCAATATCGATGATGCGAATGCAGAATTACGGAACACAATCAAACAGATTTGGAAGCGAACAAATCCGAAACTGTTGGATCAGGTCGTTCCACCGCCGGGAGTAGATGATGAGGTAACCGTAGGTAAATTTTATGCAACTTTTTTGATACAAGATTACTTTAGACGGTTCAAAAAGCGCAAAGAGAACGATAATAAGCTCAACAGCGATCAGAATAAACGGCGCACTATGACTCTGCAGGCTGGACTGAGAACATTACATGAAGCGGGTCCCGAACTGAAGCGGGCTATCTCAGGCAACCTGGAGGAAATTGGTGATGACAATCCGGAGCCGTCGCATCGGGTATGTCGAGTCGTGAGAGTCGTTAGATTGACCAAAATGCAGCTAACTTTTAATTCCCATCCGATAGCGTAACCATACTCTATTTGGAAATGTGTGGTCATCCATTCGACGTCCGGGTCCGTTTGGATCTAAACAAAAGTGGAGTTCGAACAATAAAATGTCTGCCACATCCATGGCCGCCTCTGCTGCTATGCATACAGTTTTAACAGGACCTAATGATGGGTCAAGCCAAACTGATATAAAGCCAAAGCTGAACTGTGTGAACAGTTCTAATACATACAATCATGTAGCTGAAAGCATTTTGCATGCCGTACATGATGAACCACTTGGAAGAAGCTACGGCAACGGGTTTGGGACGAGTAACGTAGGAAATCCGGGTGACATTCCGCTACGCCCACTCGTTTTAGATGATTCGTCCAACTTGAAAAGGGTGACTGCCAAGTGAGTATACGTTATCATTGCAATTGAAATTGATTTGTTCTCGATTTACTAATATTCCTTTTCTGTTAAATTGCAATGCCATGCCTCCGAAGTGCTACTAGTATTAACATCGGCTCGCACAACAAATTGAACTTGAAAATGATTGGTAAGTTTACTATTCGACACAGTTCCATAAAATGGGGTTACACCTTAACCGTATCAAGCTCTGTACACAAGCACGTTTGAAGTTCGGAGGAAGTAATGGGGATTTTTGGTAGCGAAACTATAATAATTGAAATAAATTTGTTTCTATATGATATACTTAATCAAACCATGTCTGCACCAAGCAAAACTAGTACAATGCAAACTTTATCGTTTGTGTTTCTCTTTTCTTTTATCCATTTGTCAAAAATGACGCCTCACTTGATACAAATCGTACAAATCTCATTGATGCACAGATCCAGCACATGGTAACGCCATCCACTCCGAAGGCGTGGACAGATAACACCATCACCTGTTTCTTGAGAGCCCAACAATCCAAAGCAACAGAATATTGAAAATGTGGTTTTCAGTGGGTGCGTAATTCTTGATTAGAGCGCGAGAACAATTGAAACATGTCTTTCTTATTTGGACTTTTCTTCATTTCAAAATGTAACTTTATCCCTACACCTACCTATGCTGATTTCTGCAATTGATGTATAGCATATCAAGCAATCTGATAATGCGGCTAAGAGCCATTACAATTGGTATAAGTAAATAAAAATATTAAGCAATCTGACAAATGATAAATGAAACATTTACAAGCTTTAATTTTCATTGTCCTGGATAGGTTTACATAAAACAGTTATGGTTTAAAAAAGTTTGTATAATATGCAGGTGCATTGACAGTTATGTTACGCAGTTACGCTGCGTAAGTTTGATTTTGTCAAATGATAAAAAATCTGCAAAGTTTGATCTGTTTTGACAATTCTATTACGCTTCTCAGTTTTGCATATTAAATTTCTGCTTTTTTATTTACGTAATCTCTCAATTACTGTTATTAATACTCTTAACTTTTATTTTTTGTAAATATTTTTGTCAAATAAAAGCTGCATAACTTGATGTACTTCTTTTCGCAATCGTGAGAACTTAACATATTGAAATAATATATGTTTGATTTTATCTGAACAAAAACTTGAATACAAACCAAACCATACCAAATGTATGATTTCTCTGTACAAAAACTTGAATACAAATCTAACCATACAATTTGTTTTGAAGAAAGAGGTTTAGGAAAAAGATTAAATAGAAAAGTGATATATTTAGTACATTATTTACGTTATAGCCGATAACTCATGTGATTAACGTCTATTAAATTACAAACTCGGTTAAAATTACAACGACACGTTAGATTTTGAACAAGAATGTGAATTTTGAACTACTTTTACATAAAAATACCTACTATGAAATATAAAAAGATAATAAATATGGTGTCCATATGTTGTACAAAACGGTCCAAAATTTCTAAAAAACAAGAAACAAACAACCAGTCTCTTGTATGAGACTAGAGGTGAAATCTTACAATGTTAAACATCGTAACAGCGTTTGAAGATTGCAAAAGAATACATCGAGTTCTGCTTAACTTGATATATTGTACGATCGTGACAAAACACGAAGATTCTTGTACATTGAATGTCACGTAGTAACTTTGAATCATTGAAAACCTCGATCAAATTTAGTACCCAGATCTGTGTGATATGAGCGTCTTTAATTAATTATTTAATGAGCGATGATCTCGGTTTTTCTACTGCTTTCAGATAATCAAGTTGCTAATTTCGAAGAAGATCGTCTTATCCATTCAACGCCGGGTAGTCCCCAAGAAACCCAAAAAATGTCGGGCGAAGTTATCGGGTCGGCCGAAAGTCTTGTGGGAAGGGTAAGTACACTTCTCTATCTGACTATCTATCAAAGTTGGGCTTGTTTTGCAAAGAACTTTCATTTGAGGGTGTTCGCATTTGAAGACTACTCCCCAAACCGTCATAGGCAATGCATTTGGGATGCCTGGCATGTTATGCATGAGTATTATATTCAGGAGTACTGTCACATGTTGGATTTTGCAACTGGTCAAGTTGCACATCATGTAGCTGCTGCAGCACAAACAGTTTCTCATTTGATAAAAATCAATTCTTAACCCTCGTGGCGGGAGTGTCTGGTGGCATGATGGTCGCCGGTCTTCACACGATCGGACCGGACCAAAATCCCATCCAGACCTATCCCTCGTAACAAGGACTGATTATATCCGGCTAGGAGGTAAAATAAGTCTAGTAAGTAGTAAGTCAGAAATGTCAGGCACGACCTTAGTAGTTAGTGACCTTAGTCCTCGTGCAGATCCGCGTGCCAAACGAATCTCTATACTCGACTCAACCATCCGATCCCTACGAAAGAACATAAAGTCAACAGCAGTCAATAGCATTAATAGCTATTATGTGTAGTTAAAACTGACAACAAAATCAGAACAGAATATGAACACGGTGCAAAAATAACGACGCATACTTGACGATGTAAATTTGTATTCGAATTTATTCATCACGTAATACGATGGATCTGCAGATATATTTGTTGAAATTGTACGACTTACTTGAATCTATTGCTATCTGTGTTGCAGGTACTGGCGCAACAAGGACTGGGTAAATATTGTGATCTCGATTTAGTACATTGTGCTCAAATGGAAATGCAAGAGGCGCTAGATATGACACAAGAAGAAATGGATTTAGCAGCTCACGAACTGATGCTGGAAGAGCGTTTTAACAGAAAAAACGGCGCACCTCTGAAAGGCCAACCCAAGCGCGGAACCAACACTAGGAACAATAAGAATCAACAACCGCTATTATAGCACCAAACTAGCTTAATAAGACAAGTCGTCGCCGTAGGCGGATATCTTTTATCTAAAAATGATAGCTCTCATTTCCTCATTAAATGCTAACCCTAAAAAAGATGTTACTTGTTTATGTTGCAAACAAATTTTGTTAATACTGAATTTATCAAAAAGCGCACAACAATCCAGTTGAAAACATTTTAATGAAGAGGCTAAACGTATCAATCATTTGCTCCCTTACCGCGGATCGTGAATTAATTATCTGTTACGCCATCATCAAATAGAAATAAACATGAAGCTACATGGGATAAAACGCGGTAGGCAATACCATCGGATGTGGAAGCAATGATGAAAATAAGAAAACGAAAAGAAACAAACGTTCATTACAGTATATATAACACATACATCTGATATTCAACAATTTGCAACGTTAGCTCGATCTTAGTCGGAAATGAGTTTTGAGAGTAATACAAGCATTGTTAAGAAGGAAAAATTGCAATATAAAAAGGCATTAAGCAATGATTTTTGGATATATTATTTCTTGGGGTTTGAGAAATTGTGACAAAATAAATTTCGAAAAATACAATATTAGATTCTTTTCTTAATTCTTTATTAACGAATGTCTTGAAGGTCCTTTCAGCTTAATACGGATTGAAACTCGCATAAACTCTTTTATTTCATACATGTTCTGGTAACAACATATGGTGACAACTGACTTTCAAGGGTACTTAACAATGTTACTAATACTTCAAGTAGTACTACCACAATGGGGGATGGATCCGGAAAGGATTTTGGAACGTTCCTGTCGTGTCGTAGCGTCAGTACCTACCTACCTATCCTAATGGAACACTGTGCCAAAAACGGTTCGTCTTAGTGGTTGGTCAATGAAAGCGAACTTCTTCAGCAGGCCAATTAGCTGGTTGCCCTTAGTGGCAATGTGCTCTAGCTGGTCGTGGAAGCTCCATTTAGCATCAAAGAGGCACTCCAAGCTCCCTGACTCAGTTTGACGCACAAGGGCAGATCCGTTAATGACGTACTCGAATAACAGTGGGCTGCATTTTCTGGCGAATGTTACGACAACACACTTGTCAGCGCAAAGCTCTAAGCCATTCGTGGAGCACCAAGACTGGAAAACGTTCAGATGAAGATGAAGATAGTAAATAGAGTCTAACACGATTTATTCGAGCACTGTGGTGGCACCGGATCCATCTCCATACGTAGGATTATGACTATTCAACTACGGACAGAAGCGGACTGAGTGGCCGAGGGGACCCTTAGTTATAGCTGCTAGATTTCCATCCTGAAAGCATTACATTTCGATTTTATTTTTCAAAAAATAATCTTTATTTTTTGTTTCTGCACGTCCAAAAGATGCCCTACATCAATATATTTGGAGGTAATATTGAAGAAAATGGATTATACCAAGAGTCAACAAACCCTGGACTGCCAGATAAAGTTATAACGGCCGAGAAATTTGGCGGGTCTTACGAAAACTGAATGAAGAAGTACATGAAATGAGTCCTTTATATTTTTGGGTACCTTTTATTAATTGCAGTCGATGGAGGCCTTTGCAGTTAGAACATTTCAACGCACTCCAGATTATACCTGCATCCAGACTGCACAGCGTTCTTTTTCATACTCCACAACACGGAATAAAGCACGGCTGAAATGTGGCCCATTGGTATTTTTTATTCTTATTTTTTTATTAAATTCAACTAACCGTTAGTGTCCCCCCTGAAGCGATACCTCGTCATACATATCCAAATTTCACGCAATACAGATTCACGTGCATAACAAATTTGAATTCTCAGTTCCAATCAGTTTCCTCTCTTTCGTTAGTTCTTTCTGTTCTCAAAACCTTTACATTCGGGTGATTCGGTCGAGTGACAAGTCTCGTTAGACCCATCTTCAAGAGTTGTACAACTCTTGCAACGTATCAACTCTTGAATCCGCATATACGTAAACAGCTTGGCATTCAGTAGATTGTTCACGCGATTCCATATCTAGTTCTTGCGATATCGTTTTGCATTTCGCTATCAATTTCACGCCTTTTGTTATTCGTTTTTACGCGATTTAGTAAGTAACACGACACATCCTATCTAACGCCAAACACTGTAATAATTTTTTTTCTATGTACTTTTATGTTTCTTTCTGGCCGATGGGAGGACACCGAATAAATCACGACACATAACCCAAATTACAACACGTGTTACAATACTATATTAACTTAACAAATATCCACGTTACATGATCGCACTCTCACCACTCGAAACGTTCATCCTAACCGCTTGCCCGAACCGAAGTGTTTTGACACTGACACTATTCCTAAGCTTGATGCAATACAATTCACAGGAGAGATAGGATTCGGCTCATCGACCATACTATACAAAACCTTAGCTTTTTTAATTTAGCCACCAGAATAGAATGATACACCATATCTATAGCTATCTTTAGGTCCGTGGCATCAAATCCAGATTCTAGATTTATTATTATTATTATTATTATTATTATTGTTTATTGTTCGTCCGCCGAAGACGGCTTAACGAGGCATTATACAGAAGCTTACGGATTCAATGTACGTTGCACAACGTGCACTGACGTAGAACGTTTGGGTACAAATCCTTGTTGTGCAGGGCATACTTAAGGAATTGCCGTAGCTATTGAAGTGGTGGTAACTTCTTTTATTCTCGTGTTCGGATCGAAGATCCTTACAGCTTGACTTGTCAAAACCTTCTGATATCAAAGAATAAAAAATGCTTTCCTTATATGCTAGTTTTTGCTACTCAAGCGAGTTAAAGCCGACTGTCCGAAAGTGATCCGTTGACATTTTTGTATTTAATGCTAGTGGCGTGGACGCTACACTATCATTGAATTGTGGAGTATGAGCTCAAGCATCTTTCGCATAAAATAGTGGAGGAAATGCCTTCTGGGAAAAAGTTAGTAGTCGGCTTAAGGTGATTTATACATGGAAACCATCAGACGTTGGGCTTGCATCGGCGACAATCTGAGTACAAACTGATAATTTGACTTTCAAACCTTTTAGCAAACACCTCACAGATTTGGAAAAGCTGCAGGAAAACTGTCGTCGCTACCATTAAAGAATGCCGTGTTGAAAATCGAATTTCCATTTATTCGGTAAAAAACGATTAGCAGCATGGACTGTAAACATACTTAATGATGCATTATTGAATTTCATTTCGAGCACAATTCCGGTCGGAAAATACTGAGTAAAAATAAGTATAAAGTAAACTCATGGCCTACATGGCATTCATGCAAATCTATGCTAAGCGATTTTAAGAATTAAGTTTAAAAATATCCATTCTAATAGTAAAAGACGACATCGTGCCATTGCGTCATGTTTACCATCCAAAAATAACCCCAAGAGCTGTTTGAAACGCCGGTTAACACTCAGCAGCTTCAGACACGCGTATTGGACACTATGAGATGTTGCAGTACATGCTAGGTAGAATATGCAATGCGCTTTCGTATGTGTTTTCAAACATTAAGCTATTTTTTTTAATTTTAATACAATATGTTAACAGCAATGCAGGTTATATGTTTTTTTTCAAAAGATCTTATATCGTACAGCATTGAAGTAACAAACCAAATTTTGTCCAATATTGTTTTAACCTCATTGTTTTACACTGTGAGCCACCTGATTTACAAACACAGCCAAGGCGAGAAGATTCTTACAAACGTTGAGATGAATCTTGGATGCTACCGTTGCTCGGAAAACGTCGACGCGTAAGCCAAACTTCAGTCGTACGTTGATTCTCGAGAAAATCAGTGTTGATGGGTGATCGTTTATAATTGCCACGTTCGTAATTTTCTCTTTCGTGCATTCCCGGTGTGTGCGAACTCATGTTGTTCTCCTGCTACATAGAAGTGTGAATTTCGATTTAAAGCTACGCTGATATCGAAATCATTGAGAGGCGCGTAAATTACTGACGGTCTTTTTTTTGTGTGTGTACAGTGATCGTACCTTGATCGACAGCAACAGTTGCAGAATAAGATAGTTGCTTTATTACATTTCGTTTCATGCTGTGTGCCGTGGGATTGTGTAACAAAATAATTAGAATTGTGCGTTAGAACATACACAATAGTGTAAAGCATAAGTTTGATCAGTGTAAATTAATTTTGAATCAAAAATTTCCTTCTGTTAGTAATTGAACGGTGAGCGGATGCTTGGTCGGATGCGGTATGGAAAACGGTACAAAAATATCTAATTCAGCGACGGTGTCACCGACGCAGACCCTTGGTGAAAATCTAGGAAAAGCCGCAGGTGCGCCGGGGGTAACACCTGTGGTAAATGGTGCCCCACAACTCCCTACTGGCGCAGATGATCCGTCGTTGGGCGATGGAACCGGAGCCAACAATCAGCCGAAACGTCCTGTGAGGCGACCGGGCAAAGTGATCCCTGATCGTCCGCAGCGTGTATTTTACTGTCTTACTTTGAAAAACCCTCTGCGTAAGCTGTGTATCAAAGTGGTGGAATGGAAGTATGTGACAAATCATTTCGCTGTAGTGGTGTGATTTAATTTCAAATGCAAATGTTTGCCGAGACGTGTGTATGCATGAAATGCTTTGTGCTGATTTTTTTTTAGCTTTTACGTGATTAGTGGTACAATGTATTTAGTGTAACAACGTAAACAGTTTCTTAAGGCAAATATGTTGAAGAAAAATACCATGAATTACAATTTGTAACTTTTCTACTTTGGCAATGTAGAATTTAATACGTTGTGTTGGTTCATCTTCGTGGAATAGTGGAAAAGTATTTTGAAAAATAAAAATGATTCTTCTAAAGTAGTATATGGACGGCAAAGGTACACTTCTGTCGAGCACCTGTTTGTTGCCGCTCAAGTGATGTGAAACATAAATGGTGTAGCAGGTGTGAACATAAATGTTGACAATGCAAACGAACCAAAATATCCATGGCACATAATCCTGATACAAGTAGGAAATAATTGTTTAAGTCAGGGGTTGGCAAACTTTCCGAGAAGCGATCTAAGCTGAAGGAAATTAATGATTTAGCGGATCAGATATCGTCAGCAGTATCAATGATCTGTAGCAAAATTATCTGAAGTTCTAATCCCCCATATATAAGATATTTTCAAATATAAGATAGTGAAAGTCAATTTTCACTTTTAAGAAATCACCACAGTATTGCAAGAATGCAGATTGGATTGGATGGACATATTTTCTTTATAATGTTGTAGGGGAAATAAAAAAAAAACATTTTTTTTACCGACGCCAATTTTAGGCCAACGCCAACTAAATTTGGAAAGACGAATATAAGTATGAAAATTATTTAAGCAAACTAGATCAAGATGTCATAATTTCATCTAATTAATTTTAGGAAATAAATACATTTCAGATTTCATACTAAAGGTTTTTTACTAAACATACAGCGAACAGTTGGGATTGATTTTTTATATTTTAGGGTAGAAAAAGGTAGAAGGGGGCGGGGCGGCCCGGTGGCATGATGGTAGCGGTAGCCGGTCTTCACACGAACGGACCGGACCAAAATCCCATCCTGACCAATTCCCCGTAGCAAGGACTGACTATCCGGCTACGTGGTTACAAAAAAAAGGTAGAATTTGGTCTTCACCACTAGGTGTGGTGGTAATGATCATAGAGTTGTTTTGTTTCCATAATAAGATTAATTTTTTTTATATATGAGTAACGGCCAAACCGAATTGTTTATAACTACAGGTAACATAATCTACCATAAATAGAGTGGCCCAGTGGTGTATTGGTAACGGCGCCACACAAGGTCTATCCAAAATCCCATTCAATTCCCAGGACAAATTCACGTACGCGGGATATAGCACGAAATAATGCAAATCTCCAACTCGCTTGCTTGACAGTGTCAGTTTATCATCGACAGAAACTAGCAAAATTTGAATGTAAATGGTTCAAGTTTCTCAGGACTTCATATATTACCTTTTGTAGAAGTTTTTGAGCACCGCAATAGGTTGAAAGGTATAGCATGTGTAGTGTTACTCTTTAGTGTTATCTTAGAAGTGAATTGTTTACAAATCAATGATGGCGTAGACAGGGCAATGAAATTCAAATCCACGTTATTGTAAAACTACAGGCAGACCCCGAGATACGTTATTATACCAAACCGCTATAACCCGTGAAAAATTTGCGGAACTCGAATTTTCGCGTAAGTCGAATTCTGGTGCGATTTCGTTTATACTCTCAAGTTATTGAGTCGACTTTCTTCTTTGCGCCTAATTAATTCAACGAATCAGGTGGTTTTTAGAAAGAATACATTAAAATAATTTTAAAACAAATGTTATTACAAACAAAAAAGGTTTGCATCAAATTTTCACTTTTCTGCTTAGATTTTGAGTTATAAACCTGCTCAGCTGTCAAATTGGCAAAAACCGCGTATCTCTGAATCCGCGTATAAGAGAAACCGCGTATCTGGGGGACTGCCTGTATACCCAAACCATTTCTTCAACCAGACGATTTTAACCCCTGGTTTAAGCCATCGTTTCACACCTGTGAATTTGATACATTAGATTTTTCGCAACCAACTTTTTCCATGGTCCATTTAACTTAAAAGTCATTAGAATTATCTATAACGGTTGCACATTTTTGAGCGATTGTAGCAAGGAGTAATACATTTGCTTCTCAGTAGTAGTTATAGTTTTTAACTAACTGCATACAACTAAAGAAACATTGTGTTTTTATATTATCTGAATCATTTTCAAACGCAATTCATGCGTTATAAAACAAGAAATAAATCTATATCCAAAATCTTCGAATGTATTTCTCTATTATATTAACAAATCTTAGGCGCGATCGGGTGGTGTATTGGTAGGGGCACCGATCTTCGCACGACAAGACCGAAACAAAATTCCATCTGGACCAAACCCACGTAGCAAGCATTGACTATCCGGTTACGTGCTAAAAATAAGTCGATACGACCTGGCCGACCTGGTCGATACGACGAAACGGAAAAAAATAAATAACAAATCTAACATACGTACGTAAAGGCCTTTTCTAGTTCTTTTAATGACACCGGACAGGCGGTTGCTTGAGCAAGCATAAACTAAATTTATTCATAGGGCAAGGATAAATAGCACAATCATATTTCAATCTTGATACAATGACCACTGTATGTCATTATGTGCACATTCTAACAGAGTGCGAAGCCAAAAGTTTGAGGACAGAAGTTGTTCTTTTTGATAGGTGTTACTAATCGGCAAAAAGTGTTGATCGATGCATTTCTAAGTTTACTGGGTTTGATCTCTTGCCAGGTAGAATAATTAGCATTCTAAAGTACACCTGACTTCAAAATTCTTTTAATTTTACTACCTGTAGAGGAACAGTTGAATAGCATCGGTATGGTTTATGATGGCACCGAGCAATGTATATAACAATTGTATGAATTTTTACATGAATGCGTTTGTTTTGTACTAGATGCAATGCTTTATACATGTTTTACTAATTGCTTAAACGCAATCGATAATATCAGCTTTCATTGCCGATTTGCATGTTAAATAGTTCACTAAATAAAAATTATATTTTTAACCGTGTATTACGTTCCAACTGAGTCATTTTGTCCATGTTTTACTTTAATCTTTTACAGACCTTTCGAGTATCTTATACTGTTAACGATTTTTGCTAATTGTGTTGCATTAGCAACATACACTCCCTTTCCTAATGGCGACTCTAATGCAACAAACGCGATGTTGGAAAAAGTGGAACACATTTTTCTTATCATTTTTACACTCGAGTGCGTGATGAAGCTGATCGCATATGGATTTGTCATGCACCCTGGAGCATATCTTCGAAGTCGATGGAATATGTTGGATTTTACTATTGTTTTAATCGGGTAAGTTGAAGAGGTAACATTGGTTTGTAATCGCAGCACAAACTGAGGATACTAACTAATAGCACAATGATATGACTGTGTGGTTTTCACGTAGTTAAGATACAAATCTGTTTTTTTGCATTTCCCCATTTTTAATATCTCTACAGTACATTGACATCACTTGCTATTTGCGAATGATTCAGTACACTTTTAATACGGTCACCACGGTCAAACGTTTGAAACGGCCGGGCTTGAATTCGTATGGAATTTGTATCGAATTCTCTTTGATTTCCCATTTTATACCGCTTCGATCCAAACTTCAATGTGACTGGTGGTGAATAACACGAATAATTTTAACTAATAGCCCATCCCCAGGAATCAATTTTAGAAGACTCTTCTTAAAATTTCAATAGGGACATAGCTCATGGATCTTTAGCATTTCTTTTATTCAAATAACCAACGTTGACAGCGAAGTTCACGTTGTGCAAAAAAGTGAATGCATATATGAGTAAGTGTCGAACAATGTTCTTCACCTTCCTGGTCCTTTCTTCGTTACTGCGTGGTTGTGAATAGGTACGGTGAGTGGGTGCGTTTCTCTGATAGCGCACCACTGTGTAATATACCACATACTGCACCATCTGTCTCTTGCGTACCATTTATGTTTACGTGACGGGTACACACGCGATTCTACTTTCCAATACAAAATCACTATGTTGCGTCGATCATTCAGGTGATCGTTAGAAATCTGGAAGAAATTTCCCATTCTGGACCCGTTGGACACATTGATGCCTTAGCTTGGATGGGAGGTCTTGAATAAGGTAAATTAGAACCAGCCTGGCAGTCCAAACTATTCTACTTCGTGTGACCGCGCAGACGTGAATGCGTCGCTTTATTTATATCCATATTTTAGCTGCAATTTCTGATACTGTTCTTCCATTTAATTACATTCATTTAAGTCTTTGTTACATTAAGTTTGTTCATGTGCTTGTTATAGTTGAAGATGTTTATAAATGCGATAAACGGTTATTATTAATTTTGGTCGAACGATAGGTTCATGTTTCAATACTAACCAAAACTAACCAATGTATTACCTGTGCTGCACTCCTCGGTCGCGGTGCGATAGAATGCTGCGCTTGCTTAAAATGTGTGGCTTACAATGACTGATCGGTCACAGTGCGATCAATTAATGCGATTGTATAAAATTTTGTGTCGCTTGTGTCGTGCGGATCGCGGTGATACGATCGATTGTTATTTTGATAATTTGTTTTTTTTATTGTTTTGTTTAAAATTTAAGCTGAATAGCATGTGCGCACAGTTGCACAATACGTAAAAAGCTGTTCGAAAAAGAATGGACAATCTTTTAGCGTTCAGACGATACGGTTCTCTACCTACCAAGTGCATGGATGTGCAATATGTGCACCAAAATGTGCAATATCGATAACAAAATGAAAGTCATCTTTTGCATTAAACAATTACATAACATCTAAACACGTGCTACCTATAAATCTTTGTCCATAGGTGATTTTGCAAAGCTTTTTTTTAAAGCCAGTTAACTCCAAACGAACAATGAACAAATTATTATTTATTTTTTTATTTTTCCATTATGACGGCCAAGGGCCGTATGATCTGAACAAATTATTAATGAAGAAGAAAATAGTAATCATTTGCTGTTATATACTAGAGATTTTAAATGTATTTTTCACTGTTATAGCTATTATATTCCACTTTAACTTCATAGGATGATAAGCACCACGCTTTCCAGTATTATGAAGGACGGTTTCGATGTCAAAGCACTAAGAGCATTCCGTGTGCTGCGTCCACTGCGATTAGTTTCCGGAGTACCAAGTAAGTTACAACGTACACTACATACATGTGTAACATATACATGTGTAACAATTGTTTAACAAATATTAATTATCAAACCTAACCTTAGTTAATATGCTCGCGTAAAGTGTCTATTCTCATAAGAACAGCGATGTGAATTTCGATGATAGTTGATAGTATTTGTTTAACATAAAAAACATATTGGTATTATTTTTACTTCGTAGAAATAATTACAAATAATAATAACCGCACCAATAATGCAGAAAAAAGCGAAACATGAATTAATTTATTGTTTGTTAATTTGTTTCATTTACAGGTTTGCAGGTGGTACTTAATTCCATTCTACGAGCTATGGTCCCATTATTACACATTGCTTTGTTAGTGTTGTTTGTAATCATCATTTATGCAATCGTGGGTTTAGAGTTATTTTCTGGCAAAATGCATAAAACATGCTTCCACAACATTACAGGTAGTTATAACTAATGCAGAAAAGTATTATATTTCCTCTTGTATCCTACGGTCACTAATGTTTTAGCGTATTGGTAAAACAGTGCTTTATCCTCGTTGATAGTCTGTTCGGTTAGGTATTGAGTGAGGATCGAAGGAGCTATTGAGTGGGTGTTGGAAAAGATGTTGCAATAGTGTATTACTGGTAACGAGGATAAAAATATTGATGTATTCCTTTAGTTTGTACACACTACTGCACACGCCATTACAAGTTGTTGAAATTTGCAATACGCTTATGAATGTTTTTTTTTCTATCTGGAGGAAGACCGAAATTTCCAACAGAAGTCCTGTGCAGAGCCCCCGACAGCAGAAGTCATCGTTATTTGCTACATAATATGTCTCTTTGCGTTGAAAATTTTTTTGTTTTATCTTGTACACATATGCGTGCTCCAAATTACACAGACCATTTTATGAACGGACAATTACTAGTACGGAAATATAAAATACGGGACCTAGGCAACATATTGAAAACTAAACTTAATTTTTTGCAACACTTCTGCACTATAATATATTGAGAACAATAGTGCTAATAAAACACTGGGATTGATTTTTAGGGTAGCGAGAGATTTTGACGATCCTTCTTGAATAAAAGCCCAATATTGTGCGCTAGTCAGGCCTATCATGGAACATGGGTCTATCATTTCATGCCCTCATTCCGAGCTATGGAAACAAAGGATCGAATCGATCCAAAAAAGATTTTCCCGTTTTGCTATTCGACGCTTACCGTGGCAAGACCGTAACAACTTACCTCCCTACCGGGCTCAACATTTGCTACTAGAATTAGAAACTCTTAAGAACAGGCGTAGAAATGCTCAAACATTATTTGTTGCATGTGTGCTATGTGGCACCATTGATGCATCCGATATGTTAAAAAAAAACAGCCTAAAGACTATAAGAACTGCAACACGAAACCGACAGATTATCTATAGAGACTTTTAAAACACGCAATACGGTTCAAAGGACCCCATATTATTGATGGCTAGGGAATTCAACAGATTGTCTGAGCATTTCGATTATAATATGAGCATAACAGCATTCATAGACTCCACAGCGCACTCAATCCGCACTTACTCAACAGATCCGCATTCAACAAGAAGGGACAGTAGATGGAATTGGGAAGAAAAAAGCTAAATCAAATGCAATTATTTTTGTTTTGGGTGACCTTTACAAAGGTTATGGTGGAGAGTTTGTCCATGCATTTTTATTCTGATGGCTTACAAACGTACAATTCAAGCGTGATTTATTGTTATTATACAAGTTTTAATTTCATCGACATTCCATAAAATCAATCCTTTTTTAATGCGTACGCTATAAACCACACAGCCTGGCCATTATTCCTCTAATAATAAGGGTATGGCTATACAAGACGATGTGCATATACCAGAATACATGTATAAAAAAATGTATAACTAATTTTTATGCAATTCAATGAACTACAATTACAGAGGACATGATGGAAGATCCAACACCGTGTGGCGAAGGTGGTTTTCAATGCAGCTCCATAGGCATACACTGGATTTGTCGCTACTATTGGGAAGGGCCTAATGCCGGAATTACTAATTTTGATAACTTTGGACTATCGATGCTGACGGTATTTCAGTGTATCACATTAGAGGGATGGACAGATATGCTCTACTATGTGAGTATTATATTTTATTGGCGACTAGGCCGTTCATTTGTAATATTTAATATTATTTAATGAGATATTAAGAATTATCGTAGCAATTTTAATTGTGCTGAGAATTAAATAAAAAAGGAGCTATTAAAGCAAATTAAACAAACTTCATCAGATGTTCTTCACACATATGCTTTTCTCTGTAAAAAGAAGAAAGATAAACGTGTTGAGCATCATATGCCGACCTTAAGGCTCTAGGAGTCTGAAAGCATTCTGGAGTGTGATTTGTAAATATATTGTATCTTTTGGATATATTTCAAACAGATTGAAGATGCGATGGGAAGCAATTGGCAGTGGATATACTTTGTCTCAATGGTTATACTAGGAGCATTTTTCGTAATGAACTTAATTCTCGGTGTCCTGAGTGGTGAGTTTTCCAAAGAACGCACAAAAGCAAAAAGTCGTGGTGATTTCCAGAAACTTCGTGAAAAGCAACGAATTGAAGAAGACCTGAAAGGATACCTGGACTGGATCACACAGGCAGAGGATATCGATACGTACCAGGAACCACCATCGCCTGGAAAGATGATGTCTGAAGGATTTTTGAAGGGAACCAAAGCAATGCTCGTAGGGTCAGGAGCCACCGGTATAGCCGGAGTATCACCCGATTCAACAGAAGTGCACGGTTGCGCAGAAGCCAGCATGGACTATGCTCAGCCGGTGCCGGAATCGTGGTACAATCGGCATTTTAGAGCATGGGATCGCTTAAACCGTAAGATGCGACGATCATGTCGAAAGGCGGTAAAGTCACAAGCATTTTACTGGCTAATAATTATACTTGTGTTTTTGAACACGGGTGTGCTTGCAACTGAGCACTACCATCAACCGCAATGGCTGGACGACTTCCAAGGTAAGTGTGGTATGAAAAATAGCCTATCATCTGTTCTATTCTAGTCGGTCCAACTGAGAACGACTGTACAATTGCTCGATTTAAAAGAAAGCTATATGTTACTATTTTAGATTTAGAGGTATATTTGTAAAGCACCATTGCACCAGTTGCACCGTGACTAAGGCAGTAACGTTTACACTTCCCATGCAAACTGTACTCGTTATGATTTGATCATACAATAAGACGCTCGATTCGATTCCAAGCCGGGAATTATGAGCAGGATAGTATACGGCTCTGTTTGCCGAATGGTGGAGTTCAGAAATGGGATGCCCGGACATTATTTGCATTCTTGTACGCACGCAAGCACAAAACCACGCATGTAAGCAAGCACTACTGCAATAAAACGAAACCAACCCAGGCTTTTGCAACTAAAAAGGAGCCCTTCTTTCTAAACAAAATCAGCGCGTTGATATACTAACACAATAATGCAAACTATGATTGTTTCGCCCACAATGGGTCCATAAAAACATTGCTTCAATTTGTGCGTTTGGTAAAAGCTTAGAAAAACGAGACAATAAATGCAGCGGAAATGCTTATGCTATCCTTCATAATATAATGTATGATTGTATGTAAACCTCATGCATGTAGTGAAAGACTTTTTGTGGTTGGTGAGTCTCTGGCCTAATCAATACACCTAATCAAAAAAACTATACCTTCTGTTTCCAACTTTTTTTCAGAGTATACCAATATGTTTTTCGTGGCACTATTTTCATTGGAAATGTTTCTCAAGATGTACAGCTTAGGATTGCAGGGCTATTATGTCTCGTTATTCAATCGTTTTGATTGCTTCGTTGTAATTGGCAGTGTTATAGAAGTCCTTTTGACCAACACGCAATTGATGCCTCCGCTAGGCATATCTGTCCTTCGATGTGTGCGATTGTTACGTGTCTTCAAAGTGACCAAGTAGGAATCACGTTTAAGGTTAAATTTACCATTCTTTACATAAATGTCCTATATTTCCTATCTTCTACTCGTGAAAATGCTTGCAAGTCGAACCATACGCCGTTGGTAAACTAAAGGTAATAGCAGAGTTTGCTAAACGATAGGTGCGTTCCCACTTCAGGAATTCTCCTGGATTGATTTATTTTATCTGGTAATTTAAATGCCACTAACAAATGCCATCGCCTATCTCAGTCGATTTGAGAATAAATAACGAACGCAGAGAAGCAGTTTTCTAAAATTTAATTTAAAACCAGAAAAACATCGTTTGTTTCACCAAATTTTGATGTATTGAAAAAATTGGGGCATTGTTATTGCATAATAAAGTAAAAAATAGTGTGTCGCACAGTGAACGAATGCTAGTAATAATTGCAATTTAAAAGTGAAAGGTCATTTGCAGAAACATTTGCTTAAATTAATATATCCGTTTTATTATGGGATAAAATGCATTATTTAAGATAGTGACTTAAAGGATGTTTATGTAAAGAAAAAGGGAGCGGGAATACCATGCAGTAGAACAATAATTTCATATATCTTTTTCTTCCCATTATAGATACTGGCAGTCATTATCGAATCTCGTTGCGTCGTTGCTTAATTCAATACAATCAATAGCATCATTATTGCTGTTACTGTTTCTGTTCATTGTAATATTTGCCCTTCTGGGAATGCAAGTATTTGGAGGACGGTTCATCTTCAACTCTACAGATAACAAGCCTCGTTCAAATTTCGACAGCTTTGTACAAAGTCTTTTGACCGTGTTTCAGGTATATTAATTGTTTTTTTTTTTATACTTTGCATGTGTTAAGTGCGTAAAATTTTAAGGTCATTGCATATTCTAGTAGTTGTGGAGCGTGACAAAAATGTAATATTGCATTGTTGTGTCTAGAAATGGAGTAAGAAATTATTAATAATGTAAATTGGTTGGTTAACATGTCTTTAGTAATATTGTTTTATTTGATATGTAAATGTAATAGTGGTACATATTAAAAGCTTTAATTATGACTTTCACGATTATAGTGTTGAAACTAGCTGTGAATTCACTGGTTGACGTGCTGTAGTCTAATGCACTCATAATATGATTTAAATGATATATACATATCATTAATATGCAAAATATGCTGTCCAGAAAAAACTAACAAAATACTGAAATTATTGTGCTATACATTCTTTAATGCGTACATTTGTTTTTATTTGTAAATTTATAGAATGGTACCTATATTGATTTTGATTATTCAGTTACATTGCAAGTTTTCTCTAAATAATTTCTCTTTCTGAATAGATCCTTACTGGAGAAGACTGGGTAAGTTTCTGATAGAGGTATCAAAGTTCATCATAGAAGTTTTGTCTTTCGTTCAATATAACTTCCTTCCTTGTAGAATGCTGTTATGTACGATGGCATCCAAGCATATGGAGGTGTGGCATCTTTTGGAATCTTGGCTAGTATCTATTTCATCATTCTCTTTATCTGCGGAAACTGTATCCTTTCAAAATGAAATTTTAAAAATTTCTTTATCCAGTTGGAATAACATTGATCAACTGGAATAGAAGCTGTGTGAAATGTAGCTGTTCTTTAGAAGTGCCTAACAGTGTAGCATTCCTTAGCAACACTTATCATAGATATTTTATTAAATGTTTTCCTTGCCATCGCCGTGGACAATCTTGCCGATGCCGAATCATTGACTGCTGTTGAGAAAGAAGATGATCCCGATACAGAGCTGGATATTTTGACCGACAAGTCCGACAACGAGCTGGGTGATAGAGAAAACGACAACGAAGATGACGAGGAAGTTGATGAAACAGAGGACGTTGAAGAACCGGACGACGATGATGTTCACTGCTATGATAATGAGGAAACTAGACAAGCGTATGGATCACGATTTAAGAAAATGGAGGAGCCTATCGTGGAAAAGAATAGTAAAAAGTTCGGGACATTTGGGATTTTCTATTCGGCTTTACTGCACAGGATCGAATGATGTACCCATCATATCTGATCTTGTGCGGGCCCCTATTCAAAACAGTGCAACTATTTAATTACTAATCGTTCGTTGTGTTTAACCGTGTTTTGCTTTCCAGTGCAAATGTCACGAAATCCACCATCAGTACCAGCAACACTAAAACTGCATCAGCAACGTTAGAAGAGACGAAAAAAACGCGCATCAGTAGAGTAGTGATTCAAGGTATTCGATAACATGTACATGCGGGTGTATCGCATTAACTGTCCGATATGTGTTATATTTGTCCATACTACATTGATAATTTTGTTTTCGAATGTAAGCCAAGCATCAAATTAATCTATTGAGCGTTTATTGTTTGTGCTAAGCTTGGTACAGTAGCAGTTAATTGAAATTAACATACATTTAATTTACATCCGTTTCCATTGATGCATTTGCATTATGTTTATCTAGTTTTCAATCTCAACTCATCAATTAAGTATTTAAATATTTATTTACTTAAAATGATGGAATGTTCATGTCACATTTTTCCGTTGTCATTTATGCGCGATACTCCACCAAGCAGGTGTTATAATAATAGTGCGTAGTGAAAGCGCGAAAAAATTGATGTTACGAATAACAAACGTCCTTTCTTATATATTTCATGTATCGTTTTAATAGATCTAACCAACAGATATTAGTTCAAAAGCATATGTAATTAATGCTCCACCATTAAAACTTAAGCCTATTCGTATAAAACGCTAGTTGCTCATCTAATGCAATACTTTTGCTTGAAATCGCAATACTATTATGTTGAATTGATGTCTAAAACGCCATTTGATTGTTTGTGCAAATTTTTAACAGTTAAACCAACGCTGCTTCCTCGACGTTTGTCACGTATAGGCTTGAAAGTGAAAAAATACCGCGAGCCGCCCAAAAATGCGCTTTTTATCTTATCCAACACCAACAGGTGACCAATTGCTTTTCTTTTTCTGTAGTATGTTTTACTTTTTATTTTAGATTATTGTTGCGTGCTTATGTTACATACCTGTACACAAATTACAGTGAATGGATTGGTTGTTTTGTTGTGTCACGGATTGTTCAATGTATGAGTTGCTAATATGGAACGGTGAATGGATTTGTTATTTTACTTCTTTCACATCTAAACCACAATGCACGTAAAGGTTATTGTTGGCTAATAAAAAAACAAACAAACAAAACTGAGGGTAATAATATGATACGAGGGGATGTCAACTGTTTTCGGTCCGACATTTGTTATTGTTCCATTATTCCAGATCACTGTGAAGCGATTGAAATTCCGAACGATCGCACTTCTGGTCATACAACATACGCCAAACGATTATCGGAGGCCGTGGTATCCAGCAGCCCTATACCGATATCCGATGAAAAGTCACTCTTTCTATTGAAGCCTACCAACAGGTTAAGAGTGTTATTATACGACTTATATTTGAGTTGCTTATAAATATACAAATAATCCATTGATATTCTTTCTACGCACTGGTCACGTTGCGCCACCTTGATTATTGTTTTGCTCGGCAAATGTATTGCTATGCACGCGTTAACAAACAGATGTTGTAATTGATTCCTTCATCACTGCACTGTTATGTGTGATCAATTTCGTATAAGTTAGTCTTATGTGCTTCTGTAAAGTCACTGCCATTAAATAGTGTGATACAAATGTTTAGCAAGCCGGCTAAACTAATTCAATATTTATATATTCTGTATTGTTTCATTCACTCGCAAATTGTACAGATTTCGACAATTCTGCCACTGGTTATGTAACCATACCGTATTTGGTAACATAATTTTGTTGTGCATCATGCTTTCGTCCGTAATGCTTGCTGCCGAGGATCCGCTGAATGCCAATTCGGAGCGAAACCAAATTTTAAATCAGTTTGATTTTTTCTTCACCGCTGTATTTGCCATCGAGCTTATCCTGAAGGTTATTGCTTACGGATTCATTCTACACAAAGGAGCTTTTTGTCGCTCAGCCTTCAATTTGCTCGATCTGTTAGTAGTCAGCGTATCATTGGTATCAATGTTGTTTAGGTGAGTAACCATATAATATTAGTATTTCATTTTTATGTTGATTGATGTATTACATTATTTCATTATTGCAGCTCAGGAACGATATCCGTCGTAAAGATTCTTCGGGTCTTGCGAGTGTTAAGACCTCTGAGGGCTATCAATAGGGCTAAAGGATTGAAGGTAAGATATAAAATAATACGAATAATATGATAAAGAAACTCTATCTATCTATTTCTAATTTCGTCTTCTATTTTCCAAAAAAAAAAAACAGCTTAAAAGACAGGCCTAAACCTTTTAAGGTGTTTGTGCCTATTAGGAAGGAAGCGATATAATGGGTTGAGTTTTTTCTTTATGCCCCCCGGACCCCCAGGTCCGAGGTTTATTGCTAAAGTGTTTAAAGACATTATATGATATCTATATTGCCTGTAGTAAAAGATAATTAAAAACTGAATAAATTTAATAATAAAAGTTTCGTAGCTGTAAAAAACACACCAAAATACTTAACAACGATCATTTTAGTTTCCTTCCGTATTGATTATTGATTGATCATTGAAGTACAACGGATATTTGTCTAATGGGTCACACTTTTTGTGCTGATGTACGTACAGCCTGCACTGATGATTTTCTTTTAATGGCATCAAAATCATATGGCATATTCTTTTTACCATGCTCATTTATGTCCTTCAGAATTTTCAATACACTTGCATTATGACAGTAATAAATATAATAATAATATCAATTGAACATTGTGCGTTTCATATTCACTATCTTTGCAGCATGTTGTCCAATGTGTGATAGTGGCAGTAAAAACCATCGGAAATATTGTACTGGTTACATTTCTGCTGCAGTTTATGTTTGCGGTAATTGGGGTACAGCTGTTTAAGGTACGGTCAGCAACAAACAGATTAAAATACAGTCGTTGTCAAAATAAAGTGCCCACTACTAGATATTTGACGTTTTTGCCATTGTTTTAGTGAGCAATGATCTACAATCACGCTTCAAAATTTCTTATATGTTACTCTTCACGTACTCTAATCTAATCTAATCTAATCTAATTCTAATCTAATCTAATTCGTATCTAATTATAATAATTTTCTTTACACTCACCAAAAAAAAAACATATATTTTATTTTTTAACATTATAATTTCAACAAAATCAAATATACGGCCTGGCCGTTCTAACGATAATAAAAAAAAATCAACAAAACTGTTTAAATAAAGTACCAACTTTACATTACTACATATATGTATTATACCCTTAACAAAAATTAACTAATATTTTATATAGTCCTGTTAGCGGAGCGCTTCATTCTTTCAACTAATTTGTTTAGTAGTTGTTGGTCGAGGTTCTCCCCGGCCTGTACACCTGTATTATTATCCCTTGCATCGACAATCGCCCACAAATTCTCGATGGGGTTGAGGTTTGGGCTTTGCGGAGGTCAATCCATCGGTTCTTACATAAACGGTACATGGCTTTCGTTTTGTTCGCGATGTGTTTCAAGTCATTTTCTTTGTGAAAGATGAATTTCTCATTAATACCCGTCTGAATGAGAGAAACTTCCAGGGTTTCCTCTAGGATGTTGATGTAGGATTCAGAAGTCGTAATTCCATCGATTTTGACGAGATTTTCCACTCATGCCCACAAAAAACACCCCTAACAACGTTGCCTCCACCATGCTTTACTGCTTTACTTCCGGTTGAACAGTTCGATTGATCGCTGAACAGAACTGTTTTCTAAAAATCTTTTGGCTTATCCATACGGTCTTTTGAGAATTTTATCCTTTTAACTTTATTATTCTTGCTAATGAACGGACGATTCTTAGGAAGCTTGTTTTTGAAACCTTGCGCTTTGATCCAACGACGAAAAGTACTGTCAGAAATAGGTTCGAAACAGATTCGAAGGGTTTCCGGAATCTGGCGCACTGGCTGGATTCTTTTACACCTCTCGAACGATCCTGCTGTCCGATTTGAAGCTTGACATTTTTCATAATAACCACAAAAGTCGTAACACGTATTGCATTCCTTCATTATGTAAAAACATGTGCTAGTAGTTTTAGTAAACATGTCAACTTATATCAAAACGTTAACACATGAAAGATAATTTTTAATGCAACAAAACAATGTTACACAGTGAACAAGTGTTTTTTTTAAGTTTTGTCAGAAAGATTAAATAGAATTATTTTTGATGATTGTAAAAAAAAAATATTTCATTATAGATAGATCAGATAGAGTACGTTAAGAGTAACAATCATTCTAGCTTCATTTTTCACTAAAACATAAGTAAAAATGTAAAAATCAAGCAGTGGGCACTTTATTTTGACAACCATTGTATAGAAATACCAAAAAAGAGAAAAACATAAGGTAGCTCATGCTACATTATAGCTCACAGAATGCTTGTATTATCATTTACATGGTTTGATATTTTATTTTGTGTTTTTTTGTGGCCATACCACTTCTTTGCTTCATTGAAGTATAATATTCAAGATTTTTTTATCAATCCGATAATAAGGTTTATGTCAGAGTAGAAATACTAAAAAGTATTTACTCTTTCAGGGTAAATTTTTTTCCTGTTCTGATCGATCGAAATACGAAGAAGCAGAATGTCAGTGAGTATATTTTCTAATAGTTTTACAGAGAATGACAACTTATGATCTACTTTCCTTTAGCGGAACATACCTAGTTTTTGAGGATGGAAATGTCGATAAGCCGGTGTCGAAGGAAAGAGAATGGTCTAATAATCGATTCCATTTCGATGATGTGCAAAAAGCTATGCTTACCTTGTTCACCGTATCTACCTTCGAAGGATGGCCTTCGTATGTATCTGTTTCTTGGAGCATGTCGCTGTAGACGGCACCTATGCCAGGCAAAATATGTCTTTGACGGTTGATTGTTTACTTTACAGTCTTCTTTATGTATCGATTGACTCACATACGGAAAACTTCGGACCTATATACAATTATCGGCCACTCGTTGCGACTTACTACATCATATACATAATTGTGATTGCCTTTTTTATGGTAAACATTTTCGTCGGTTTTGTTATAGTGACATTTCAAAATGAAGGCGAACAAGAGTACAAAAACTGTGATCTAGATAAAAATCAACGCAACTGCATTGAATTTGCACTTAAAGCCAAACCAGTCCGGCGATACATCCCGAACGATGATCGGATACAGTATAAAGTATGGTGGTTCGTTACGTCGCAGCTGTTTGAGTACACCATCTTTATACTAATTATGATGAATACCATTACACTTTCGATGAAATTTTACCGACAACCGCAACCCTACACCGAATGGCTGGACTTTTTAAACCTGCTGTTCACTGCAGTGTTTGCGTTGGAGTTTGTGTTCAAGCTTGCCGCATTCAGATTTCAGGTAAGCTTTTTAATAGGGTATACTATTCTAGTTGTAATTTCATTTTCAAACATATTACTATTTCCATTTATTTTCTTCGCTAGAACTATTTCGGAGATGCTTGGAATGTGTTTGATTTTATCATCGTTTTGGGCAGTTTCATTGATATTGTGTATTCCGAAGTAACTACCAGCAGTGGAACAAAGGTAACTATGCATGTGTGCTAAAATACTAAAGAATAAGATTAATTGATGAGTATTACAAGTTTCTACATAAAAGCTTTTTAAGTAGCTAAAAACGGCAGAGGCATATGTTCGATTTGTTCACTACATAGATTTAATCAGTAATTAATAATTTATTCCAATATATAAGTTATGGTTCCTACGAGAGATGTTATTTCCTCGAGATGTGAAGATAGACTTAATTTTTTTTACTTACATTATTACTAAACTATACTTGGGAACTAAGCTTACACCAATACACCTATTATTTTAATTATCTTTTAGATTACTTAATACTAAAATGTTTCATAAATATATTACATTCTACCTAAGACTATCGATACCTATATAATGAGTTGAATAGTTTAATACAAAAAAACAGAGTTTAAACAAATAGTTTAATGAATGTTAAAAAACTCTACAACATTTCACAACACTCTTCTATCTTCACAGGGCGCGTCAACTATTATATCAATAAATTTCTTCCGCCTATTCCGTGTTATGCGACTTATAAAATTGTTAGCACGTGGTGAAGGCATACGCACACTTCTGTGGACGTTCATTAAATCATTTCAAGCACTACCGTACGTAGCATTGCTAATAGTGATGTTGTTCTTCATTTATGCTGTTATAGGAATGCAAGTGGGTTTATAATTGCATATACCTTTAACCTTTAATCACGAATCCGCTAGTCAACAACGTTTTTTGTTTGAATTTTTAGGTTTTTGGCCGTATTGCACTGGATGACGAAACTGCAATACATAGGAATAATAATTTCCAAACATTTCCCCAGGCTATTTTGGTTTTGTTTAGATCCGCTACTGGTACGTTCTCAATGTTGTGTTTCACTAAAGCATGATTCCTACATGTACCGTTTTGTATTACATGGTATTACTACCACGTTTTGTGTATAATTTTCTAAAGAGTGGCTAGAAGACCGTGTCTCTAATATATTTTTAAAGTTTTTTGTGCATAGTAAGTTTAGACTCTATGGTTTATTATAAGTTCGTTAAATTTTGTGCTTTCGTTTAATTTATTTCACATGAAAGCTTACTTTGCATATGAAACTAATTCCTACTTTCTATTTAGGTGAAGCATGGCAAGACATTATGCTAGATTGCTCTGCGCGCGAAGAGGTACGCTGTGATGAAAATTCCGAGGACAAGGAATCCAAAGAAGGTTGTGGCTCTAATTTTGCCTTTCCATACTTCATCTCGTTCTACGTGCTATGTTCGTTCCTGATCATAAATCTGTTTGTGGCGGTCATCATGGATAACTTTGACTATCTTACGCGAGATTGGTCCATACTGGGACCACATCATCTAGACGAGTTTGTGCGGCTGTGGAGCGAATACGATCCTGATGCGAAGGGTCGCATCAAACATCTCGACGTGGTAACACTGTTGCGCAAAATATCTCCACCGCTCGGGTTTGGTAAGCTGTGTCCGCACCGAGTCGCCTGTAAACGGCTTGTATCGATGAATATGCCATTGAACAGTGACGGTACGGTGCTGTTTAATGCAACACTGTTCGCTGTGGTGCGCACCTCGCTGAAGATCAAAACTGAGGGCAACATTGACGAGGCAAATCTTGAGCTGAGACACATAATCAAACAGATTTGGAAACGAACTAGCAATAAACTGTTGGATCAAGTCGTTCCACCTCCAGGCATAGAGGATGAAGTTACCGTGGGTAAATTTTATGCTACCTACCTAATACAGGACTACTTTAGGAGATTCAAAAAGCGAAAAAACTATGACCGTAACTCTGAACCGGCTTCTCACATGACGCTATTGGCTGGCTTGCGAATACTTCACCGAAGTGGCCCGAAAATCAGACGAAAAATTTCCGGAACGCTGCACGAGAGCGCCTCGTCAATAAATCCAGAACCAGCGCATCGGGTATGTTATTTTATGAGCATTTTCGAAAAAGCCTTACCTGTCTTTTCTAAACCTAAAAAATCTGATTGTAACGATAAATTTATGCTTGACACCATTGCGGTGTATAACACAAGGTAACTGGAAGCTATTAACTGGTTTTATCACAAAGTATATTTTTTTTGCATCATGGTAAGAACATCTATGTCATGTTTGTTTAAGTCATGCTTTGTACCCGTAAATTACATCTAGAACGGTTGCATGTGGGCGAAAATCGAATAACAATAATAATAATAACAGTAATAATAATAATAATAATAATACTAACAATAATAATAATAGTAATAATAATAATAATAATAATAATAATAATAATAATAATAATAATAATAATAATAATAATAATAATAATAATAATAATAATAATAATAATAATAATAATAATAATAATAATAATAATAATAATAATAATAATAATAATAATAATAATAATAATAATAATAATTATAATAATAATAATAATAATAATAATACTATAAATTATAATAACAACAGGAAGAAGAAAAATCTAATTTTACATATGTTGCTTAATACGTGTTTCACTCATATATTGTAGCGAAATCATAAACTTTTCGGGATTACTTGGCCTACGTCGTACACATTTAAGAAGCGTTATTTTACGAATGGTAAGATAAAACTATCATAAGCATGCTATCACTCAAACAAGCTAATCAGAGTTTTATTTATCCCGGCTATAGACACAACAATAAGCTCGACGCAAACACAACGTCCTCCTGCTCGACCTCCCCGAACTTATGCTACACTGAACAAAGGTTTACGGGATGTCAACAAAACGCTAATGTACGGCTTTAGAATGATGCACGATCACGATCAGCTCAATGAAACATTCACCAGTGGTAGTAACAATGAAGCAAGTGATGCCGAAGGCCCATTAAAGCCATTGTGCTTTGGAGAAATATACTCAAATCAAACTAGTCGAGTTGTGAACGTAGAAGAAAACGATGCATAACGTAACGTAGTTCAATTGACGATAATATTATTTTCTTTGTTTTGTTTTTGGAATGTTTTTGTTGCATATACCAGGAGTGTTACGAAAGTTGAAATAAAACCCCAAAACCCCCGCAATATGCATTCTGTTTCTTACTAGCATAATGTTCTCCGAAACAATGCACGTGATGGAATATTACGATAGGAATCCGTGCTTCTCTCATGTCAAGCACTGTAGATATTCCCTAAATTGATTCTTTCCTTTACTTAACTTATTAGACCGATCCTTAAGCCCACTATCCTCTACATGGCTCATGTCAATGTACCTCAATTTTTTGTACGACTCGCTGATGAGCGCCGCCGGATTATTTAAGCAATTTGATTATATCATTGACCAAGACCTCACCTTAATATTCTTCCGTTCCATTCTCGCCAATGATATTTGGTGGAAAGAATAATTAAATTAAAATAAGTTCAATCAAACTGAATTATACAGATAGCAGTTCGAATATGCTTTGCAAATATTCATTTAACAGGGTATTATGCCAGCGACACTGACATAATAAAATAAAGTAAATCGTAGGAATATTTTATTTTATTTCACTTCAACACTTGTTTGGCTCCTTTCTGTCTCCAACCGTCGTTCGGATCGGATGCATGTTTGCTACGCTTCGCACAAGTTACCGGCAATCCCGAAAGAGGAAAGTTCAGCGACTGCAAAAAATATCCAGGTGTTACCATCGGCAATAGTAATAGTGTTAGCGAATAGCGATAATAGTGCGTACGAGGTGCGTACGTGATACGCGTACCTGCTGTGTAGGTCCAGTGTTAAACGTGTTATCCTAAAAGTATGGTGGTTCGTTACGTCGCAGCTGTTTGAATACACCATCTTTATACTAATTATGATGAATACCATTACACTTTCGATGAAATTTTACCGACAACCGCAACCCTACACCGAATGGCTGGACTTTTTAAACCTGCTGTTCACTGCAGTGTTTGCGTTGGAGTTTGTGTTCAAGCTTGCCGCATTCAGATTTCAGGTAAGCTTTTTAATAGGGTATACTATTCTAGTTGTAATTTCATTTTCAAACATATTACTATTTCCATTTATTTTCTTCGCTAGAACTATTTCGGAGATGCTTGGAATGTGTTTGATTTTATCATCGTTTTGGGCAGTTTCATTGATATTGTGTATTCCGAAGTAACTACCAGCAGTGGAACAAAGGTAACTATGCATTGTAGGGGTTATGAGGTATAGGGAGAAGAGAAGAGGGAGAGAGAAACGAATATATACATCAGCGGAATAGGAGAAAAGACATGAAGACAAAATAAATGATTCAGTTGAGTTAGAACTGTCAGCTGGAATAGATGTATTCCGATTGTGTTGCGTTTTAGTGTGATCCGAAAAATGTATTTCCTCCTCAAGTCACTACAATGGCGCAGTTAGGAGGGATACGAGTCAGTATTGTGGAAGATATATGCATTAACAATATAAGTAAGTTGATTTACTGATTTTCGTGCGTCATGGAGACGATGTCGGTAAAAGTGACGGTAACGCACATTCCTTCAGGGGATCGATGCAAGTAGAAAGAACTAGAAGGCACATTCCTACGGGATTCGATGCAAACAAGGGACACACGTTTAAGCAAGTCGCTCATACACGAATTTGCGGATTCACACACATTCCTTTACAGGAATCGATGTCGATGAAAGTAATCGTAATGCACATTCCTTCATGGGATCGATGCAAGTAAAAAGGATTAATTTAAGCACATTCCTACGGGGATCGATGCGAGTGTAATATACCAGTAAAGCACATTCCTACGGGGATCGATGTAAGTATAAACAACTAAATAAACACATTCCTACGGGGATCGATGTAAGTATAAACAACTAAATAAACACATTCCTACGGGGATCCATGCAATTATAAAGAACTAGTAGAGTACATCCTTACGGAGATCGATACAACCAAGTACACGCTCACTTATAAACTAGATTGATTCGTATAGACGGACAAACGGATTCACACACATTCCTTAATGGAATCGATGCCAGTAGATGAGTGTTGACACACTCATCACACACACTATTGTGATGGGATCAATTTTAGTAGTGTTGGTCAGGCGATTATTTCGTAGTAGTGGTATTGCTTTACATAGACTAGTTTCATCGATTTCCGCTAATCGGATAACGAACAGTTGTATTTCGATCGTTCGGCAAGGATATCAGAAAATATAGTTAGTCGCGGAACATAAAGTTGAAGCATAATGAAGCGTGGTTTTGTGAAAAAGACTTATAAGAGGGAGAGTTCAGGATGGTTGGTTGAAGATGATCTCAACAAGGACGATGCACTTAGTTCGTCAGAGTTTGGAAAATCAGCCATGTGCAGCGTGGCACCTCCAGTGTTATCTTCTTTACCATTCGCTACGCTCCAGATTGGCGAATGTAAACCGATGGAAGGAGAAGAAGAGATCGATAAAATTACTTTCGATAGATGGCTCGACGTTTTGGAATCCTCCATGGCGTTGGCGGGCATCAAGGAAGAATCCGTAAAGGCCAATATCTTTAAGATGAAAGCTGGTTCTAAGTTGCTGGATATGCTCGATGGTACTTTGGGCAAGAACGGACCTGATGCGGTCTCTAAGCCATATTCGAACGCAATTCATCGACTTCAAGAGTATTTTGGTTCGCGAGATTATGTTTTGTTCCAACGACAGAAACTTCGATCCATGCCGCAGGGTACGGATGAACCAGATCTCAAGTACGTGCGACGTGTGGCGTCAGTAGCTAAACTTTGCGGTTATGTGAAGGATCAACTCGTGGAAACGGTTGCTGATGTGATCCAACACAACGCGAATAACCGGAAAGTGCGAGACGTTGCCAGAAAAGCTACTCGTAAGGGAAGCTCACTACAGGAGCTTGTAGACTGGGTACGAAGTACAGAGATTGATAAGCAGGCTGAGGAGATTTTTAACAAAAATCATCCTGAGAAAGATATGGCGAGTGTAATGGCAGTGTCCTATACAGACCCTCGATTGCTACGCAGATCAACACCGAGCTTTCGAGGACGGGGTTATTTTCCGCGGAATCGAGGAGGATTTCCTCGTACAAATGTGCCTAATTTTTCTACGAATAAGCCTTGTTGGCGTTGCACTAGTGCGGGTCATCGTCCAGACAACTGCTTCGCTATCGACAAATTCTGTCATCGCTGTCAAACAAAGGGCCACATTCAAAGGGCATGTACATCTCAGGGTATGAAGCGGGAAAGCACTGAAGAAAAAGAGACAACTCCGTTGCCCAAAACACGGAAAATTGCAGCACTGTCGGCTGAATTGAACGAGCAAATTGTAAGTGCTGGATTTGAAGGTGCTAATCTTCCTTGAAGAGACATTTTTCGCTTGTTCATCATTCAGAATGGATTGTCCATATGAGTTTACTTATTAATAAAAGAAAAGACCTTCTGTATTGATACTTTTATTGTTTAATTTTAGAATATAACATCATATTTACCAGAAAGTAAAACGAGCAAAACTATCAGTGGAAACACGTCCGGGCCCATAAGTACCATTGGTCAGGGGATGGGTGTTCGCAAGGTTGATGCAGAACCGGAAGCACATACATTCGATATGATCGATCATGCCACAGTATCGTTTGACAATACACCAGATGCAAGGAACGAAGAAGAATACGTGATGTGTTCGTTGGACCTGCGTCATATGGAGAGTGCGGGTTCAATCATAGGTTCCGTGGCTGGAGTTGCTGTTAAATTTTTGATAGACTCGGGAGCGGAGGTGAACACTATCGGAGACGACGTTTTCAATCGGCTTATGAGTGATCCCAAATCTCATCCAATTTACGCTATGAAGGAAGGAACGGACAAACCGTTGAAGGCATACGCAACCACTCAGCCAATACGAGTTTTGGCTTCATTCTTAGCCGAGTTTGTGATCACACCAGACAGGCCTCGGTTACTTGAAAAATTTTATGTGGTTCCAGGAGCGAAAGCACTGTTAGGGCGTAGCACAGCAACTAGGTATAGCGTGCTACAAACGGGCCTGCATGTACCAATCCTAGAGGCGGAAGGAACGAAGCTTGATGCAACTCAACGAGAAATGTGTGTTGTAGATGCACAAACCCATTTTCCAAAGTTTGATGTGCCACCAGTATTACTTTGCCACGATAAGAGTTTGCCACCATCAAGAAAAGTGTTTACAAATATTCCTCCGGCATTCAAGGCAGATGTTGAGAATAGATTGCAGGACTTATTATTATCCGATATAATAGAGAAGGTTACCAGTGAAATGGATAGATCATTCTGCTCTTCTCTATTGGTAGTGCCAAAGGGAAAGCAAGACATAAGATTAGTCGTAGATTTGAGAGGCCCAAACAAATGCGTCATAAGAACTCCATTCAGGATGCCTACTTTGGAGGAAATTCTTGCTAAACTCCGAGGGGCTCACTGGTTTTCAACCATCGACCTGACCAACGCTTTCTATCATATCGTTCTAGACGAGTCGTGTCGACACTTAACTAACTTTTTCTCGGGAAGGGATACATTTCGATTCATACGCTTACCTTTTGGTCTGTGCAATGCCCCGGACATATTCCAGGAAATTCTGCAGACAGTTGTGTTAGCAAATTGCTCTGGCACGGTGAATTACCTTGATGATATTCTCATATTTGGGAAAACTAAAGAAGAACATGACCGTAATCTTGATGAAGTTTTGTCTCGTTTAAGACAGCATAATGTCTTGTTAAACCCGGCTAAATGTGTTTTTGGTAAACAATCCGTTAAATTTTTAGGCTTCCTCCTCTCTCACGACGGCTGGAGAGTCAATGAAGATAAAAAGAAAGCTATAACAGGATTCCGTACACCAAAAACTATTCAAGAGGTGAAAAGCTTTTTGGGTCTTATAAATTTTATCGAAAGATTTACTCCCAGTAGAGCTGAAAAGACGGAAAAGTTAAGAGCAGTAGCGAATTCGGATATGTTTTACTGGACGGAGGATGAAGATTTTGAGTTCGAGGAGATAAAAAGAATAGCCTTAAACTCAATCGTTAAACTAGGATACTTTGACCACAAAGACAGGACCGAGTTATTTGTGGATGCCTCACCATTTGGTTTAGGAGCGGTGCTGGTTCAGTTCGATGAAGTTGAAAAACCTCGAATAATAGCTTGTATCTCAAAGTCGTTAACTAAAGTAGAAAAACGTTACCCTCACACTCAGAAGGAGGCGTTGGCCATAGTATGGGCAGTCGAAAGATTTAGTTACTACCTTACAAATATCAGCTTCTGTATTTGGACTGATTCGGAAGCCAACAAATTTATCTTTGGCAGCCAATACAGGTCCGGGAAAAGATCAATTACTCGCGCGGAAACATGGGCCCTTCGTCTTTTACCGTTTAACTTCCAAATTAAGTGTGTTCCCGGAGATCAGAACATTGCAGATGTTTTGTCTCGTCTGATAAATGAATCTCAAGTAGATGAGCCATTCGAAGACGATAACGAAAGGCATATGTTATACGCGCTCGACACGTTAAATATGAGTATGTCATGGGCAGATATCCAGCTAGCATCAGAAAAGGACGAAGAGTTAGCAGAAGTACGGCTTGGTGTAGAATCAGGAAAATGGCCTCGACATCTGGGTCGTTATGAATGTTTGGCAAAGCAGCTGAGGACTCTTGATGCCCTAGTGTTCAAAGACGATCTAGTTGTTCTACCCAAATCGTTAAGAGAAAGGGCTCTATCAACAGCACACGAAGGTCATGTTGGCAGCGTGGCCACCAAAAGAATTTTACGGGACCATTTCTGGTGGCCTAATATGTCCAAAGAGGCCCAGAATTACGTTACTAACTGTATGACCTGTCTAGCCATTTCTCAAAGAAATCCACCGGTTCCTCTAATAAGCCGTAACCTTCCGGAAGGCCCATGGGAGATACTGCAAATTGATTTTCTTTCAGTACAAGGTAATCAGGGTTCAGAACATTTATTGGTTTGCGTAGATACCTATTCTCGTTTTTTATACGATGTTGAAGTGAAACTTATCGATGCAAGTTCAACAAATGCAGCACTGTGTAAGATTTTCAAGACATGGGGTTTACCACTTGCTATTCAAAGTGATAATGGCCCCCCCTTCAAAAGTAAGGAGTTTGTAGAATTTTGGGAGAATAAGGGAGTAAAGGTGCGTAAATCCATTCCTTTAAGTGCTCAATCTAACGGTGCTGTTGAACGGCAAAATCAAGGAATCATCAAAGCCATAACAGCAGCTAAAATCGACAAACGAAACTGGCGTGTAGCTCTCGAGGAATATGTACATTTGCATAACACCCGCAAACATCACTCAAGGTTAGGCATTACTCCTTTTGAGCTTGTTGTCGGATGGCGCTACAGGGGCACTTTTCCTAGTTTATGGGATGCTAGAAGAGACCTTGATAGAGCAGTTGTGCGAGAAGACGATTCTCATGCTAAGCTGGTTAGTAAGAAATATGCGGATGAACGTCGAGGCGCTAAAGAAAGTTGCATTAAGGTAGGCGACAAGGTTGTAGTCTATATACCACAGAAGACGAAGACAGATCGTTCATTCTCTAAAGAATCATTCACAGTATTAGCGAGAGAGGGTGCAAAAGTAGTGATTCGTGGTGAAAATGGGACTCAATTCTCGAGAAATGTGCGAGATGTGAAATTAATACCTAGCAATGCACAATGGCATGACTTAAGAACAGATGAAAATACCCAAGATAACGAAGAGGTAATAGATTCATCGCCTGTTCCATGTTCAAGCAATAGGATAGGGATGGAAAGGCCTCAACGCCAGTCTCGTAAACCAGTCTGGTTAGACGATATGGAGTTATATTAGATTCCTGTATTGTTTTGTTCCACAATCAAGGATTTTTTTTTATTTTTTTTCTTCTCTTATATTTTTATAATATTTTTTACATAACATTAGTAACGAATTATTCAGTACTGAAGAGTAGAGGAGAGGTAGATTGTAGGGGTTATGAGGTATAGGGAGAAGAGAAGAGGGAGAGAGAAACGAATATATACATCAGCGGAATAGGAGAAAAGACATGAAGACAAAATAAATGATTCAGTTGAGTTAGAACTGTCAGCTGGAATAGATGTATTCCGATTGTGTTGCGTTTTAGTGTGATCCGAAAAATGTATTTCCTCCTCAAGTCACTACATGCATGTGTGCTAAAATACTAAAGAATAAGATTAATTGATAAGTATTACAAGTTTCTACATAAAAGCTTTTTAAGTAGCTAAAAACGGCAGAGGCATATGTTCGATTTGTTCACTACATAGATTTAATCAGTAATTAATAATTTATTCCAATATATAAGTTATGGTTCCAACGAGAGATGTTATTTCCTCGAGATGTGAAGATAGACTTAATTATTTTTACTTACATTATTACTAAACTATATTTTGTGTTCTTGTGGTTGGAACACAATTTTAAAAATGTGAAGTTACTAAAACGGCTACAATAGTTAACACGTATTTATTACATAAAAGGAACTAACATTTAACGTCTAACCTAACGCACACGCAACCTGCTTGACCGCTTGCCAAATCTCGAGTCCCTGGTGTGTGCTCGTCCTGCACACACACGATCCGCGATGGCCGCGCCCTGACGCTGCACGTGGACCGCTGTCAGCCTAACGTCTGATGGTTTGTCACCTGTAGTGACAAACGCAAAGTGGCATGTTGCGCGACGTTCTGTCCACAACACTATACTTGGGAACTAAGCTTACACCAATACACCTATTATTTTAATTATCTTATTAGATTACTTAATACTAAAATGTTTCATAAATATATTACATTCTACCTAAGACTATCGATACCTATATAATGAGTTTAATAGTTTAATACAAAAAAACAGAGTTTAAACAAATAGTTTAATGAATGTTAAAAAACTCTACAACATTTCACAACACTCTTCTATCTTCACAGGGCGCGTCAACTATTATATCAATAAATTTCTTCCGCCTATTCCGTGTTATGCGACTTATAAAATTGTTAGCACGTGGTGAAGGCATACGCACACTTCTGTGGACGTTCATAAATCCTCACCTTAATATTCTTCCGTTCCATTCTCGCCAATGATATTTGGTGGAAAGAATAATTAAATTAAAATAAGTTCAATCAATGTTGGAAACTGAATTATACAGATAGCAGTTCGAATATGCTTTGCAAATATTCATTTAACAGGGTATTATGCCAGCGACACTGACATAATAAAATAAAGTAAATCGTAGGAATATTTTATTTTATTTCACTTCAACACTTGTTTGGCTCCTTTCTGTCTCCAACCGTCGTTCGGATCGGATGCATGTTTGCTACGCTTCGCACAAGTTACCGGCAATCCCGAAAGAGGAAAGTTCAGCGACTGCAAAAAATATCCAGGTGTTACCATCGGCAATAGTAATAGTGTTAGCGAATAGAGATAATAGTGCGTACGAGGTGCGTACGTGATACGCGCACCTGCTGTGTAGGTCCAGTGTTAAACGTGTTATCCTTCTCCTTTGTTGTCCGTACCGTTCCGTCTCGCTTATTTAATAGGTAAGTCGAAAAGTTCGTCGTTTTTGCTTTTCGTAAAAAAAAATATGATTTTTGTTAAAAAAATAATAACTACATCAAAAGACTCGTTCCGGTCGCTTTGGCCATAAAGGCCAGGATGGAAGTCGAAAGAACTTCCTCCGGCGATGGGTTCACTCCGGTGGCCCATAAGAAAAGAAAGTCGGCCATCCAAGAGGATGTTATTTTGACGCATAAGTCCGCGGCGACGGTAGTCTCGATGTCCCCGGATGGAGCGCAGAGGCACCGCAGTTATTCGATCTCACATCGGGGTGAATTTCGGGTGTTCATGATGCCCGGTAAAAAAGACTTGGACATGCTAGTAATAGCATCGTATAGCAGTGAAGGACGTACTTCGCACACGCACAAATACTACGCACAAATAGAATCCGGGTCGTCGTGAACGACCGAGAGCAGGCGAACGCCATAGCAGCGGACCCAGCTTATACGGAGAACTATCGGGTGTAAATTCCCGGTAGCATTGTTGAAGTAACTGGTGTGGTAGAGGATCTCGACATTCCAGCCGAGGACCTCAGGAAATACGGAATGGGCGGTTTTCGCTCTTGTGCCCCCCCAGCTGTGAAAGTGACAGAGGTTAAGCCTTTGTACACTTCTTCCATCATAGATGGTAAGAAAGTGTATAGGGAGACCCGATCAAAGCGTGTCACTTTCGAGGGAACCGTACTACCCGGCTATATCGTGTATGACGGGCTTCGCGTCCCCATTGCAAGACCCTTTGTCTCCAAGGTACCCACCTGCGAGAAATGTAGCCAGATCGGTCACTCAAAAGAGTTTTGCAGCAACAGGGTCAAGTGTGTCAAGTGCCAAGGTCAGCACTTGTCCTCGGAATACACCGCAGCGCCATTCAAATGCGCTCAGTGCAATCAGCACTGGCACGAACTAAAATCGTGCCCGGTGTACAAGAGGACACAAGCTGAGCTTAAAAAAGCTCAATATCAGCTGGCACGTGGCCCCTACGCTTCACTTCTGGTGGGTGGCACTTCAAGCGAAAACGCTTTCCGTCTCCTGAAGGAGGAGACAATCCCCTCCAGTACGGAGACTCTGCGCCCAACTGTCCCGGGGGTGGTTGTGAGAGTGAAGAGGAAAGTGACTCGTCGTCGCAGGAAGGCCCCAAAGAAGGCTACACCTCCCACGGAGAAAAAATCTGCCTTTGCAAAAGGCAAGAAAAATTCTCCCTCCTCGGCAACCCCTCGTCTAGCAAGTGCCCCTCGTCAACATATCCCGGTGAAACCCCGGCAAGACGAGACGCTTCCTTTCAGTCCCATCCTATCCCCAGCATCCAACTCCCGACCCAAGCTACAGCAAAAGCTGAGGGCTCGTCGTCAGTCCCTACAAGAATCGGTCCCATTATCAGGACCGATCAATTCGCTTATTTCAGTACTGGGCATACCAGAGCCACTGAAAAGCATTATTACCATGGCGCGTCCTTTAATACAAGGCGCTCTAAAGCAGTGGCTTGGGCAATGGCCCGCACTGAGTACGTTAGTTCAATTGGACAACTAAAGTTCCAATGGCTAACATACTCCAATGGAATTTTAGAAGTTTTCTTGGAAAAATAGATCTTTTTAAAACCCTGGTCGGCAAGCACAAAACAGATGTGTTTGCCGTCTCTGAAACCTGGCTTACCCCTGATAAAAGTATAACCTTCCACGGATATAACATCATCCGTCAAGATCGAATTACTGCAGGTAGGGATAGTCGTGGTGGCGGTGTGTTGATTGGTGTCCGGAAAAATTTACCCTTTTTTCGGATACCCCTCCCCTCACTACAAGTTATTGAATGTGTCGCAATACAAGCAAAGCTAGGCGATCATGAATTATCTTTTGCATCTGTCTATATCCCTCCGGAAGCCGGGATTGAAATAGAAACGATCACAAGGGATCTTGAAAATATAGCAACGGCAGTAAAAACGCCCATTTTTATCCTGGAAGATTTTAACTCCCATGGACACGACTGGGGATGCACCAAAGACGACTTTCGTGCTCCAGTCATCAGGGACTTTTACGACAAACATAGCTTGACAATATTAAACTCCGGTGAAGCTACTAGGGTATCAGGGCCTTTGGCGCGTGAAAGTGCAATAGACCTGTCTCTATGTTCAGTGTCGCTTGCTCTGGATACTTCGTGAAAGGTTATCCAGGACCCCAATGGCAGCGATCACTTACTGATTGAAATGGTCTTCACTGGTAGGAATCGTCAGGTTGATAAGGCTCCTGTCAAATGCGACCTGACAAGGAATATCAACTGGGCAAGATACAGCGAACTAATGTCAGCTTCGCTGCCATCTATAAACTCCAGTTTTGATCATCTCGTGGAATATAAAAAACTCGTAGAATGTATAAACGAGTGTGCCCTTGCAGCCCAAACAAGGGGACCCCACCAAGCAAGGTCCTTTAGCAAACCTCCTACTCCTTGGTGGGACAGAGACTGTCAAGCTGCATTTGTAGCGAAGTGGAAGGCATTTGGCCAATATAGACGCCATGGTTCCTATGTTCTATACTTTTGTGTCTTTTTGTGGATAAAACTTATTTATTAACACTAAACAAATCCGTACATAAAAACACTTATCAAAAACGAATACAACGATTGTGCCGCGCGCTAGATCCACGTCCTTGCAGCCTGTCGATCACGAACCGAATCTTCTCCCGCCGCATCACAGGACGTAATTGTACCGGTAGGGAGAGAGCTAAACCACAGCTAGCGACAGAGACGACTATATCCGCTACGCATCGGATACTGTCAGTTCCAAGACAACATCGAGCGTGCGGATAAGCTGTGTCGCGGCTGCAACGTCAGGCTGCAACATCTCCCCCGGCTAATTGAGCTGATAGGATCCGAGCCGACGCGGGAGTCTTCTTACACGAGAAGACCTGCGTGGCAAATCCATCAGGCTCTGGGTGGTGCTACCATCATGACGGTTAGTACTAACATAAGGATGTACCGATTTCGCCACCGGAATGTCGTTCCGGGCACTCGCTGTTGGCGATGAACGATCGGGCAATGATGGTGGATGTGCTGCTGGTTCACTTGTGCTGGGTTCCGGAATCGGCTGGGTTGGCTCTGGAGGGAAACCCGAGGACCAATCCTCTAACAACAGATCGAGCGGCAGCTGATGTCTTTCACATGCGCGGTCAACCACACGTCGCCGAATTTGGTTTACATGGCGCCTGAGTGTACGTCCATCTTGTGCAATCACGTCGTACATAACTCGTCCGCGGCTGCGAACGATCCTTCCGGGTATCCACTTCCACGAGTTACCGTGGAAGGATTTTGTTGAAACTGGCTCGCCTGGCTGAAAGCTTCGAACTAAAATTGATGAGGAAGAAGATAGTGAGTGTGATGAAGGGGGCCGCAACAGCTCCAATGCTGTCCTGATGGGGCGACCGAACATTTCCTCTGCTGGAGTTTTCTGCTGGCTCAACTGAGCATTTGGAGTCGATCGGTACGATATTAGGAAAAGCTCCAGCGCCTCATCAAGGGATGTTTCATCACTCTGGATCTTCCGCAGTGCTCGTTTCAGCGTATCAACGAAACGCTCTGCCTGTCCGTTCGATTGCGGATGGAATGGTGCTGTGGTAATGTGCTCGATCCCGTAACTGTTGCAGAATTCCGCAAAGAGGCTACTTGTAAATTGGGGACCATTGTCACTAACCAGTGTTTCCGGCATACCGAAGCGGGCAAATATATTACGCAGCATGGCGATGGTGGCAGAAGTGGTTGTACCTGATGATTTGTAGACTTCCGGCCACTTGGAAAAAGCGTCAACCACGACTAAAAAATAAAACCCTTCAAATGGCCCAGCGTAGTCGATGTGAACTCTACGCCAGACGCCCGTAGGTGTTGGCCATGCCGCTGGCGTAGCTCGAGGGGGTGCTTTTGCGGCTGCCGAACAGGATCCACAAGAGGCCACGTAGTGTACAATGTCGTCGTCGATCATCGGCCAGTACAAGTAGCTACGCGCGATTGCCTTCATTCTCTGCATTCCCGGATGTCCCTTGTGCAGCTGGAGCAAACAACGGGAACGCAGCTTCTCCGGGATGACCACTCTCTCCCCGAAAAGTATGCAACCCTCAACGGTTGAGAGAGATTCCTTCCTATTGTGGTACCGTGCCAAATCTGCTCCGAAGGTACCGTCATGAGGCCATCCGTTTTGCACGTACTTATGGACCTTCCGGAGCAAGGGGTCAGCCTGCGTAGCTGTTTCAACGTCTCTGAAACAAATTGGAAATGAGCTCAGCGCGTTAACAGTAACTGACCTTAAATCCTCCTCTAGCTCCAAGCTGGCGATCACGTATTCGGCTTCAGGTTTCGCGTGGTGTTGTATCAGACGAGATAATACATCGGCATTTCCGAATGAGCCAGTTGGTACGTACTCAATGTCCATGTCGTACAGCTGAAGGGTTAGCGCAAACCTTTGCAGCCGATTTGCTGTGTATGTAGGAATACCCTTCTTACTGCCGAATATGCGGACTAGTGGTCGGTGGTCAGTCTGCAGCGTGAAATGACGACCGTAAATCATGCGGTGAAATTTTGTTACAGCAAAAATTATTGCTAGCCCTTCCCTATCGATTTGGCTGTAACCAAATTCTGCTTTGCTGAGCGCTCTGGATGCGTGCTGAACCACTTTCATAGATCCGTCCGGATACTTGTGGCATAGCGTTGCTCCTAAACCAACCGAAGATGCATCGGCAGACACAACTATGTCGCGCTTTGGGTCGTAATGCGTGAGTAACAGTTCCGTGGATAATAGGGCTTTAAATTGTTCGAAGACTTTTTGGCATTCGGTAGTCCACTGGAACGCACTTCCGGTTAGTAGCAACTTATCCAGCGGGTAGCGTAATTTACGCATGTTAGGAATGAACTTCGCATAAAAGTTTATAGCACCGATGAACGATCGAACGCCTGTGACATCTGTTGGAGAAGGTAACTTCTTGATGGCGTCGATCTTGGCAGGGTCGGGTCGTAGGCCTCGGCTGTCGATGATATGCCCTAGGTATCGAATCTCCGGCTTGTTGAATGAGCACTTTTCTTTGCGGATGGTAAACCCATAGTCCTTTATTCGCTGCAGGGTTTCTTTTAGGGCGGCATCGTGCTCTTCCTGCGTCTTTCCGCCGACAATCACATCATCCATGTAGGCGGAGACTCCATTTACACCGGCGAGCATTTTATCCATGATCTGTTGAAAAGAACCAGGGGCTACTTTGATACCTGGAGGTAGCCTGTTATAATAGTAAAGGCCTCGATGCGTGTTGATGGTAAGCAGGGGTCGGCTCTTTTCTTCTATTTCCACCTGCAAAAATGCATCGGACAGATCAATTTGTGTAAATGTGACGCAACGGGCTAGTTTCGAAAAAATGTCTTGCGGTAACGGGAGCGGATACTCATGTGGATGTAATGCTGCGTTGAGTCCGGTGCTATAGTCTCCGCATAGTCGTATTTTGCCGTTCGCTTTGCGCACTACTACGACTGGTGCTGCCCAATCCGAATAGTCGCAGGGAGTAATGATCCCCAGCTTTTCAAGTCGATCTAATTCGTTGTTGACAGCATCTTCCATGGCGTATGCGACCGGACGTTTCGGTCGAAAAACTGGTCTGCTTTCCTGTCGCAGCTGTAGATGTATTTGTGCCTTGGTGCACAGGCCCGTTCCGCTAAAAACCGTTGGAAATTTCTCTTCCCAGGAACATGTTTCCGCTGTTCCTATGTGGTTACAAAAGTTATCCATTGGGATCGTCCCCAAGCCGAAAAGATGTATGGAGTCTGCCCCGAATAATGACAGATCCGCCTTTGAAACGCGAATTGTCGTCTGCTTGGTGATATTATGCATACGCACGTTGGCTTCAAACTCACCTACACGGCCGAAAACTTCGCCGGAAGCTGCTTTCGCTCTTACCTTCGGTGGGTTAAGATGAGGCTTACTCAGCTGCTTCCATAACCGCTGGCTGATCACAGTGATGTCTGACCCGGTGTCAAGTTGTAGTCGAGCCGGCTTCCCTTCGATAAAAATGTTGACAAACTTCCGCTTCTGTTGTATGCTACACACGTTGACTCGTACTACTCGAGATGCTACTGCACGACGATGATCGAACCGCGGTCGTCCTTTGCGTCGCTGAGACGAGTTGCAGAAACCCTCTCGATGACCCATACGTCCACAATCTCGACACTTGTTGGTTTTATAAGTGCAGTCACGGGTCCAATGCAGGGCACCACAAAGCCAGCACGGAGTATGTGGTTTG
Organism: Anopheles moucheti; assembly: GCF_943734755.1. NCBI lineage: Eukaryota > Metazoa > Arthropoda > Insecta > Diptera > Culicidae > Anopheles > Anopheles moucheti. The sequence goes on along the minus strand of NC_069141.1, from coordinate 45,806,931 downwards.
GAGGCTTCACTTCGGGGGGCTGACTTGGTATGGCGCTCGTTGCCGTTGTTGTTCCGGTGCCACTGGCGGCTGCTTCTGGCGTGCATTGCATGCACTCGTTCACTGGTATCCGTGGCGATCATGGCACTATCAGCTTTCACACGCACTAACCGTTGACATTCCACTGCTAGCTGCTCTAGGGTGGCGTATTTCTTGTCTTCGATGGCGGCTAGCAATTTCATTCGTATGTCCCGTACGCTTTCGTCCTTCAACCCACATACAAGGATGAGACATTTGAAATCTTCCTCCGTCATCGAAGAAAATTCCGCTTCGACGCACGCTTTGTTAACACGGCATGTAAATGCTAGCAGGTCCTCGGTGCGCGTTTTTGAAATATTAAAGCATTTGAAGCGCTTACTTAACACGGATTCCATTTTGCCGAAAAGGACAGTTAACTTTTCCACCATTTCGCTAAAACTGAAATCACGCGGTACACGAGGCAAAATGAAGTTACTAAACCGGGCGTGTTCGGCGGTTCCCAGTTTGCGTCCCAGGAGCCGAACCTTGGCGGCGTCGTCTAAACGTGATGCATCCTCCTGGAACAGGTCAATGTACCGTGCGTACCACGATTCGAAGGTCAATCCTGCTTCTGGATCGTAACGGAATTCACTTATATTGCCCGCAAGGGCTTCCAGTATTAGCTCCGGATTGCTCGGTTTCGGAACTAGTTGCTGATCAGGGTTCGGTGGCTGCGGCTGCTGTTGATGCTGTTGCACGAGCTGCGATAGTAGTTGCTGTTGCTGTGCCAATTGCTGTTGCAAAAGCTGCAGCGTTTGTTGCAGCGTCGACGGAGCGTCCGTTGGCTGGAGGTGGATGAACCCGGCGTTCAGGACCCCATTTTGAGAGAGACGGCGTTGCTCTTCGATGATTTGCGTCTCTTCAGGGCTGGACATTCTGCGGCGTTTCACTGCTTTTCGTTGCACGTTTTCACTAAACCTCGTCGCCACTTTTGTGTCTTTTTGTGGATAAAACTTATTTATTAACACTAAACAAATCCGTACATAAAAACACTTATCAAAAACGAATACAACGATTGTGCCGCGCGCTAGATCCACGTCCTTGCAGCCTGTCGATCACGAACCGAATCTTCTCCCGCCGCATCACAGGACGTAATTGTACCGGTAGGGAGAGAGCTAAACCACAGCTAGCGACAGAGACGACTATATCCGCTACGCATCGGATGCTGTCAGTTCCAAGACAACATCGAGCGTGCGGATAAGCTGTGTCGCGGCTGCAACGTCAGGCTGCAACATATACGAACAGTATAAAGCATTGGAACGAACATGTAGAAATCTGCTAAAAGCAAGAAAACGAGGCTTTTGGCGGAAATACGTCGCCGCCTTCCACTTCGCTCCGTTCGTTGTGGAACATGGGTAAAAGGATGCGAAATAGCAAATTCACCAACGAGAGCGAGAAATTTTCGGGAAATTGGCTCTATCAATTTGCCGGTAGAGTATGTCCAGATTGAGTTCCTGCGCAAAAATTTGAACAACATGCGCCATGCAATGATCCTATCATGGACTCGCCCTTCAGTATGGTCGGGGTTGTCAGTATGGTTCAGTATGCTCTACTTTTTTGCAAAAACTCTACTCCAGGTCTGGACAATGTCACAAGCAAATTGCTTCAAAACATGTCAGACTTGGCGAAGAAACGATTATTGAGTATCTTCAACAAGAAGTTGGAACTTAATGTCGTCCCGCAAGAATGGAGAGCAGTAAAAGTAGTCGCAATTTAGAAGCCTGGCAAACCGGCATCAGAGCACGGGTCATACAGACCTATATCTTTGCTTTCGTGCTTGCGCAAGCTACTCGAGAGGATAATTCTTTTTCGTCTGGACAACTGGTTGGAATCCAACGGACTGTTGTCCCGTACCCAGTTTGGCTTTCGCAAGGGTATGGGTACAAACGATGGCTTAGCGCTTCTGGTTACAGAAATAGAGTTGGTACATACTCGTAAAGAGATGTTGGCCTCTGTATTTCTGGATATCAAGGGGGCTTTTGACTCAGTATCTATAAATATATTGGGTCAAAAACTTCAAAACGCGGGGTTAAGTCCAAAGTTGAACACTTACCTTTGCAACCTCCTTTCCGTAAAGGCAATGAATTTCGATAATGGTCTGTTTCAAACAAGACGAATCAGTTTCTTCGGACTCCCACAAGGGTCCTGTTTGAGCCCCATTTTGTACAATTTTTATGTCAATGACATAGATTCTTGCCTGGAGCCAAATTGCAGCTTAAGGCAATTGGCAGATGACTGTGTTGTCTCAGTCGCTAGCACAGCATCGTAGGTCTCCAAAGCCCTTTGCAAACCACGCTTGACAATTTACAGTTGTGGGCAAACAACCTAGGTATCGAGTTTTTACCAGAGAAGACTGAAATGCCTGTTTTTTCGTTTCATTACGACACACTGACAAATAGGCTTCCCAACGTGTACAAACCTAATTTTGACATATATTTATATGGAAAAAAGATCACCATCGCCCAAACTTTTAGATACCTAGGTGTTTGGTTTGATTACAAAAATGTGTGGAGATCACATGTAGATCAACTGGCAATTAAGTGTGCCAAAAGAATCAACTTTCTCCGAACAGTCACAGGCTTCTGGTGGGGTGCACACCCATTAGATCTCCTGCGGCTGTACAAGACAACGATCTTATCCGTCTTGGAATACGGATGCATCTGCTTCCATTGGGCAGCCAAGTCGCATATATTTAAACTAGAACGTATTCAATATCGTTGTCTTACAATTGCGCTGGGCAGTATGAAGTCCACTCATACAATGTCCTTAGAAGTGATGTCCTGAGTGATGTCGCTGAAACTGTGATTTTTGCAGCTATCGCTTCGCCTTCTACTACGTTCCACAGTATCTAATCCTCTAGTGATTGATAATTTCAAAACGGTACAAGAGGCAGGTTCGAAATGCAAAATCATGGATGTATATCGTGATTTTGTATCTTTACAGGCAAACCCTAGCGCCATAAGAGCAATTAACTGCGCCAGTTTACCGGAGTCCTACAATTCCCGTCTAGTAATCGACACCTCGATGAGGGAGGAAACGAAGAACATCCCAAATGAACTTCGCTGGAGGGCAATTCCCAGCATTTTTGTGGATAAGTATGGCCAACCCTATAATAACCAGTATTTCACTGATGGATCCTCATCGGAGGTGGGCTTTAGTGTATTCAACACATACACCGAAATCTTCCACAAACTAAGTCAGCCATGCTCAATCTATGTAGCTGAGCTGGCAGCTATTTTTACGCCTTGTTACTATTAAGTGCGAGTGCGAGTATTTTATATTCACAGACAGCCTCAGGCCTGTCGAAGCACTGAAATCCGTTGAGGCTATAAAGAGCTCTACTTTTTACGAAAAACCTTGGATATACTAAGCTCTCTGTACAACAAAGCGTTCCGAATATCGCTTATCTGGTTGCCTGCTCATTACGGTATCCCCGGAAATGAAAAGGCAGATCTTTTGGCCAAACGAGGTGCCTGTGAGGGCAACTTTTTTTAAAAGGTCGATTCTCCCTCACGAGTTTCTTCGCAACCCACAGCAGCTATTCATGGCTCGCTGGCAGAGCGAGTGGGATAACGATGAGCTCGGGAGGTTCTTGTATTCAATCTCACCTCAGGTATCCCTGGGTCCTTGGTTTCACAGGCTCCCGGTAGGTCGTGCGTTCATTCGTATGATGTCTAGGCTCATGTCGAACCATTATGCAATGAATGCGCACCTTCAACGTATAGGTATGTCCGACTCCAAGGTTTGTAGCTGTAGTGTTGGATTCCATGACATCGATCACATCCTCTGGTCATGTGGTGAATTCGACGCCGCAAGACCCGGTCTTCTAGCAGCCGTTCGGGCATCAGGAAGATCCGCTGCTGTGCCAATTCGCGACGTTCTGGGTCAGAAGGACTACGTGTACGCACGGATTCTGTTCGACTTAGCCAAAGAGATCGGAATCACCCTATGATTCCCTGCCTTCCCCATCCTGTAGGTAGTACGCACTATCGTTTGTTCTTATTTGTTCTTCCTTTTGTTCAGTCCTTGTTACAGATGTTTGTCCCTCATTTATGTTGCCATTACTGTTATATGTTCTACTGCTGTTGTCGAGGATACATTGGGGGGGCTTTGACAGTCGAACCTTCATAGGTTGGGACAGACGCTACCACGACGCAGTCTGGCAAGCCGATTACAAATACAAATAATATTTATCTGGGACATCAGCCCTCACCGAAATCAACAAATGAAAGGCCCCCAAGATGCTGACTGGCAAGCTGGTCACGACGTCGATCATATGACCACTGGAGCTCATCTCCGACCAAAGGACACCGCGGACGGCCTGTCTGAATGTCGGAACGAGCTGAAACCACAAACGAGCTAAAAACCACAGAAAAAGGAGTACACGAGGTACTCCAAAACGATGCTGATACTCTTACCGAGTTCACCCGGGATAAGGTGCATCGCAATGGTGAGAGAAGGAAATGTCCCACCCCCTATTTGTGAACTACTAGATATTAAGTGTAGTTTATAAGATATACGGCCCGGCCGTTCTAACGATATTAAAAAAAAATGTTAGAATTGTTTTAAAAATAGAAATACATTCTTTTTTTTTCAAAAATCTTGGATAATTCATCTAGGGGGTCGTTATACACGGGGGGTCGTTATACACTCTAAAATACGGTATTTTAAAACCCTCGAACACGTCGGGGAGAACCTCGACTCTAAAAAACAACAACATCTAAAAAAAATCATTGAAAGTATGCCGAACCGACTTCAGCAGGTTCTGAAAGCCAAAGGACCGTATAAAATATTATCATCGCTAAGATTCTCCTCATCGCTAAGATTCTCCTCAATAATATTGATGCCCCATCCTTACTATCCAAGCTTAACCTATATGTTCCTTGTCGTCGTCTCCGTTCCCGTCCTCCTTTATTCATCCCGGCTCGCCTTACCTCTTTCGGCCAAAATGATCCTTTTCTGCGAGCTATGAAATCTTTTAACTGCGTTTTTTATCATTTCGATTATAACATCTCGGTATCTACTTTTCGAACTCGACTAATGAATGACTCCTTGTAATCCTGTATGTTTAGTCTGTTTCCTCCTCCTCCTCTGATATGTTATTAGACTTAAGATTAGACTATAAGATTACTTTTGTTAAGCCTTATGGGCGGACAAATTATTTTTTTTCCATAAATAAATAAATAAATAAATAAATAGTTAATTTTTGTTATTGGTGTAATAAATATATATTGTAACCTATAATAAAGTTGGCACTATTTTAAACAGGTTTGTCAGAAAAAATAAAACAATAATCTTATATTTAGTTCATGAATTCGATAGGGTACGTTAAGAGTAACATTAAAAAAAATTTCTTCTAGCAACAATGGCAACAACGTAAAAAAATCAAGCAGTGGGCACTTTGCTTTAAAAATTGCTTTACTCCAAGAACAAAATGAAGGTAGGATGGGAAAACATCTCATCTCAAGAGCTTTGAGTGTCCTCCTAACCTAGAGAATGTCTTTATGCCTCCAACGCAAATAGTAAAAGATACCTCACCGATCACCTGGATGATAGACTGTACTTTGTTGCGATAGACCGTAGTGTTGTACGGTGTAGTGGCCAACGCGAAGGCACTGTAGTTTATTACATATTCTACATCTTATAAAATACCTTGGAAACTTAAATGAGTTGAATAGTTGTCAAACCAGGAACGAGCGGACGTCGAGCGGGTATCCGTCCTTTTAGCGTTGTACTATTTTACGTTTGTACTATTAATGTGTTTTTGTAATGTGTAATAAAAGTATTATTTGTATACCAAAAATACAACAATAGTTAAATTGTATGCCGCGTTAATAGTCGTCATTATTTTATTTAAGAATCAATATTTTTACCTACAATTCAAAAACACATATTATTTCCCAGCAGGTATCCGAACAATCGGCGTTCCAATGTATATCTCTCGAATGAACAACGAGTTATGATTTCGGATTCAGTTGAAAGTAAAAGTCTTTTGATTCAATCTTCTTGGTGTGTCTTTATTTTGCAGGAATTCGTTTCCATTGTAGCACAGTCTAATCATGTTTGTTTGCATGTTAAAGACACATTTGCCATTCCTTCTACAGTACATTTCGTCAGGTTAAAGTGGTACAGTAAAGTGTCGCTTTGTTTCTGATAGGGTCTTGTGACGGATGGATAAATGTACGTGTGAATTAATCCATTTTTAAATCATACTTTTATCACTTATCAGCATTCCTGTATATGAAGTAACGAATTAACGAATGCTAAGTTAGTAATCGCACTTTACCCGTGCCTCGGCACAACAAAGTTTGACATACATGACAGTTTGACAAGGAAAGTGATTGAAATTGAAAATACAAAAAAAAACCTTGAATACTCAGTTGCTTGGTAGCCAAATAAATAAGACAGAAAATATAAATAAGTATAAATAATACGGACACAAAAATTTCACATTAACACTACATATTATATAAAGTTAAAAGCTACGTGTTGGCTTATCGAGTTCAACGGTATGCATCCACGTAATATGTGTTTGCCATCGATCTCAGACAATTGAAGTTTTGTCTAATTATGAGTGTAGATCAAAAACAAGTGTGTATGTTCCTCGTTCACCTAGTGATTGTCTTTTTTACTAACAGTCCTCGAGCAAGTCACATTACTTTATACTTCGTTGCACTCCAGATACAGCTGTCGGCAATCGAAACCGGAGCGTCCATTCCGTCCAGCCTCATAAAAGCTTTCGAACGATTTACCTGTCTGTCGCTCTAGAATGTAGCTGGTAGCATAGCTGAAACAGAATATGGTGACGGTGTGAGTAACACTACGCGTATTTCACTCATGTTAAATGTAAATAGTGAACAAAACTCACGAGCCTAGTTGACAGAATATGCTTGAGCCGCCAATCGCTCCCATGCAGTCAATATTTGCTTCACAGAGAAACTTTTGCATGCAACGATCGTCGGCGTTGCGTGTGCTGCGTACGTAGCCCTTCATCATGCTCAAGCTGGCCACTGTGGCATCGCTGATCACGTCCTTCTTTCCTAGATTCCGTGCGGTTAACGAGCGATGCGAAAATGACGTCTTCAGAGCATCCAACAGATTTACGACGATGTTAATGAACTGTAACAACAACAAAAAAACATTTAAGCCACATCAAATTTACTGAATTCCACTGCAGTAACAATTTCCCAAAGACCCACACTATTGAGTAAATGATTTCGAGCGAGTTTAAAAGTGTGTACTTTGAACGCATTATATTGTGATGTACATTTCGAACAAAGTGTATATTCATTAGCCAGATGGGGTTCAATGCAAATAGCTTCAGTTTGTTTGTTTTGATTTAGATGTCTTGATTCTGTATTGATTAACATAATTCCACTACATAATCAAATGACAAGCATAAAGAAGAAACTATTGAAGCAAAAGCTGTCAAGTTGCAATATCATTAGTTGTCGAAGATTCTGACAATACTGATGACTTTAATGAACTTACATAATTCCACCTCAAAATATTCAACCACTCAAAAGTGCTGTTTTTACAACCCCAACCCTCCTCCCCTTTCCCAATAACTATAATCGAAAAATTAGTATTAGTGAGCGATGATTTACACTATTTGAAGCTTTTCAAGATCATTACCGATGTTTCCAAGTAAGTTAAATTACAGTAATATTTTTTTACAGAAAAAAGGATTCGTTTGTACAAATGAGCATTACAATGTACTATGCGGTATAAAACACTACGTAATGTACAAATACATACCTCTCCAGCCTGTTTTGCCATCGTATTTACTTGGTCCGGATCTTTGGCGCCAAACATGGCTGTGAATACTGCAGCTAGAACGTTCTAAATGTTCAGAGGAAACAATTTAAATTAAACTACACTTTCCGAAAACTGAACTTACTACGCAAGAAAATTGGCAAGCGAATGATACAAAAAAAAAACATGATAATGCAACTACAATGACTAATGTGATAGATGTGAATGTGATGAATTCAATATTCAATTACAAATTAGAGCACAGTATATGTAGATAAACAATATTAGAGCACAGTATATGTATAAAACATATGATTGAATCGGATATCAAATTTTACAAAATCAAATTTAAAATGGAAAAACGATAAATTATTACGAGAATGAATAATAAATTTATGCGCTACGTTAATGAATACAGTGGATCATCACATTAAAAAAAGCACCGTTAGTGCTTTTTATTTACAAAGCACATGATATGATATAGGAACAGTCACAACAAAATTAAAAAAAAAACAAAATTTTCACTTGTAATGAATAACTTCATAATTATAATATGGGGAGAATATTTTTAGATCAAGATGAAGAACATGCTTTGGCATGAAGACATATTTATGAACAACTTCAATGACATAACAATGATCAATGAATTGGAAGATGCGCTTAAAAAGTTAACGGTGCCCTTAAACTAGATACAGTTTCTGGGTCCTCCACTTTAACGGTTAATTAGTTGATTCTTTTGCCATATGAAATAGCACACCTTACAAGATGCTTTGTACAAAATAGTGTCTGCTTGCAAAAGCAAATAAAATCATCATTTAGAAGCTATCCTAGGAAATTTAGCATAAATTTGTATGAACAAAATATGTTGTCATTACTATACTGTGATGGATATACGAAGCGCAGAAAATGTATTAGTAAAGCGTAAGGGTAAGGGATTATTGGCCTTTTTATACGATGTATGTAAATGGTAATTGAGCTTAATCACACTATCAATATCATCCATCACCTCTGTTGTAATATTGTTTCCTGAACAACATTCATTAGCTTACCTGCATCGGAGATCCACCATTGTCCACTTTATCAATACCATCGCCAGCACCGCCACCGCCAAGCAGGGTAGTGATAATCTTCAAACCAACTGAAATCACATTCGCCCATGGTGACTGGCCGAACGATGACACACCGTTGTCAATGTCGTCAGATTTGGTCGGAACATTTCCGCCGCCACCACCTCCCCCGTTGAAAATCATTTGCATCAGCAGTCCAAGCATGTTGGACCACGAAAAGCCACCTTCTTGTATCTGGTTGGTCTGTATCTCATCGATATCGTCGAGAGCAACTTTCTTAATGGCGTTCGGTTTTTCCGCAAACTTTCTCTGTTCCACCGTGTGCTGTTGGTACTGTTGCGGATATGCCCAGGTACAGATCACCAAATTACTTAACACGAGCCCCAAAAGAAGCATGTTGAGTCCCATTTTGTGATTCATCTTTCTGAAAACCAAAGAAAGAAAAAAGTGATTCGTCATTGTTGTTACTAGTATATATTCCATATTTCATTTCGTTACATTCCATTCATTTTTGCAATTTCTCGAGGGGCTTCTTAGTCGTGTTACTTAATTTTTTTTTGAATTGATGTGAATTTATCATAGATGTAAGTCAGCGTGAAGTTAGTTTAGCTTACGGACAGTACTTGTACTTAATGTTTTCGTTTTGTAAAAAAAAATGGCAAAGCAAATAAAACCCATAAAATATAAAACTACGTCACGGCACATAAACGAGTCCCTAAAAAGCACATTCACTTCCGTGACACTAAAAAATCAGAAACAACAACAACGAACAAAACGACGAGCATGATATAATATCCATAAGTAAAACTTTCTCTTTTCGGAAGCACCACAATCGAACGATCAGCAAGGTATGTGTTAATCCCGATTGTTTTCGTACAATCATTCTACTATACCCAATGTAGCTGATCGATGAATTTAAGTATATTATCTAAAATGTTAAATCACTAAAATAATTTCGAACATCCCATTCGGGCAGTTGAACCTCATTACTTGTTGCATAGTGTCAAAGGTTTAGAATGGACACGACCTAGAAATTATCATGAAACCCGGTGCCCCAGAAAATTCCTGGGGCTTGTTAGCACCCTGTTGAACTCTTTTATTTTTGGGTCGAATTTTTGTAACCCCTAGCGCAGAACAGTGATCGAGTGAAGATTTAAAAGAGTTATTATTGCATTATTTTTTATCTATTACACCGATAAGATAGAACTGATGTTTAATATTTTTTAACCAAGTAATAATTATGTTAATGGCAAAGGAAAAATTACTGGAAACATTACCAATTACCATTAACACTAACCTATTGGATATAAAGCTACAATTTTTCACAATGCTCATTTAACTATAAAATAAATGTTTTTAAAATCAAGCATCAACATCAACAGGCTCAACAGGATCCCACTGGTAAACTGAATTCTTGGACAGCATAAGTTATACACCTTAAAAGCCATGTGTGATTTTTGGAGGCTGACGCTGTTCCACAATAACGTGGATCTTTGATGCATGACGAATATACGAACGAATCAAAAGAAACAGACAAAATATCACTGCCAGCAAAAGAGAAAGTTTCAATCTATGACCACCGTAATTTCCGCAAAAGAAAAAAGGGTCAGGATCCCATTCGGTTAACAAATTCCACTCACTGTTTATACAGTTTTCTTCGCATGCGCTTGAATGTTTTTTTTTGTTTTACTTAACCAACTGATTTACACTAAATAAATGAAAGATTACATTAACACCGTTCCAGTAGCAATTTTGCATTTTTCGTTTCGGATAAAGCTGCGAGCAGCAACTTGAATGAATGCCATGCTTGGAAACCCCGTTCTATAACCTAAATAAGAGATAACTGTAAACGGCTTTCCCGTGTTCCCATAACTGTAGACGGCTATCGGTTTAGGATTCATACACGTTTTTACCGAATTTGATGTGTGAAACTTATTCCAGTGTCTAGAATGTAAAGTCGCTATCAAAGCATTTCACAATTACCACGTGGACCTAAGAAAAAAAACTGTTCGGTTCGTCACACACAGCACGGTTGATCACACATGTTTGATGCAAATCCGGTAAAGGACCTTGGTAGTAACATGGAATACTGAGCAACAAACAAACCCATGGGGTATAGAGAGGTGAGGTTAATTTCAACAAAACAACACAAATCCACATTAAACTAAAAATATTTCCTATCAATTTCACTGCATGTCCGAATCCGAAGTCGTCTTTACGACCCTACGTTCAATGCGCACTATTCAACACAAGATGCTTTCGAAAAACTTTCTCCTAGTCATGGAAAACCGTATAGCAGACGTTTGGATACACATTACGTACTAATTACTAATGACAACGCACACTTTAGCAATTCTGGGTCGAAGTAAGAACAAACCTTTTATTTTCTTTTTGTTTTCGGCAATACGATCGCTTCCTTAGATCGCAATAATAGCACGATGCACTGTCGTTTTATGCACCACCAATGTTGGTTCTTTTCAACGCGAACTTCACAGCACGTCTAAGAGACGCATTGCCTTGAACTTGCCTTTTTATAACATGACCCACTTCTTTGGTTTGCTTTCTTCTTTCTTCTTTCTTGGCGTGTTTACAGTTACCAAGGCGCTCGACCTCTCATCAACGGCAACAACAGCATCAACAGCAACGTTAATACTGCGATCCACACGGATCGAAGAATGCGCATAAAACTGGAGAGAGAAAGCGAGAGCGCGCAGGAGAAAAAAAATGCGTGTACGAAGAAGCTTGGAAAATGCACACACATTTACGTACACATGGATAATGGCACACATATACCAGCATGTTTGAAACCAGATAGATAGATAACGATGAAGATGCATCAAAGCGAGCAAGAAAAGAAGAACGTACGTAAAAGTAAACTGATTGATCTCAATTCCCTACTGTTAATCCACCCGTCCACCGACCATTCCGAAGCCGGCTAAATTATTCAACTATGCATCCAGGTAATCCCAACCAGTACTACCTCTTTTCCTGGGCTATTTCCTGTAACGCTCATATACACATATTGCAAAGTGCAAAATTACAGCTTAAGGGTTTATTAGAAATTATGTTGCATCTGTATGTTTCTGTATGTTGTTATGCTGAAAACATTCTATTTAGCCAAGACGGACAATCATAGCTCACGGGTGCTGTTTGACGCGAGGGATCATTGCTCAGAACTGAAGTGAAGCTCTCACGAAACAACTGTATTTTTGGTTTGTTTCAATTTGAGTTTTGAGTACTTGAGCATAGTTCCATAAGAACCCGTGCAAAATCACCATAGCTCCAAATGGGGACGAAGATCTTCGAAAGAATAAGAAACGATCTCCCAGTAGCTTTCCTCGCTTGTACCATAATTGATATTTCTCGTTCCATTTTTTCTGAACCGCTGGATGTTACCCGAGAGTAGCACATACGTTACGGGTAAGCGAACATAATAACAGCTGCACGGTCGTGTGGCGAATGAAGGCTCTAGACACTCTAAAAATTGTACAGTTTAAAACCGATCTGACCTATCACTAATTGAATCTAATTTGCAAGTAATTATCGGTGAATCAAAAGTGGCCTATGAGCTTAACAAATATTTCCTTTTCTTCCTACAAATATGTTTTCGTTGGCTTGTACGTATGCAAGCGCATATTTTAGTATGCAAAGGTTAATGTTGAATGAAGTTTTATGAAAAATTATGTTTCTTTTCATAAATTAAACATAAATAATTGCATGTCCATAAACGTTTACAAATTACAGAGAACTAATAATATCTTCCGATCAACAGCAATATAAACATAAATGTACTTTATTTGTTATAAAGCTCTAATCAAGAGAAACTAATGATTTATGCTACATAAAGAATATATTTTTTGTAAAATCAGACAAATATTACTTCTTCTTCTTGGCCCGCTTACAGTTACGCACGTCGTGCTGGCATGGCTCGGTCCGTTTACTTGTAGAATGAAATATATTACTTATAGAATAAAAAAAACATTCCAAACCAAACGAGCTAATTGATTGTTTATGACTATGTGCTGGATGATGCGTGCAAATGCAGAAGCAGAAAAATATGCAAGAACACTTCTAACTGTACCTTAACTGTAATTACCGAGAAAAGAATGTTGAGAATTGCAAATAACAATTCTCACAATGGAGCTATATCTTTAGGCTTAACATTCCCTTTTGGTGTGCACGATGTTGTTTTTTTTTTATTCTGTTAACTTTAGTTCGTTGACCGGTAATACTAACTAGTCACGAGGTTAAAAGGGAACAACAGAAATGATTTTCTTTTCCAAGCTATGGGAAACGTATGAAGAGCAATTTAACGTGTCTAGAAAAATTAGTTAATGAATTATACAACAAAACACATGGTGCATGCTCTGGTTCTGTCGCGTTCCCTTGTCTAGTACCTCGTCTGGTATCTTGTTAATTTTTGTAGAACCATCATTTATATTGTTAATATTTAGATTTATTAAAAGGAAAAAAATGCTGTAGTAAACTATTTATTCCGGATTGAATGTTATCTAAATTCGTCTCAAAATGGTCTCAAACTACAGGCAATCCCCGAGATACGCTATTATAGCGAAACGCTATACCTCGGGAATAATCCGCGTAACTCAAATTTCCGCGTAAGTCGAATCCTGGTGCGATTTCGTTTATACTTCAAAGTCACAGAGTCGATTTCCTTCTCTGCACTTAATTTATGCAGCGAATCAGGCGATTTTTAGAAAGAACACATTAAAATAAGTTAGAAAGAAATGTTTTATGGGACCTTTTTCACCTTTTTGCTTAGATTTTGTGCTATAAACTGATGCGCTAGTCAAATTTTCAAAAACCGCGTATTTCTGAATCCGCGTATAAGTGGAACCTCGTATCTCGGGGACTGCCTGTATTTGCTATTTCATAAGTGCTTCGTGTAATCAAATAGTTGAGCTGGTCGCTGGTTGAATAACAACTGTTATTGCAATATTTGCAGTAATACAAAACCTTTACAATATATCCCACAAAATGCAGTGTAAAACAAAATTCCCTTTATAAATATAGACTGAAAGTTGGACGAAGTCCTTAATTCAATAAATAAAATAAATAAAAGAAATAAAATAAATAAATTTGTCTGAAAATGGTCTCCAACTGTTTGCTATATCAAGAGTGCTTTGTAATCATTTTGATTTGATTTGGTATTTTGATTTGATTTTACTTGTATAGATATATTACTACTACATACTCCTTTATAGTATTTAGATATAAAATATTATATTGCGACGCGCAACAAAACATTACTTATTTATAGCGATTGAAAATTTTGAAAGAACCAGGTGGAACGTACGTGGGAAGCGTATTCATAGATTTAATGCGGTTTAATGGTGTAATTAATATTTGCGTCTGGTTAATAATCGATTTAGGTTTATGAAACTTACAACAGCTTATAAGATACAAAGTTAGATCACTCCAATGTTCAACATGGTTCAGCTGAACCATACTAAAGAACCAAGGGTCTTATTTACATACTTATCCAGCGGTACAACAGCTTTATGGTCTTGGCCTGCTGCATGATTCAATCTAACATTCCGGTCTTTCTGGCGGACGCATCCACATCATCAATTCATCTCAACTTAGGCCTTCCATGGTATGTACGTATCATCTGTGCAATGGGCGTTCTAAAAGGAAGATACTGGACTGAGTTGTGCGATGTCGATCTAATAGCATGTCCCGCCCCAGTTAATTACTGGCAGTCACCGCGATACGCGGATTCGCAAAAACGCGATATTTGGAAATATGACAGCTGAGTTAGTTTATAGCACAAAATTTACGCATAAAGGTGAAAGATTGGTCGAAAATATCTTCCTTTCTCATATAAAACTTTTTTTTCAATTTTGTTTTCATTTTTCAAAAAGTCGCCTGATTTGCTGAATAACATGAGTGCAAAGAAAGAAGTTCTGCAAGGAAGAAGAAGGAAGGAAGAAGAATCTGCAATTTTGAAGTATAAACGAAGTTGCACCAGGATTCAACTTACGCGGATTGTTTCCGGGTTATAGCGGTTCGCTATAATAGCGTATCTCGAGGACTGCTTGTACATGACATCGGAGCCTGCCCGAGTCTAATTTGCTATACGAAAGTGGGTTCGTCGTACAGTTTGTAGAACTCGTCCTTGTAGCGGTTCCTCTACTATACATCAACAAAACACACACGAGGTTAAAAATCCTTCTGAGCATCTTTTTCTTCAGTTTTGAGCAGAGACCATATCTCAAGGCCAAGTTCATGGTGACACCACGTACATAACATAGAAATAGGTGAGCGCACTTTCAAAGTCGTCCAAAATTTCACCTATCCTATCTAAAAAGTCAGATGTTGAAATACGCACTAGGATGCTGGCTGCCAACCGGGTTTTCTATAGTCTGAGGAAACTTTTGTACTCAAATCAACTGACGAAACCCTCTTAGCAACGTTCGATCTTAGAAAGATGTTCAGAAGGATGTTTGGCCACATATGTGGTCAGAGGAGGTCCTCTGTGGACAGAGGTGGTATGGTAGGGCCAAAATGGAGTGATGGCATTGATGCATCCGCCAGAAAGATCGATGTTGGCACAATTTGCTAACCATACGTGTTGCTGAACACAGCGATTTAGTTTAGCGGACCGCACTCTTGGTAGCACTAGGAGCAGAACTATGTTCGGCATAAGGGTCAACGATCGATGCTCGGCTGTCGATTGATTTGATATGGCCAAATAAGGCAAAAGTTGCGAAAACTATATCGTCGACAAAGCACAGAACGAACTAAACTGGACATGGGTTAGTAGCGTATTGAACACTGGGGGTAGGATTAATTTTTTTAAAGCAACATCAGCTCCACGTTGAAAATACGGCACTGCCGTCATAATATAAATTAAATAAAAAAATCAGCTCCACGCATAAAATACCGATAACCGAAAATACCGATATTCGAATAAAAAGTTTTTTGCACAACCGGGGTCACGGGTTGGCTGACGACGGTTCTTGACCGTGAGCGGTTTGTAGCGCATGATAAATAATTAGGTAAGCCGGATAGTCATTCCTAGATACAGGAGAGTGGTCCGGATGGGATTTCGATCCTGTCGTGTCAGGAAGACAGGTGCCAAAAACAAGATAAGTTCTGCTGAATTTCGAAATTTCAAGAAGAAAATATTGGAAAGCTACGGAAAATACATATGGAACTAGTAGACACATTTACTTGAAAGCCCATGAAAAATTTTGAACACCCTGTAGAAGCGGCAGGAAATTCTGTATACAACTTTTTAAAAATGTAAGCAATATTATTCGAAAGTTCAATGAAACCCTCTGTAAAGCGAGTTAAAAACTTTGGAAACCCTGAATATAACTGCGAGACTAGCTGCATATAATTTTGGGAAAACCCTAAGAAATATTGTTTACAACTTGGAGAAAATTCACTTGAAAAACTACAAACCGACCAACAAAATGACCAAAAAGTTGTATGTGTGTGTCAACGTATTTATTTCTAAAACAGAGCCTGCTATAAAACCTGGATAAACACAAGAAACTCGTAAAAACTTAGAAAAAATCCCTAAATATCTACATGAAAACTAAGTAAATCATCATTGAATAGTGCTGACCAATGGAAAACTGCGGATGTTCAAAACGTGTTGTAACCCCTTAACAAAACTATTAAAAACTTCGAGGATAATTATAGAAACCGCTTATGCTATATTCGTAAACGCCCAACGAAATTTTCTTTTAGAAATCCGTTCAAAAACCCGTGAAACATGGATGAAAAAAATCCAGTTTGCCACCAGCGTTGATTGTACTGTCATGAAATGTTTCAATGCAACAAATACCGACTACAAAATCCTGTACTGCAGATTTGCACACCTTCACACAGTGTAAAACTAGATTTGTTGAAGGAAAAGCCATCAACGAATAAATGTTGACAATGCTAATAGCAATGCTATGAGTATCAGGAACCCACACATTATCTATCGACTTTAAAGCGACCATATATCATACGGAACTGTAGGACACTAAGCAAGAGTACAGATTCTCTAGGAAGCTAGTGCGATTGATGGAGGGTTGCAATAACAGGTGGGCTGATAATTGTTTGGCCTATGACAGTAAAACACTTTTTTTTTTGCCAGTTTTTTTTTGTATTCAACATACGTCCCTTCAAGGGCGATACACCGATTTTAGCGGTCTTTAAATTTTTCGATACCCTTTTTGTAGTAGTATTTGTCCCTTGCCTCAAAAAACGTCTTTATTTCGGCGATCACCTCTTTATCCGAGGAAAATTTCTTCTCAGAGGACATCCTTTTGGGGTCTGAGAAATGGAGTTAGTCACTGGTAGCCAGTTCTACAAAGTACGGTGGGTGGCGAAGAATTTCGTGGCCTAATTCATGATTTTTTGCTATTGTTTTCACTGATTTATGGAACGGTGCGCTGTCTTGATGAAACAAAACTTTTTTTTCTTCAAATGTGGTCGTTTTTTGGCGATTTCGTCCTTAAAACGCTCCAATAACTTGATATAATAGTCGCTGTTAATGGTTTTTCCTTTCTCAAGACAATCGATGAAGATTATTCCTTGCGAATCCCAAAAACCTGACGCCATAACCTTGCCAACTGATTGTTGCGTTTTCCTTTGATTTGGAGCAGGTTCGCATCGTGGCATCGTGTCCAATCCACTCGGATGACTGTCTATTGGACTTTGGAGTGAAGTGGAGAAGCCAAGACTCATCCATGATTCCAAACTGATGCAAAAACTCTGATTTATTTCGCTCAAACAGCTCCAAACTCTGCTCCGAATCATCAACTTGTTGTTGTTTTTGTTCAAATGTGAGCTCGCGCGGCAGCCATTTTGCACAGAGCTATCGCATATCCAAATACTCGTGAAAGATATGTCCAACACGTTCCTTAGACATCTTTAGGGTGTCAGCTATCTCGATCAGCTTACATTATGGGTGTTCTTAATAATTTTGTGATTTTTTTTAATGTTATCTACTGTAACCACCTCTTTTGGGCTTCCACTGTGTTCACCGTCCTTAGGGTTCATTTTACCACTTTTAAATTTAGCATATTAATATCTGATGGTTGATTTTGGTAGAGCAGTGTCCACAGACTCTTCATCAAGCCAATTTTTGGCTTTAACTATATGTTTCCCCTTCAAAAACTAATATTTTATCATCACGCGAAATTCCTTCTTTTCCATGATTACTCAAAGCACAAAAGTTGCGTTATACAAAATGCTCTAGCTCATTAGGTTGTGGCCCGAGTGCTGTCAAATTTGGACAGAATTCGTTTGAAGGTTGGTACAAACGAGATATGATATGGATGCTGGTTTTGGTGTATTTCATACATTGCACCACCACAAACTTAGACAGCCATGCTCAATCTTTGTAGCTGAGAAGGCTGCTATTATTTACGCTCTATTACTAATAAGTACGAGTCATCCGGATCAGTATTTCATATTCACAAACAGTCTCAGGGCTGTCGAAGCACTTAAATCAGTTGAAGCTATAAAGAGCTCTGATTACTTTATCCGAAAAATCTTGGATATACTAAGCCCTCTGTTTAACTATGCGTTTCGAATATCGCTTATCTGACTCCCTGCTTATTGCGGTTTCCTCGGAAATGAAAAGGCAGATCTATTAGCCAAACGAGGTGCCTCTGAAGGCAGCTTTTTTGAGAGGTCGATTTCCCCTTACGAATTTCCCTGCGTCCTTGGTTTCACAGACTCCCGATAGGTGTGTTTATTCGTATGATGTCTAGACTTATGTCGTACCATTATGCATTTAATGCGCATCTTAGCATGTCCGACTCCAAGGTTTGTACACGAAGCGTTGAATTCCATGGCATCGACCACAGCCTCTGACCATGTGGGGAATTCGATGCCGCAAGGGTTTCTAGCAGCCGTTCGGGCATCATGAAGATCCCCTGCTGCACCTATGCGCGACATTCTGGGTCAGAAGGATTACGTGTACGCACGGATTCTGTTAGCCTTGACCAAAGAGATCAAAATCACTCTATGATTCCCTCCCTTTCCCCATCATATAGGTAGTACGCACTATCGTTTGTTCTTGTTTGTTTTTCCTTTTGTTCAGTTCTTGTTGCAGATGTTTGTCCAGTATTTTTGTTATCATTCTGGTTATATTTTCTAATGCTATTGTCTAGGTTTCACCTAGGTATGTTTCGACGGTCGAAAAATAGCGGTAATAGGGAGAAAACTTTGAGATCCCGAAAGAAGAGAACAATGTCTACCGAGCACACCCGGGATAAGATGCATCCTAAAAATGCTTTTGTTTAGTGCTTCAGTGCTATAGCAAAATCCCAGTTCGCGATACAGATTGACAGAGTAAGTAAAAAATATCGACATCCCAAAATTTAAAACATTTTCAACAAACTTATTTGGATCTATTACTGCCCCGCAGACGAAATTTGAGTTTTTTACTGTTACGCATCTTATGTTTACGCAAAAATTGGTTAACAATGTTTGCTATTATTTTTATTACGTTAATTGAAATCCGTGAATCAACGGCAGATCGGATATAAACATTCACATCAATAAAAATCTGCCGAATAAGTAAGTCGATCCCCTAGATCTAACGATAGTTAATAAACTTGTTCAATCCGATTTTAATCTCATTTAATCTGGGAAAATCCCAGTTCGCGATACAGTTTGACAGAATAAGTAAAAAATATCGACATCCCAAAATTTAAAACATTTTCAACTAACTTAATTGGATCTATTACTGCCCAGCGGACGAAATTTGAGTTTTTAACTGTTTTTTAATCTTATGTTTACGCAAAAATTGGTTAACAATGTTTGCTATTATTTTTATTACGTTAATTGAAATCCGTGAATCAACGGCAGATCGGACATAAATATTCACAGCAATAAAAATATGCCGAATAAGTAAGTCGATCACCTAGATCTAACGATAGTAAATAAACTTGTTCAATCCGATTTTAATCTTGACCCAAGGCTAATATTCAGACTAGGAACAAATCATCAATACGCAAAATTCCAAGCAAATGAACAGATCCACATGAGCTGTTTGATGACAAAAACAGAGAAATATTGTCCATTACCAGTAAAAAAGTTCTTCAATCAAAGAAGGTGTGTACATACTGTCATAATTTGTAGTGTCATATTTAGTCATATTTTTATTGTTACATGAAAAGTCATTATACACGTCCAGTAAAACAAGCTTTGGTTGGCTATTTTGGTGCTATGTTAGACGGAGTAATGTAATTGAATGATAATTGTTATATGGTATTGACATTCATGCATTAATCCATGCTTCAGGTTACATACCGTATCATATTTAATTCTTCACCTTTTTAAATCAATTTACATCATTTAAGCACACATTTTTCCTACTTATGGTTATTGTCATCAGTTTCTTTTAAAGCATTTCCCTTACTCTCTTTCTATCTCGATGTCTACGCTTGCCGCTAACGATATGTGGATTTAGGCTTTGCGTGAAGATATCTTGAAGTGCATGTTTATCAAATGTAAATAAAATCGCTAATGTCGCTCATTACTAATTTAGTTACTGATCATACACACATAATGCTCTTTTTTGCTAAAATCCACAATTATTGCAAAGTTCACTATTCGATGGGTCATCAGCTATGTATCTCACAATAGATAGCAAGTATACCACAATTATTAACAGCTAGTTAGTGTGCCAATTCATTCTTTTATTGAATGCCTAGTTCAATCGATGTATTTTCAGATCGTTCTCTTTGAATTTAAACTTTTTTAGTTACTGCAGTTTATAATTGTTAACTAATAATTTACATAACTAGAGCACAAGGTCCAGTATAGAACAAAATAACATGCATTTGAACGATCAACTTTTAGAACAAACACCTTCAGCAGGACCATTCGGTTCACCACAGCTTAGCGATTATATGCATTGAACACATTTATAAGCTTTTACACAATTGCAGAGCTTCTCTATAACATTATTTTCGCAAAATTATTCCTTCTACATGGTATTGTAGCGGAATACAACTATCTATAGTCTGCTTCATTCGTTTGTTAAACTTGAACTACTTTTGGAACCAAAGCTCTGGTTCTGCATTATAACGATTAATTGACTTTGTCAAGTATTAGAACAAAGTTCATGCTCACTGCAAAACATATAAAATTATAGCAATCGTTTCAAAACAACGAACAACTATTTCAATTACAAAAAATAATGGAATATGTAAAGTAATTTACACAAAAAGTAATGTACATACTGAAAACAAGAATTGTTTAAACATAAAACTAAATCCTTTAGCTAAAAACAAACATCCATTTCAATGTTGAGTTAAGAAACAGATTAGGGCGTGAATAGTAGTTAAGTTAGGTATCGATATTGCATTATTGTTGAATTTTGTTGTAATGCCGTTTGTAATTGAATGTTCTGTTCACGGGATATCAACCAAAACTTTGAGTATTGCATCAAATCGATACAGATTAATACACAGCATAAACATGACGGTGACACTATATGACGTTAATTACAGCTTTACTTATTACCAGATTTAATACCAAGAATGGCTTCTGCGACGCCCAAGAAGTATACCATTTGTGCTATACCAAATAGAGGTGCAATGACAATCATACGACACAATCCTCCCTTGAAAAATGCAGTTATTCCTTCATGCTTCAAAGTTTTGCTGTAAATATGCGGAAAGATCCACACAAAACATTTAATTGAAGTGCGCGTTGAAATTGGTCCACTTTAACAACATACCCAATACAATCTGCAACACCGTTGAATTGCATTTCACCTTCTACTTTCTTTAGAGCTTGAAGACGCGTTTTGACTACGTCGAACGGGTTTACAGCCAGAGCGGCCATGGAACCAGCAGCACAACCACTCAAAAATGAACACCTATGATAAGAGCAATGATTAGTCTCCTGTTATTCTGAATTACTACAATTCATTTACCAGAATACGGCTTCGTTGCTGCCATCGTCACGTCGTGGACCAAGTGCATTCAGTGTGGCAAACAACGGAAAATATACAATAGAAAACGAAACATCTCGGAGCATCGTTGCTCCAGTCCCCTTATACAATCCTGTGATTCCCTTCGTACGGATAAGTTCCATTGCAATGGAAGTTGCGGAAACTTTCGGCATAGTCTTTCCTACTGCTTTAGCCTAAAATAATATAGAGGAGAAAAGTAAATCAAAATAACCATTCATACAATTGCTGCACGATTTGCACCTGTCATGAGAGAACATGTTACGTTTATTGAACTTACCTGTGCAGCAACACGACCGGCATCTTGCATTTGAATTTTCAGAAGTTCCATGGGAGTTGTGATTACAATTTGACACAAACCAGCCAACCCACCTGCTGCCATCTGGCGAGTTATTGGTAGAGTTCTAAAGAATATGTAGTACCAAAATATAGTTCCGTTGGTTTAACTCTTAGCCATGTAATTACAGAAGAAGCTACTATTACTTACCCATTTGATGTGGTTAGATGATGTCGGAAAAAGTCATTAGCTGCTAATTTTATAGCTTTCTCTGGAGTAATGAGCAAAATATTTACCGCTGACCCACGATACATACCGAAATATCCTTCTGCGCGATATGTTTTCTTAAAACAGTCTAGCCTAAAATATAACATAATTTAGGTACTGATCATTAAACATGTATCTCATGTTATGGACTTCTTATTTTTGTAGAAGTTTATTTACTAAAACTCAAACAACATCGATAAGGACAGGTCGGAAAACATTTAGACTTATAGTAAACAAGCAAGTTACATTTTAATCACACAAAGTCAATATGGCATCATGCTTTCACAAAAAATGATCAAAAAACAAAAACTAAATAAAACAAACTTAAAACAATAAAAAAACAAAAACGAAACAAATAGCAGAACAACACAGTAAACATAATAAGGGACATAATAAACAGATATAAGACAGAATTTTGGAATGTAGCGGAATAGACCCGCAAGTGTTAACCGACGAGGCGAGTACCGAAACATCGTAAAAGATCCCCAAAGAAATAACCGTGACTCATATCAAAGCAACAATCACCTGCATATACGTTCACTTATAATAAATGATATAATTAGTGTAACCAAACCATACTGTACTCTAAATATAAAACAGTTCACGTTTAGCTTAAAAAGTTTTTTTTTTACTATTTTTGATTGAACTAAACCTTTGCCTAACGTAATAACATAATACCGTAGTAATTTTTATACAAGCCTATTGATATGGGCAGATGGACTGAACATTTAATAATATAAAATGAATGAATGCTAAACAAAGAACACTCTCTATTACTGAAATTCTTAATACATGTGAACTGTAGGCCTTATATAATGCAAAATCAATGAACAACTTGTTGAATGAAGACTTGTTTTATCCTTGAAATGAATGACGTAAATCGTAATCACTTACATAGAATTGTACATTTTCTCTCCATTTGGTCCAACTTGTTGATTTTGCAAGCGGGTCTTAACAAGATCCAAAGGAAAAACGCACGATACACCGATTATGCCAGCAATGCCGCCATTGACGATTTTTGGTAATAATCTGTAAAAGAGCAAATGAAAAATAAATTTTTGTTAGCTTTTTAGTAGTATAAATATGATTACTTATGAAATATGATTATAACAAGAAGTCACGTAGTTGATGTAACAAAGGCAATGTAAGTAATTATTTTGCAAAATAATTACAACTTTTAATATATTAGCAGATATATAAACTAGTGTAAAGATTATTTCACTTACTTATCAAAATTGTGTACATTTTACTCCAATTTTGTCTAACCAGTATACGAGATGTTATCGTTATGTTATTGAATCAGTACAATCCAGCATAGTTTTTAGTACAAACGGCGTATGGTAAATGTATTCCGAAGGCGTCCTAGGAAAGGTTCAAAACTTACCATACACTACTACATAATTTATTCAATGCATTCAACTCTAACGGCTTTCATTAAAATATCGGTCATTCATACGTTAGATTTTATTCGAACCAACTTTGCAAATTAGCAGCTGTTCAAACTTCAACTGACTTTCCTGGACGATAATTTTGCTTGAGAGGACTAACGTAATAAACCGGCATCATAGTAAAACATTTTGTCTTCTGTTCGTTTGTATCGTCTGTCTGCACTATGCCTTTGATTGATATGAATTAAGTCGATCTATGAACACATTATTAATTCTCAACTTGAAAAATAAAATGGAATAGAAATACTACAAAATAAATAACAACGATTACGTATGTTAATGCTTAGCTACTTTTTGATAACCGAACGTAATTAGTACATAATTTCCGGCATAAATTAATTCAGTCCAACATATTGCTCCATAATGTATGCTTCATTATATCGTTATCGTCTGTATCGTTATCAACATATATCAATATACTTATTGGGTTATCAAACAGCATCGATAGACAAGTGGGTTGTCGCGAAGGCCCTGGAATTTCAATTCATCGTCGAACTCACTTTATCTGTTCCTTCTATTTTATTACTGACTGATTTTGATGTCAGACTGCTTACTTCAACAATAATCTTACTCGAATTATCAGCTACAACAAGATGCTGCTATCGATGTTTGACTACAATAGTGCCTGGTAAATATCATTCACCGTTTTGTAACATACGTTTGATACTGATAATGCAAATTACTTACGCAAACTGTTTTGTTCCGCTGGGGGTAACAGAAGTTGTCTTGTTGCCGTTGCTAGCCATAGTGGAAGACCTGACACCTGAAAACTGGATAAACTTCTTTTATAACAAACATTCAGCTCATGTGCTATTCTAAATACTCTGCAGAGGATGGCAAATATGGATTCGAAACGAGACGATTAACAATCAAGCACTAAATATCATCGATCCGTATGAATTGAAAATATAAATAAACACAGCCTAATAGGAATAAGAATCATTATTGATGCTGATTTTTATGATCAGCTGTTGCTCAAGCTGTTGCTAACCCCGGTCCTGTAGGAGACACCGTTTAAATTTAGTGTTTAACTCTACTAGTCTAATCGCACACTGCATTTCACGATGATCAGTTGAAACTGTTTCCTCAGTATAATCGATATACTTGTCGTGCATCAAACCACTTGATTTGCATTCGCTTGGACATGATATGCGGCATTCTTATATAACAATTATTCTCTCAATCGGAATATCATCAATAAGCTGGGATCATATTGGACTCGTCGTTTCGTAGCTTGGTTAATTTGATATTATATTGTATTTAGACATCAAAATTGTATTCGTCCCCTCCTTCTTCAAATACTGCCATCCTCTGCTTCTGTGGCCAATTTTTATGTTTATTTCGACTTACTTTATACTCTCGCACTATCCCCGCTACGAAAATACATACACACGCACCACAAACACACAGCTGTAAACAGGTCGCGATTAATTTAGCAGGACTACTCCACCAAAACTGAATGCGAATTAGGCTGCTTGATTACTTTGTATTTATATACACCGCACCTAGAATCCTAGATGCTTCAGGACTGTCGAACTTCATGGAACTTGGACGACGTGTTAAACACGTCTACGATTCCGGTGTGTTAGAACCACTCTTCGCACTCTGAGCAATGGGTGGAACTCAGTTGTTGCTTACGTTTACGAAGGAACTTTCAATTTGTTTTAAATATATGTTACTAATGATTTTTCTCAACATACTTTTTGCGGAACTAGTGTGACAACACTGGGATCTGTGATAAGAAGATTTGTTATTATTTTTCCTCAGCTGATGCAGCGAAATGCTGAAACTTCAACGAAATGTCAGTTTGACTTGGTTGCCAAACAATCTTGCCTAAAGCTATTTTCCACTCTCAAATTCATATATCAGCAGCGCTGTGCACCATATTTCATTACAAAGGTGAAAAATAGGAAACACCATGATTTTTTAATGTTTTGGAAAATCAAAAGAAAACAGTTCAAAAAAACAGTGATTTCTTTCACAAAATATTTTGTCTGCGTAGATCCGAATGTTATCTATCATCATACATGGCCGATGGCTGCTCTTGTGTGCAAAGCAAAACAACAAAACGCAGCCATCAAGAAGAAGATCGCAAAAAACAAGCAGAAACAAATGGGAATGTGAACCATATCGCTCTCCCATCCATAACATTATGGATTTTACTAATCTACATCTAAAGTAGTGCGTTGTTTACATTTTGTTGAGTTTTCCTTACACAATCTTCTTCCCCGTCGGGTATTTCAACAGCGCTGTGAAAGTGCTCAGCCTTGATATCCTAACATATCTGGGCGTGGGCGAAAAAAAATTACGGTGCTTCTTTTCCTCCAGTGATGGCCACAGTTACCGTCGCATCTAACACCATGGCCGATGAGTTGTGGCGTGATTGCGCGGCCTGGCTAACCCGCTGCAACATCATTCCCAATGACCACCGTGCTAATCATCCGGATTCGGATATCAAGGTTCTCGCCACCATTCTCCGCGATGGGGTGCTGCTGTGTAATTTAGCCAATCTGTTTGATCCATCGTCATTCGACAGAAAAGATTTTAATAGGAAGCCCCAGATGGCTCACGTATGTATTGTTCCAGCCTTATAATGAAGATATATTTGCATACTCAACTCAAAATGCATATTTTCTGTAAATATATTCCATTGCAAGTGTATATACATAAATATACAAACCATTTTTTTTAGTTTCTTTGCATACAAAACATAAAACTTTTCCTGGAAGCATGTAAAACAAACTTCGGGCTGAAGGAATCTGATTTGTTCGAACCAACGATGTTATATGACCTAACCAACTTTCATCGGGTGCTCTTAACTCTCTCGAAATTGTCTACATGCAGAAAAGTGCAAACTACACACAGCATATCGTAAGTCTATACCAATTCCCAATGCTAGTATTAGCAATGGTCTATGTAATAATTTAGACCAAATTTCGTACTGAGTGACTGATTTAAAATGCACAGGCAGTCCTGAGCGAGATACGCTGTTATAGCGAACCACTATAACCCGGTAAAATCCACGTAAGTCGAATCGTGGAGCAATTCCGTCAATACTTCAAAATCACAGAGTCAACTTCCTTCTCTACACTTAATTTAATCAAAAAATTCGGCAACCTTTTTAAGGAATACATTAAGATCAAATAAAAACAAATGTTTTATATGACAAAGGTATTTTCGACCAATTTTTCACCTTTTTGCTCAGATGTTGTGCTATAAACTAACTCAGCTGACAAATTTCCAAAAACCGCGTGTCTCCGAATCCGCGTATTGCAGGAACTGTCTGTATTCGTTTGCGTACATGCATAATCTATGTGTGATACTTTTGATAACATTATTGTGTCAGCAACGCAATCAGCAAGGACTATACAGACCAACAATATATTATATGCAACTTCAAGACATTTAACTAAATTTATCACATATATTTGATTTGCTTTCCAGTGGTTTCGCTGCGCACTCGGTACAGACAGAAAGAACCAGTTTAGACGATGATATCTACAAAGATTTGCATGCAAGGTAGGTAGAAAACTCGTTAAACTTACTTTCCATTACACATGCATGTGTAATATAACAATAAAATTATATCAAATTGATTGCAAAGCTTGTGCTAAGCTTGGCATGACGAATGGTTATGTCTAATCATAACTGGTCACAACTAGATGTAATTGTTTATCACGCAGCCGGATTCTCATATATTCGGAATTTGTTACGGGGCAAGGAGTATGTGATTTGGTACCGGTCCTATCGTGTGAAAAATGGACACCACTACCTTCCACAAATATATTAATGTCTACGGTTTATGAAACAAACAAGATATGTGAACTGCGTATTACATATAGTGGTTATATATATATATTTGGCCTACGTAAGGTCATACATACTCTAGTAACCTATATTTTTATCGTAGCAGATTGTTTTCCATCCAAAGTTAGCACATTAATGTTTTGTCCGTTTCTTTGTTTTCATACAACATTAGCCAAAATTTGTTGGATTCGGAACTAGGATGTGATAATAAAGAGGTCGTGTTAATTAATGGTTCGCTTCCTTGCTGCTATCAAGGTTTGAAACATATGGAGATGTGATAAAATTTAATTTAGTAAAATAATAACTATTTTCATTTTATTTACCCCTGTAAAACATCTACTTTTGGAAACTGTAATGCAACAGAAAGTACGTTCTACGATCATTACAACGAATTAACGAATTATCCGGATTGTTGTGCGCACGACGAGGAAAAAATTTACGAAGATCTTTGCTATGTAACATTTTCGTCAACTTTGCCACAGGTTAGCAAAGAAATATATGATACTGTAGTACGTTTTGATACAATACTATGACCGGTAGCACTGTAACCACACAGCTGTGTGCCCATGTACCGTTTTTTTTATTTTTATTTTTTTCATTTTTAAATGTTTATCTTGACATAAGTCCAAGTGATTGTGGCAAGTCCAAGGGATTTTTAATAGAAATAAAATTATGACCAACCGCAAAAGATTTTCTCGCCAAACAGAAATTGACAAAAGTCTGTGTATTTACATTTTGTCGTATAAAATCCTTTTGGCTTGTTATGAACGGAACGTATTGTTATACCTTAATCTCAATGTTGTTGCACATCAAACAATAGTGTTACCGATTGCGATCGTAGTTTTTGTTATATTGAGCTTTGTTTGTTATAAACGATGCGAAAATGCATTTTATCTATTCAACCTATTCAAATAAAATATGTTTGAAAAGCATTAATGATATACACAACCAGACATCTGATTTTATCATCTTATAAAATAGTTGATTAGACATTATTTTCTATTACTTTGGTTCGCAAATTATTGTCATACTTGTTTTGTTATTTTATCTTTCTATTATTGTGCGCTTATTGTACCATGCGTTGCATTCCGCATCGACAACACGTAGTACATCCAATCCAGTAGAATATTGCAGTCACGATGAGCATGATATGAAAGTAGAAGAAGTCTACCAGGATTTATGCTCGATACAGAATGCTACGCGAAATCAGGTACGGTTTTTTTTCGTTTTAAAATTGTTTTGATACATTAATTGATAAAGGAAACAAACTTAACCTTTTTTGTTATATCTTCTAATGATAAGTGTAGTAATATGTAACACGTTGAAATTTAACTAGACTGGAAGTGTGTGTAATAATTTTTAATTTTATTTAACTTGCAACAGTTAGCTTCATCGACTAACAACTTGGAGCAACGTGATTTCGTAATCAAGGAATTGCTCGATACGGAGAAAAATTATCTGGAAGCTTTGAACGCATTAAAATACGTTTTTATGCAGCCCCTCGAGAAACTACTCTCCAAAGAAGAGATAC
This sequence comes from Anopheles moucheti, assembly GCF_943734755.1. Lineage (NCBI taxonomy): Eukaryota > Metazoa > Arthropoda > Insecta > Diptera > Culicidae > Anopheles > Anopheles moucheti. The sequence continues at coordinate 45,777,770 of NC_069141.1, read as the reverse complement.
GTGCAATTTTCCCTTGCATAAGGGAGCTGGTAGAAATTCATAACAAATTTCTAGATCGACTGCATGAGGCTGTCTGCCCGGGTTCCAAGCTCAAGCTCAGCACAACGTTCCTGGAATTCAGAGAACCATTTTTAATTTACGGCGAATACTGTTCCAGTATGACCAGCGCGGTCGAAACATTACGAGAAGTGTGTAAAAAATCTAACACTGTCGAGCAGACCGTTTTGGTAAGTAGATTCCGTTCTTCATTGTTTTTCTTAGAGTTAATATCGTAGCTTAAATATGAAAATAAGCGATAAGAAAGAAAACCTACTGGCAACCTAATAAGCGAATTATTTCAAAACACAAGTCAAACACATTTGGAATTAATTGCTACTACAAAACACTTGTACTACAAAACATAGCAAAACAGTTTATGCATTCATTTGTTTATTAGTATTGTTTAAAACGTTTCTTTAATCAAATGTTTGTACATTGTATAATTATTTCTTTTAGCAAAGCCAAAAAGAACATAGCGATGGAAGATTGCAGCTTCGAGATATATTGTCTGTTCCGATGCAACGGATTTTAAAGTATCATTTATTGTTAGATAAACTTGTACAAGAAACAGTGCCAGTGAGTTTATCGCATATAAGCCATATTTACGAATGATGTTGCTCAATTGCTTAATTATGACCTTTTTTAGACACATGACGATTTTCGTGGATTAGAAAGGGCCAAAGAAGCAATGGTAGATGTTGCACAGTATTCCAATGAAGTGAAGCGAGACTCGGAACATCTTATAGTAATACAAAAAGTTAAGGTTTGTATGCCATGCCCTAATATAAAAGTGAATGGAAAGGGACGTGTTTAAAAATGTATTGCTTTTCGTTTGGTTTAATTCAAACAATACAGGAAAGTATTTCAGATCTGAACTTACCAAATGGCAACAATCTCGAACAGTACGGTCGATTACTTCTCGATGGAGATCTTAATATAAAAGCACATGAAGATCAAAAAATGAAACATCGATATGCTTTCGTGTTCGAAAAAGTGATGATACTTGTGAAAAATTCTAATACTAAGATTGGGGTAAGATTTTACTGTAGCCATACGCCGCACGCAAGGATAATGTCCATCTAATGCTGCTTTTCTTTACAGGAAGCCCAGTATTCTTTTCGAGAAGCACACAATTTGCTCGATTATAGGATAGAGATACTAAACTCTCGTCGTACTTTGGGTCGCGATGGACGTTTAAAATATTCACTGCTGTTAGCACGCAAAACCCAAGCGACTGCTTTTACACTCTATATGAAAACTGAAGAAGAACGTGAAAAATGGAAAAGAGCTTTCGAAACAGCAATGTGAGATATAGCCCTAATGTACAAATGTTAAGTGTAAGCTACGATTTAATGAACATATTACTTTTCCACATTTATGTATATTCGAAAACGCAGGGAAACATTAGAACCCGTGGGATGTAAGAATACGGATCACAAATTTTTAATACACACCTTTGATACACCCGTCATCTGCCGCCATTGCTCCAAGTTCCTGAAAGGAAAAATACACCAAGGTTATCGTTGCAAGGTATGCGAAATAATAGTACACCGAGGTTGCATTTCATCAACTGGTCGATGCAAACAATTGCAACAAACACCGCCCCCGGTATGTGATCGTTTGCTTTCGGAATTCAATTGGTTCGTGGGTACCATGAATCGGGATTCAGCTACACAGCGGCTAGAAAACAAAAAGATTGGAACCTATCTGCTACGCGTCCGTCCGCAAGGTGCCTCCCATGAAAGTGAAACCATATATGCGCTTAGTCTGAAGTAAGTAACTCCCATCTTTATCATTTGCTTTTGCAGTTGTTCATTGTTGTTTTTATTAAAACGATCGTTATTTCGTTTTACGAATGTGGTTTTGTTACTATTTTACAGAACTGACAAGAAAATAATTAAACACATGAAAATTTATCAGAAGAAAGAACCCCAAAACGTGTTTTATTATCTATCGACAAGGAGATATTTCAAAACCATAATCGAGCTGGTTTCATTTTACGAACGAAATGACTTGGGAGAAAACTTTGCTGGGTAAATAGCTATTTCCAGTATTTCCTTGTAGATGGTGTTTAACTGTATTGTTTATCGTCAATTTCAGCTTAAATCAACTCCTGCAATGGCCTTTCAAAGAAGAGATAGTAATTGCTGTTTATGATTTTGCCCCCAATGAGCTGAACCAGTTACCAATGCGACAAGGTTGCCAGGTAATTGTAATCGGCAAAGAAGGAGACAGCAAAGGTTGGTGGCGCGGCAAAACTTTGGAAAAGGTAATATACAGTTGCATTAAACTGTTTTTTAATTACAATATATGGTTACTATATTTTCCAAGTTAATTTTATTTAAGGTTGGATTTTTCCCCAAAGAATATGTACGGCCAGCCGTAATCGGTGAGGTATAGAGGATCTATTAAAAAGCAAACATTGTCGTAAACGTATTCCACTTTTGCTTTACATCGAATATAATGAAATGGAAACCTCCTCCATGTTCACTGTATGGTAGGAGAAATGTTGAATAATTGAATTACATTCAAGAAGTTGTTTTAAGCTATATCAGTATGTTAATAGAAAAAAATAACAACTTTCGACGTAATTGTAGAAAATGCAACAATAACAAAAACATATACAACAGGCTGCTGCGGATAATGCCATTACAATGAAAGGTTAACAAGGAAGTTCTATTCCTCGTACGGTTGTCAGTTCATCAGGCAGGATTTTAATTTTAAATGGGTGATTTTAAACATATTTTAAATATGACGCAGAACCGATAACACTGGAAAGGAGACACACAATGTGCTTTCACAAATGAGTAGAGTTGAAAATGTAAAACATTGCATAAAATATAATAATGTGTGTATGTGTATATGTGCTTTTACTGTTTGATGTGCATAAAAAAAACAAAACAGAAAAGTTTCATGAAAGCAAAAACTGCAAAAAGAAATATAACTTACTAAATCCGACTTTCAAGTTGGATGTCCAAATTTTGGTCGAATGTTATACGCAAAAGAAACGTATATATTAAACCGTAAAATAGTTGTTACTAATGGATATCGTTTATCAGTGAGCGCAAACACGCTGATTGTTTTTTAAAATAAATTTTGTCTAGGTGGAATGATTGTTCATGTACCCAGAATATACACGTTGTATTACATGGTGTCTTGACATAATTTTATAAGCATCCGAACATTTAAATCCCAATAACGATTTAATCGATACTACTCTCTTTCCTATTCGGCAAAGTATTAATTTGTTATTTATTCTTATTATTGTTTGCCTTGCTAGTTATGCAAATGCAAACTTAGGACTAAACTAATCTTAGATACTAAAGCTAAATCAGGAGTACAAAGCATCCGAGCATAAATTTCTAGGGCGTAGGAGTAGACACAGGGAACAAAAGGAAGAAAGTGAAAAGGTGAAATCAAATAGGTCAGCAAAATTATAAAAAAGGCTCAAGCTAATAAACAGGATTCATCACTATCATAAAGCGTGCGGCACATAGGAAGAATAAATGAAACTCGGGAATGGATAGATCAGTTGGGAACTTAGAGAGGGATGGAGGAGAATAAGGTTGGCGTATTTAACAACACACTTTGGTATCATGTCTTTTACTTGAAACTTAATCGTAACCATTACTTACGAATTAAACATTGTCTCATCATTGTACTAATATTTCCTTTTCCAATTCTCAATGGTTAATGTGACTAAAAGTACGATAGTTAAAAAAATTTTAAATGGCCTAAGACTAAATGTAAAAACGCCATACTGTAGTCTAGTTAGGAACATCCTTCAGTTTTGTTCGATCATTTGGTGCCCTGATACAGCGACATGGGTGAATAGATTAGAATCTCTTCAACGAAACTGTTCCCGATACGCCATTGCTAAATAAAACTGATCTCTTCTGAACTGAACTGAATTACTTAAAAGTGATGTGCGTCGAACCTTTTGATTTGAGTCTGCAGAGATCATATGTGATGAGCTGGGTTAGTGGATACTAAAGGATAGATTAGTGATGGATAGATGTTGAATATATTACTACTAATATGTAGGATATATTATTATAGCCATAGTTATTACATTTGGTTCAGAGAAAAAAGCAGAGGTAGCAGCAGAAGGTATTGTAATTAAAGAGACGAATACAATCAAGTGTAGAATACAATGTGACAAACCCAGACTTCTATCAGCCTACTAAATGAAATGGAGTGTATATTAGTAACAAGGTTTACTGTTTTGTTATTTAATACGAAGAATCCCGCCAGAAAACTGCTGGAATGGTCTGGCTTCCAGGATTACTAGGATTACTATTGTCGTTCGTCAATAAAACACTAGCAAATGTGATGGCCCTAATGTTCTCTTGCTATCATGTAACGTTACTGTGTTGTCAATAACTGTATGATATTGTCTACTTTCTTACATACCGGCGCTACAACCTATTACTCTCTTCTTGCTATAAATTAGAAATAGAATTGCTTTATAGAAATTCTATAAACCGCTTACGGTCGAGCGTCGTCATTAGCCAATCCATTATCCCGCTCTTTGTGGCGGACACATCAACGCCATCACTCCATTTCAATTTGGCCCTACCACGCCTTCTCTATCCTTGTGGACGACCAAAAAGGAATTTATGAGCTGGGATGTCCGGTGTCATTCTCATGACATAAACAGAACACCGTAGCTTGACGGGTCTAATCCGCTGTATGACAGTGAGTTTGTCGAACAACTCGTAGAGATCGTCATTGTAGCGGCTCCTGAGATCGTCATTGTAGCGGGTCTAAAAACATTGTGCGCCTCTTCCGCTCATACGCCGCTAAGAGGGTTTCATCAGTTTCGGACAAAGTTTATGTCTATGCTGTTCTTCGCAACAGCTTCGTTTTGAATATAGAAGTTTTCATTAAACTATACACCATATTGTCATATTTCAATATTTAACATTAAGGTTACAAGTAGATTTTCCGAAGATTTTTCCGTATTATGATTTTTATTGCTTCTTTGCTCATGCTTACGGCTGTAACATGTTTGGAATGAAAAGTACAATAATAATTCATTAAAAGTGCTCCTTTGCTTATATCACTTAAATAGGCAGGTTATTCATTCATTCGTAGCTAATAAGAGTATCCAGCACACGCCTGCGAATCTTCAAGCAAGCAAATACTGAAGAAATAAGAACCTCCGAGCAGCTACTCCACTTTCGCGCTTCCGGAAAATCTATCCCATAGCGGGCCTCAAGTTTTACAAAATCTGTGAAATCTACACGACAGTTGTTGCTTAAATAGATTAAATGTTAAAAAGCTAGTTTGACCGTGCTCGAGCTTCAATCTCTGCTACTAAAACTTTAATATCTACAGTAGAATTTGTTACATGTTGACGAGACACGAAATAGAAGAAAATTATCAAGTGTCGATGGATCATCGTTCTGCAAGTTCATGAGTTAGTTATTGCCAAATGTTGCGCTGCTCATAATATCAATACCAATTCCATCGAGAATCTTACCTTAGCATATTAAATTAATGCATTAAGTAAAACTGTACCTAATAATACTGTGTGTTTGTTTTTGCTTTAGAAATATTCTTAACACGCACTGAAATAACTGATATTTACAACTGACTATCATGCACCGGCAGTAGCTAATGGAGAATGAATCGGGACTGGGTTACTCACTGTCGTTCAGTTTGAAGCATGTGTGGTAAGAAACGTGTAACAAGCCTCACGGAATGTAGGAATGCAAATAATATTGTCGGCTTTGTGTAGTCAGTCTGAGACAATTTGTCTCTATTGTGTTCCGGTGACCTGTTATCAAACTTTTCACGGTTCGATTGTACTAATCTAACGATAAAACCTACATGGAGAGGATTTATATACCTGAATAACGAGTATACTTTTGTTCTGCGCGAATGATCCATAACCTTCGATTCATTTCACACTAGAGCTTCTGCAAATTTCGCATTCGTGTTTTTTTGTTTTATTCTATTATTTACACGTGTATTCTTCGATGCTTCTTGTGCAGACTTCACATTTTACCTGGCAACACCACTGAAATTTACAATTACAGCGTTCCTTCACGATAATCTTCTTTGTGTTATAACCTCTGCCGCAGCATAGTATGGAGCATCCATCCAGCCCAGAGGAAGTCTTATTACACACCCGACCATGTGTTCCTATGATATGAAATATATAAAGAAACATTATACAGCTCATTACGAAATGATATAATGGATTATGACCGAATGGCAGCTATATAATGATAATACTATATTAAAACTATTTACCTTGCCACATGAGCTGTCGATTGACCCGACACCAATCTGGACTCTCGTCGAGATAGATGAGATCTAAAGCAGATGGTATTTTGTAGCGTGGATCTTTTACCTGCAATCGACCACGTTTGTTTACTTTAACCTGCGTTGCTTCGTCGTACTTTTCCCTCAAAAAGTCGCCTTTTAAGAAATAAAAATAACGATACATTATTGGCATCATTTCACTGACAACTACGAGTAAATCAATATTTACAGCAATAGTGAAAAGAGGCTACGATATGTGAATATGGACTGAATGTTACGATATTTTAAACTCGTAACAAGATTAGCATTTCAACATGGAGGGTAAAACATAAAACATAAAATATAAGATAATATAACATATAACATAATCTACAATAATAGCGAGTTTCGAAATAAGGTTATTTCACTTATTCATATAAGATTATCCTGGTCAAACCCTGATCTTGACAATGACCACGTTTGTTGTTTGTGACATAGCTCTCTCTAAAACATTTGAAAAAACCTAATAAACAACTAGCTTGAAAACTCGCTTCGTTGAAATCGCAACTATAGGAAAAATTATTGTTCCAACATGTTTTTTTCAGTTGCAAATTATATGGGCTTGGAAACATATTTTTTTCAATTGAACAATTTATTTTTTCGAGTCTCGGATGATACGATACCTCAGTTTTGGTTACCACAATGTTTATGCATCTACTTTAAAAAAATGCTTCAAAGATTGAAAGTGAAAAAAAAATATCTCTCCTTGCGTTCACTGTGGAATGTTGTCCGAAAAAGTCATTTATTTGAAGTGTGTAAGATTAATTTTTATTATTACTATTTCATTCAACGAATTATTTTATTGTTTTATTTATTGCATCTTAACATAAAAGAGATCAATAATATTCGATTGCAACCTACCTATTTCTCTGATCGATGTTAGCTGCTGCCAACAGGTGATCAAACTGCATGAACCCGACACTCCATGACATTTGCAGATGATGCGTGATTTTTTAATAACGGCCTAGACAATGATGGACAAAAAAATCACAATATTACATTTCTACAGTTTAAAGTCAATCGACAATCCCCACAACGATCACACCGCATCAATAGGATAAGGGTAATGTTATCTTCTTCTTTTTCTAATCCCTTTCAAATTATATCACATTTTTTTGAGCACAAGAAAATAGTGAACAACCAAATTTGTAATCATGTTGCCGGCTCCATTCTTTTTGTGGGATCGGAATAAATCGTATTAGTTTAGTGCTACGAGCTACGGGCCCTATTTCTAGTTGAATAACCAACGTATCCTTTCACACTCTCACACACACACACAGACACACACACCCCTTCCAAGCCGTTAACTGTGTAGCCAATATAAGGGAAGTCCATTTGTGTTTTGCTTACCCTACGACCAGCTTCATTATTATGCAAATTCATCAGGGCTCGTGCCTTGGCTGACGCACTAAACTGTACGCCGTTGAGCGTTTTCTCGGGTTTTCGGAATATCTTTTTCAATTTATCATAAATGTTGACGTTTTTCAGGTTGAATACCTCGGAGTTGGTGATTTCCTTGTTAATCCGTTCCTAATCATAATCACAAAAGATGAGAAGAAAAGAGGAAAACAAACCATGAGAAATGCATGAGATCTTCAAACACCACCCGGACCCGGTTGGCCCTGGCACATCACCACAGTGGAATGGAATGAACGACAGTGCTATCGCTCAACAAGGGCCATGGCCAAAAACCTCCACAGCATCATCGGAGTGTGGGAAGCTAACTCTGCTTTATTGCGAGATAAGCAAACTCTTAGCACCTATATATGCTTTTACCTGTAGGTCGCTGATTTCCTTCGGATTAAGATTCGAGTTGGCGATCTCTTTCGCTATTTTGTCCTGCAGCTTTTCTAGGTCCTCCGGTCGAAGAATCGTGTCCGTCTCGTTCAGCATTACGCCCGCTTTGGTGGTATCGTTTAGTGCGTCCAACAGACGTTCGATTATTTTCGGATACTTGGCCGGAATGGATACCAGGCCACGTGTGCCCCGTTTTTTCTCCTTCTCACGAATGTCGATGAAAGTTTGCGTAAATCTAACGCGCGTAATGAGTCAGAATTTGATAAGGGAAAACAAGAAAGCATACCATTAGCGTCAAATAATACAGCTACTCTGGCGAAGAAACTGGAGCGTTCGCAAAATGACAGATGAATTGCAATTTGTAATGCTACTGTACGCCTTACCAGTCGGGAATCAGCAAGGCGCAAGTTCTCGCTTAAAAACTATGTACGCCACTTACGGTGAAAAATATCCTAAATGTGTACTGTAGCGTAATGGAAATGATTGGGTTTCTTTTGTTGTTGTTGTTATCGAATAAATCAGAGCCGATTATGTTTAACTTGACAAATCTCGACGATAAATGCACCTAATTTTTATTCTACGGCCAAAACGTGTACGTGAGAAACGTGTTTTGCAAGCAATGTGTGTTGTCACTTTGCTAGGGAAGAAAAACAATGTTTACAGTAAAATACGTAACTAAATGAGGTTATATCAAGTATAAAATAATAATCAAATTTGATCCGCACTATTTAGTAGTATTACTACTAAAACCATGGAGTAGTATTTAGTAGTACTGTCACATGAACTTTCATAGTTATTACATTTGAGAAAATTGCTATATGAGAAGTAGCCCCTTTGAATAGATCCGACTGAATGTTCAAAGTGCTGAACGGATTCCATGCGGCACAGATTACCCTAGCCCTTAAAAGACTTCCCTGTTGACCAGCTGCCAAAAATTGACCTTAATCGCCCACAATTAGCAACAACTCATCCCAGTTGTTCTGCGAAGTGGTCACGAGCATGAAGAAAAACACCCAGAGCGGTGTTTAGAAACACGTTTCACAAGATCAAACCTCTCGTACACTATCATTATGACAAGCATATGTAAATCCCTGCCAAAAAGATAATACAGGCACATATGCACACACGCTGCTGTTTTCGACGTCGAGTGTCATCGTGTGTTTTTGAAATATGGTGCGTCATAAGCATAAACCAAACTGGGTGTTCCTCGATTTCAGATCTTTCGCAGGCCTACAGCAAGGGTGTTACAAAATAACGACTAAACGTGCACCTCTTGCATGAGAATATTACATGCATAATAACCACTCTCGTCGAGTTCGCACTGCCCCAGTGCCAAGAACAGATCCGTGCGATTTGTACATTTAGCTTGTACTCACTTGTAACCATATTCCATATCATCGCCACATCCGCCCCAGGTCCAGTCTTCGTTGAGCTTAGAGGGTCGGCTGCTTCGGGAACATCCACAGGAAGCTAGTTGGCCATCACGGCAAGCCCGTGCAATAAAACTAGACGCTGCAGCCGCGGCCATTGCATACACGAACGCCATCTCTGGAGATCCTGAAAAATGGTATATCACATGGATGGAAAATGGTTACCATTTTTACTTGTCATCCACATTTTGTAAACCACAATGCTTTAAAGGTCAGTTTTAACACATTTCTCAATTGGTGAGAGGTAGCATAAAAAAAAATTAAAATCGATGTTACATATATCGTACATTCATAATATTTTTACGGTCTCAAAGAGAACTTACTATTTTTTTTACTATAACAAATAACATAAGAAGACAAATCCTGTAATTTGATCTTATTAAAAATGTTTCTAAAATAATATTAACTTCAGTATCTCTTTTAACTATTCAATGTACATATTAAACACTTTGTAAAACAATATCTTTCCTTCTACTAATCTTAGAACTACAAAGTAAAGGTTATTGAACCAATTTCGTATATACGTTACTAAACTTCCAATCCCAAAAAGGAATAATACGATTATAATTTATTCGGGTCTCCCTGAGAATGGACGAATGGGTTAGGAAAGTAGAATAATTATATATAGTAAACCATAAACCAAGCTAGTAGATCGTCAAGTCAAAAAGAGAAAGAACGGCTGAAGTTGCAGTGTGACTCTACGTAACATCTGTGTACAGTATATAATCATTGTTCATTTCACCGTTATCAGCTGGATGTCATTTAAATTAATTTTAAATTAATAGACAATTAAACCGTTCATTAAACTGCTAATACGTGCGTTATCGTTGGTCTTCCTTTGTGATCCTTCTCCGCATACACTCCACACAAAAAAAGCTCATTTCAGGTCGTCTTCAAAACCCTTATGTTTTCCCCGGGTTCAAATGTAGCTGATAACATTTAGCTTTACATTTTATAGATCATTGGCTTTATTGCCCGCCTGGAATGTGGTTGCAAACATAGATATTATGCAATAAAAAACGATACAAAACATCAGAATGTTGTGTTGCCGCTGTGTTGTGTGAATGTAAAAGATTCACCTGACTACACGTTTCTCACAATCATCTCAATCCTATTTATGACTGCGCAATTTGTAATATCCATCACATTTTTATGAGCACATCATTTTGTCTTGATTTCAACACATTTATCATAAATGTTCTTACCATCATCGGGTGCTAATCAAATTGTAATGCTCTATTTGATTTGTTAAAACATGATACACAAACCTCGGTACTGAGCCAAATCTGATTAACACTAAACTCGCGCGAGCAGGGACAAGCGGTACTACGGAAATTCAAATCAAATTCTAAAAACAGAAGGGTAGTCGACTTTCATCCTTGCTCCTTTAAGCAGAACTTCATCAACCTCTCCAAAACACTATGAATTTCGTAAGCGAACCCAAGCAAGTCAACTGTTATTGTAATATTTGTGAGTAAATCTTTTGTAAGCGTAATGAAGTTCATCTCATTTTCGTAACGAACGGGAGCCGTTTTCCGGTTGGATGGTTGGCTGCTTGGAGTGATATGCCATGGTTCGGATTTTCTTTCCTTTACATTGTTTGTTTCTACCGCAGCCCCGAGCTTTTGCCTTTTGCGTTCAGTCGCATCATTCTTTTGCTTTTCCACAATATTATCCTTGTACGAGAACGCACCACAATGGGGTGGGTGGGCTTGGAGGAATGAAACGGTCCGTGGTGGCCGAAGCGCGGTCTTCCAAGGAATTCATTAAATTTGCATTATTCTATGAAATAGCAATGATGCTTCTTTATTAACCGTACTTTGTGTATGGGCGTCTCAATTGGCATTTGCCATAATGTTAGCCACATATTGAAGTAAATAAGCAAAACAAAACACGTTATATGCTTTTCGATACGAGAGCAGTATATTGTTGAACTGTTGCAAAACAAACCACATTTCAAACATTTTCAAACACTTAGACTCACATTAGAAACTGCACAATGTTTACTTTTGCCATCGTAAAATTATATGTGTTTTTCCAAATTAAAAGAATTTAAAATTCATTTGGATCCAATTAAACATTGAACTTTTTCAGTAAAAAAAACTCATGCACAGGGCTTTATTGTACAACCAAAAACCTTTTCATACCTTGCGTTCGGGGGGTTCTCTGTGGCTCGTATCTTATTAATTGAATATTATAGTATCTAACCCAGACCTCATTAAAATTTGTAATGAATCTCCGAACCAAGAACAAGTCTGCGTCTAGTGCAAAGCCGCAGAAGATTACAAGAGCCGAAAAAACAACCATCAGGAAAACAGGTGGTTGGGTTAAGCATAAGCTAGCGAAAGACGAACTTTCTTCATCATTCCACAAGTAAATTTAAATATACAAAACCGGCGGCATCTGTATCTGCCTTATCCAAGGGTAGACGAAGCTAATAGGGGCGTTTCCTTTCTTCTGCGCTGAAGGTGAAATATCATCAAAAATGAAGAAAAATAACTTTGTAAAAACCCGCACAATTACCAGAAGCCTTTACACTTCAATATCGTTTGAATCACAACGAATCACAGGCTGCATCCCTTTGGGGAATGGAAACGGACACTGAATGCTCATGACAACGTGATTTCGTTACTAATTGACCACCTGTTGCAATGGCTCGAACCTGTATCGTACGTACTCTTTGTGTACATCTTACATCCGAAGGATACGAGATATTGCTTTCTATCGTCTGTACACTTTAGATGTAAACGAAACAACGAGACATACGATCAAGGAACAGTTAGTGAAATGTACGTGAAACATTTGTACGAATGTGATTCGCTGCGAACAAAAAACATTTTACATTACAACGCCTCCTTCGCACAACACACCAAGCGAACAAAACGCCAGTGCAGCGAGTGCTGCCGCAGCTTAAAACGTCACATCAGTTATGCATGCACCCTTTTTTCGCCGGATCATTTTTAGACACAAAACACTAACAATGGCTTTGTGCCTACCGCACGCATGTACGACACGGCACATGGGGCACTGCAGAATCATTTTTACTGTGTTATCAATTGCTTACAACAACGAAGGGTGTCCCTAATTTTGCACCGCTAGTCCGTTACCTAGAACATCCAGGCTATGCCCGTGGTCATGGACAGGCAACAACAGGCGGCAAGGCATTGCAACTTTAGGCCCTGGTCACGCCATTTCATGCGTAGAAAATTGGAAATTGGTTACGGACTTGTTCTAGAAACGAACAAATGGGACACCGGGTGTCCCATGTTCATATTTTTCCTGGGTAGTTTTCTTCTGGTAATGTAGCGTAACATCCATGTAGGTTCGTCGTACTTAGTGGTAACTTTGGTGTTGTGTTTTTTCTCTCCCTCATGGGTGGTCGTGGACCACCAGCAATCGCCGGTATATGTTTTGTTCTTTTGTACACGCATTTTGATAGCCATTGCATCAACAAATGATTTTAGTTTATAGCCAGACCATGCAATATGTTATATTAAAGATAATAAAATACTACAAACATTACTCGATGAAACAATACATCTGCAACATTAAATAATAATACACACACGTACACGGACAATGCTTAACTTTCGTGAGATAATGATGTGGTGCACGATGAAGCGAAGTCTATGCCATTTAAATGTGGGCCTAACTTAAGTAAATTTAATATGCAGTTTAGATTCTCGGTTTATATTCCACCTTGCTTCGAATGCTGTCTTCTTTTGAGCTGGTTTTACTGATACTACAAATGAAGGCTTAAAAATGCAGAAAGGACATAAATCAAAGCTAATAGTTAAGGAAACAGCAGCACTCATGCCCCGTTCCTGGAGACAGTCATTCTAGTTGCACACAACTGCCTAGCCAGTACCACGCTGCATACCTGACTAGGATAAGGATATCTTACAATTGCTCTTTGCGATTAAAAAAAAATCGATGAAATGAATTTCAGCAGCAGTGCTATTTGCTTTTCATCTTCATCACACCATGGCCATCCATGTTCAATAAGACTGAAACACTTCTACGCAGGTGTTCTATAGGAATCTGTGGGTTCCTTTTGCTGTCGGATTGCAGACCTTGTGTAAACGCTAATGTTACCTCATCCGTGGTACGTTTTGTTTCAATTACTTTCCTTTTCATTGCGCTTTTGTTGCACACGAACGAACAGTTATTGTGTGCCGAACCAGAAATCGATTGCCTAAGCTTAAACGTTGTACTGTTGTTTGTGACTTACCTATATTTGATATGGGTCCAAATACGGTATCATCATTCACGATGCTGCAATTCCACCTTCGGTTCCGGAACTGATGTTTGCATTCCTTCAACGATAGCGAAAAACGGGTTGAGCACGGTTAGAGTACAGAACAAGATAGCAAATTGCAACAAGCCCATCTACAATCTACGCTCTACACTGATGCATTCTTAAGCTAACCACTTTCACAGCATTTTCATCATCTTTTGCTTCCCTTAAATACACACACACACACACACACACACACAGTCGCGTCGTGGAAGGTAAAGGATCGGCATTCGTTTTCAAACTGCATTCCTTTTTCTTCGGAGATACCCAGCTCAAATGCTCACCTGTATGGCTGCCCGTGCTCCACGACTGATTGCTGGCATAATGCTCGTGTGCTGAGCGCACAGTTTCTGTTGTCCGCCACTTAGCGCGCTGAGCGTGTAGCATAGATCCGGATTCAAATCCAAAATATCTTTCTCATTGCCATCCGCTGATAAAGTCCGATTACGGTAATTGTGACTTCTATTGTTGCTGTTCTCACCGGATCCTTCACTCGTGAGCTGGTCCATTGTGCCGGCTAACGACTCCATCGAACCTGCGGCCGCCACCATACGGCTCTCGTACCGTCCATCCCGGCCAATCTGGCCATGCAGTCGTCCGGTGGAAGCGTACAGTTGTTGTTGTTTGCTGGCTGCCTGCTGCAATACCCCACCGTTCTCGTTGCGCCGCACGCGAGAGGATGAAGGAGACCGCTTCCGGCTTCCGGTGGAACGTCCTGGCTTGGTGGGTCGCATACCACCCATCTCTTGTCGGTGCGCGTCACTACTGCTGGTACGCTCGATATCATACATTTGTAGTACCGTAGCGTCGTCGTTCAATATTACCGTTTTTGGCTGTTCTTTTGACCCATTGAGTTTGATGGTTTGCTTCCCTCCTCGACGCTTACCATTTTTACGTTGTTTCTTTTTCCCATCCCGCTTCGCTGCGGTCGGTTTAGCTGATGACGTTCCGTTTAACTTCGGTCCATTCATATTCCACCGCTGCGCTTCGATCTCGACCGATGCAGCACGGTTTGGGAATCCTTTTCCTATATTCGTCGAGCTGCTTGTTTTCACATGCGGAGTTGTAAGAACCGTTTGATTGTTTCTAGCATTGCCCAGTATGCCACCCTCCGGGTTAGGCCCGCTCTTGCTGCTACCAGATGTCGTTGATTTATGTCCAAACTTTCTAACAACATTTTTTTCCCTCGTTTCGCGCATTCGGGAAAACGGTGGACCATTCTCGACCTGCGATATAGCCGTCATCTTAGCGCTATCGGCAGCAGCAGCACGATTGGCAGATTCGTTCAAGTTGTTCTCCTTATCGGTGACAGCTTCACTTGTTTGATCGTTTTGCAAAAATACTTGCGGCACTATAGTGATTTTTTCCGCCTTGAACGCCTGTAGGGCCTCCTCTTTTTTGTCCGACATTATGTCGTGCGAGTCCGGGAATGCTTTCTTTGGCACATTGATCGAGGAGGAGATCTGCGGCCGGACCAACGATCGATTGTTTGTGGCATTTGTGTCCCCTTTCGTGCTTTGGCCGCGCAACGACGGTGCAAAGTTTCGATACTCCTTCACGTCCTTTGGGGAAGATCCAGCTGCTGCCATCGATAAATGATGCGGTGAAACTGTTGCC
This sequence comes from Anopheles moucheti, assembly GCF_943734755.1. Classification (NCBI taxonomy): domain Eukaryota; kingdom Metazoa; phylum Arthropoda; class Insecta; order Diptera; family Culicidae; genus Anopheles; species Anopheles moucheti. The sequence continues at coordinate 45,762,278 of NC_069141.1, read as the reverse complement.
GGCGTAGTGGTTGCTGTCGTCTGTCCGGTTCGTTCGGTTCCGTTTTTCTGCAGCGAGGGAAATACTACAAATTTGCTTTGGAAGTTTTTATCGGATTGAGTCAGATTTTGTAACATCAATATATGCCGCTTCAGATCGTCGATATTGGTGGACGAACCATGGAATACGGATGAAGTTTTCTCCTTTTCGTTCGTGGACGTTTTCAGTGCTAGTGGAATGATGTACTTGCGCTCTTTTTTACCATTTCCTCCGCCTCCATCATCGTCCGAAATCATATGATCTCCAGAACCTAGCACACTCGGTATGTGAGGTTTGTTCCTCATGGACAATATGGGTCGAGCTCCGTGCTCACCGTCATTGCCGTTGCTTTTCTCAAAGTGGTTCACAAACGACGGGGCTACGGTGGTGAGGAAGGTTATTGAAACGTTGCCACTGCTGAACGCACTCTCGGCGCTGAAGACTGGTGGCGCAGCAGGTGGTGAGTTAGTGCTGCCGACAGTACCTATCCTACCACCGGCCCCTTTGGGTGCGAACGTATCTTTCTTTGTGTTTTTATTATCAGCATTACCGTCGATCGGTCGGATGAAGTGATCGAGGTTATGTACGGATTTAAGCTTGTTCCGTATGTCTGTAAGATTCAACAGCACGCTATTGTTGGATAGCACCTCCTGTTCCGTTCGGAATACAATAAAAGGAGACTTGATTCCCAAGGATCTGAAAAAACAGTAGATAAAACCACATTTTAATTGAAAATTGAAATAAAATTATACCTATTAATAGTAAGTTTCTCCCCGTAAGCGGAATTTATGCCATTTCGTTAAAATGTACGGTATCAATTTCATCGAGTTGCGCAATATAGGTTTGTGGCTGTGCTGGCGTGCAAATAATATAAAATATACCACATTTAACGATGATCTAATAGAACAAAAATCTTTATCCCATAGGTTTTTTATCTAGTTTTATGGATACTAAGATATTAAAAACGTATTAGTTTCCACAATTAAACCATAGTATATTGCTACGATCCTAAACAAGATCTGCTTGCGTAAATGCATAATTGTGAATCTATTGAAATACTTAACAGAAATATGTTCATAAAAAATATCATAAAATATTCCTTTTTACATTCTATTCAGCCTATAGGAGAACCTATCAGTATGTAACACAAATTCAATTTTAATTGGTTATTTTCTCTCTGCAAATCTACCAGATATTGTTTTTCGTAACAATATTACAGTGGGTTGTTTACTGCTTCTGGCATTTCGCCAAAGGATGCAAAATAGGATTAAATTAGATTATTTTTTGTGTTATTTCGGTTTCTTAGGTTTCCTCCAATTTACGTATAGCAAATAAAAATTATCCACGTTGTGCATATTTGAAATAAATTATTTAAATGAATTACAACCCACTCGCTGGAGTATCTTGCCGTTGTGTTTACACCTCATTACAATTAAAATGATGAACAATACGAAGAGTTATTAAATTTATTTTGTCGTTTTCTTCTGGACAATTTTGTTCGTGATTCGGTTGTTATTCACACCATACATTGATCGATTATGATATTTTCATATCATCTGGGAAGATAGTTTCTGTCGTTGTTACCACTCTTGTTGTTTCTTGATGTTAGTGTGTATTTTTAATTCCTTGCTCTCTAAATGCGCATATATTATTTGATATTGTTGTGTTGTTGTGTATTTGTTAATAGTGCAGTGTACAATTTGATGGAACCCCTTTTTGTAACTTAAGGGCTCGCCTATCGCCGTATACGTAGAACCTATTCCATCGTAGGGATGTAGGGATTCATCATCAACCCGTTGCAGAACGCATTGTATCACGATTTTACCATACAAACTTACGGAAGCGCTTGAGAAAAAGCAGTCGACCCGTAAAAAGGTTTTCGTGCGAAGCTGATTTAAATCCACCCGGAATATCGTCATCTCGCCAGCTGTTGCCAGGGTTGCTTTCAGAAGCCTTTTGTCTGTATCAAGCCAAAGAAAGCGGATTACCGATATCATATTGCCGAGTGAAACTGATGGCTGTAACGAGCCACTCCTTCCTGCCTTGCCGAAAATATTACTACGCTTCGGCACTCTGGGTCTCTCGACTAGGGGAAGAAGTCAACAATGTAAGGATTGTACGTGGCTACATTCACACACTAAGCACGCTGCTTGCCGTACCACGTATCCCGTGAGGTAAGCTAATCCTTAATAGCAGATAATTATTGGCGTTATATGAATTTTGTCGTTGTTGTTTTGCTTGGAAACCATTGCGCATTGTTTTGCAAAGCGATTCGGGATTTTTTAGAGATCGCACGTTGAATAATTGTAATGTTTTTGAAACGACTTGACGAAATAAATGATTGTAAACGCATTCAAACCTAACTTTATACAGTATCTTATGGCGTAAAGAACGTTTACGTTTGCCGTTGTCGTCGGAAAGAAACTTTGTCAAGTCGTTGCTATTCCGCACGGTGGATTAAATTAACTTCATTTATCGTGTGCGAGCCATTCTTTACACCCAATTTATATCACTTTCTTCATTCGTCTTACTGTTGCGCTTAGAGACAGAGAAGATCAGGAAGCGCACTTCTAACACCTCTGCACTTTTTAAGCCAAATCTGCCATACAATCATCAAGGCATAGCACGAACTCGGAATGTTGAAAATGCATGTGTAATCGTCACAACATCCTCCCATGGACATTGTCCATGATTCACAAAAATTTTACAAATCGTCTTTAGATGAACTTAAAGTGGCTATTAAACTAAAGCAGTAAAGAGTCGTACAAACGAACCATACAGTTAAGAACATCAAAATATGATAGCATTAATTAATTAAACAGAAAAAATGGTCAATATTTACTGTTTTATTAACTATTAGAATGGTTCATAGGTTCAATGGTTCAACATAGGTTCATTGTATCGTTTTACAAATGCAATTTAAATGTATCTAGTTTAATATCTTGCACAACTTTTTATTTGGACAACATTACGGTAATGATATATTTTTTTTATTTCTTCAAGAACGACCAGGCCGTATTGCTACGGCAATGATAACTCTTGTTGTAAATTAAGATTTTGAAGTATTGGTCAAGGAGTTGAATTTAAATTTCTGTGTGTCAAACATGTGAAACCATTACTTTTTGTTACGATTTGGATGCATTGTAAATTAGATAGCACCTTACTATAAACGATGTTAATATTTTTTATATTGAATTGATTCTCTTTGCTTATCAACTAGACAAAAATTGCTCTTAAGGACTGCAAAGTAAATTAAAATATTAATATTTCCAAATACAACTGCTCATACACATACAGATTAATTATTTTTGGATATTGCTACTTTTTGCGTTTATTCGTAAACCATACGTGCATACGCAAACAATTGTATTGCAATCAATATGTAGATTATTTTGAAAGTTCATTTGTAAGTGGATTGTCCAAACAACTAAACAATAAACAATTATGTCCGTTCAACTGTTTCATTGCATCTAGCTGGACTGCACGGGTAGTTTATAAAACAGAAGAAATTTAGTCACAACTTGTACTGCTTGAACAATGTTTCTGTAAATAGTTCCACATACTTGAACACGTAGTGGGCGGTGGTTAAGAATGGAGCCAGCTTAAAATTCTCGGTCGCGTGAAAACTTTCGAAAATAATAAACCTACTCTGGACTGTTTCACTTACATCCAAGTCGGAATTCCTTGTCCTAGTGCAACACCCAACACACTGGTGCTACTGGCCGTGCCGAGGATGAATGTAGCAATCCAAAGAAAAATAATCCAACTGTGGCTACTGTCAATGCCAGCGGCCATCATAGTTGCTTTTTTGGTTGATGATTTTCCCGTTTTACACATTTTGCTTTGCACAGTTATTTGACACTAGTTTCTGGATCACACCAAAGCCATTTGCGTAGCTACTCCGAATACGAATACACTTACACCAGTTTGGATGCGTTAAATAAACAAACAAATCTGTTTCGAATTTTCACGGTTTCACTTTCTAGGCACGTCTCTGTACACAAACACAGTGCATAAGCTAAAGTATCACACGAAACTATTGATTTTATTTTTATTCAATGCTGATTTGCTTTCTGGCAACGCTACTTCCGATGCTAACACATTTCACCCTTGAGAGTACGAAAGATGCAAAGATCATTCGCGATGTTCACGTGAAGGAACAGCGGTTTTAGTTGGTACAGATGTAATATCATAACCATGGACGATGATCTTTGCCCAGCACACATCGCACAGAACTTTCACCTTTCATCTACAGTACACAGAATTCCATGCTAGCAATGTTTTGTAAAATTATTTAGATTAGTTTACATTCACTTTAACACGCGCACGATTTTGTTATTTAAATACGATTTGACGCTCCCGGAATGCACAAAACTTGCACACTACAAGGTAGAACACACCAGGTGTGGGACATTATATTCAGCTTGAAATGCATCACTTGGATACCACTAAGAGTTACAAACCAACTTCACAATGAACGATATCAACAGTAACACCTAGTCCAAATGGAAATGTATCTTTCCAAGCGCTGCGTAATGCTACCGCGCCTTCAATGCGGTACAGGTAAAAAGCATAGGTTTCATCAGTAACTTCTCTTCGTACGGTTTGCTAACTTTGTGATGTTTTTGTGTATCGCGTTGCCGGATGGGGCTACACGATCGTAGTTTAATAAACGATCTGGTTAAGATTGGCGGGTTTACTTGTGTGGAGGAAACATTTTTCTTTATTGTTGTATTGTATTCACACCGTTCACTTTTATCCGTTTCCGTGGCAACCAATCGCCAACCCTGGCAGAATGGCACTGCATTTATTCCACTTCTTCGTTTCACGAGTTTAAGCTCCAGCATAAGCGCAAATGTGAAGCGTGTCAACTGTTCCGGGCTCGCTGTAACGCTGGAGGAGCAGTTTCTGTTCGTTCTGATGTGAATTATATCGCGTCATCGTCACATTCCGCCAATACGCGTTTAATTAATTTCTTTGTTATTTAGCTCTTGTCGAAGCCCGACGGACGAACCGATCTAGTGTGAGGAGTCTAAGGCTTGCTGTTTACAACTCAGCACGGAACACGGCAGCACCAACAGATCTCAACATGACTGAACTAACTACTCTGAGCGAGCACAGCATCTCTGGCTGACTATGCAGCTCCAGCATAACATAAAACATTCATATTTCTGCCAAGCTGAGAGGAAAACTCTCCCAACATGTACATGCATGCTCTTGCGAACCAACGGGTGCATCTGCTCACTCTTGCGGACACAAAGCAGAGCCGATATGGCAGACATCCCGTTCTACACAGGGCGCGTCAGCTCAGTTGCATTTCAACATTAGCTGTTGTTTTTGCATTGAAACATAATTTTGAATTGTTAAAATCATTGTATGGGAAAATTTTTGATAAACAAATACAAATATTTTCAAGGGAAAAATATCTTTTTTCCCTTTAATAATGCAATATTTTTGAACAAAAATTCTTTTTTCAAAGCGTAAATGAGCGTTTCAAAGCGTAAATTTTTCAGGGTAAATAAGCTCAATTCACTAGTTGGTAGAAGTTCATTTTCAACAAAAATAACTCAACCCATACCAACATGAAAGAAAAACAACCCACAACACAGTCCTACGGGTCGTGTGACGATCTCATCTCGAATGTTGCATTCCGGTTTGCTTGTACGCAAAAAAATGTTGCATGTCCATTCATGTTGATGCTAGGTGGGCGGAGCTATGCTCTCAATGTTTCCCTGCCAAAATTTAATCAGAGAGATTACACATTTGCAGGGGTTTTAAGCGATCTCATTAGGCCGGTATTGTTCGATTTTATTTGAATTTTAATCCGCATAGCTCACGTGCCAAAATCATCTCTCCTTCCCTATGCAATTCCACAATTTCGAAGTTATATAAGCGATGCGTATGCTCATAGTTAAGTAATATATTTGAATGGTATGTACTCGTATTAGCTAGAACCCCTGCAATGTTTTTTTTTCTTTATTTTCTAAGTAATTGAGTTAGACGATCGTAAGTGATTGAAACGATTCAGTGGGAAAGTTATTGAATCATTTCAATGTTACTAGGTTGACAAAAAATTACCCAGATTGACTGACCAATACACTTATCAGTGACAATAGGGAGCCAGAGTTTAACTAGACACAATTAAAGGAAGGCGTACCCCGCAAATACGTTGAACGTTGTGACCCTTTCATTGAAACGAATCTAGCATTCATTACAAGGAACGCATTATCTCTGTTTGTACCTGTACAAAACTATCGTCCTGCTAGCTTTTCCTTAACCTGCTACCTTGCATCAAAAAACGTTCCATGTCTATTGCTATGGGGCAGCACTACAGGATACGTTGTCGAACTTGTCGCATCCCCCTGGATAGACGTCGATAAAGACCAAACAGAATAAATAAACAGGAAACTGCATCAAAGCTATAATGTGCATTTGCAGCCGCATAGTATGTAGCGGCATTTCTGCTTTGAACTCTCTGTGTGTCCATGTGCCCTTCGATACGCATACCTAACAACGTTGCCTGCACGAGAGAGCCAGCATAACCTAAGCCAGGACAGGTCAGTAGTAGTAGTGTATACGCTGAGGCATACTCTCATGAGCATAAAATCAAATAGCATCCAACCTTATAGGCCTTTCTCCCCATCATCACTGTTCCTTCTATCGCCTTCCATTAGCGGTTCTGCATGCATTGACCAGTTTTTGATCGTTTCGCTTTGTATCGCACCGCGTTTGCTGTTACACGCCATAGAAATTATTCAATGTGCTTGTAATATTACTGATAATGCTTAAATTGCTGTACTTACAATAACTATGTACAATTTGCACCACACTGGCCAAATCGATATAACTTTCCTGGATAGTTTATTGACTGAAATTATTTGCTAACATTTTTGCACATTGTTTTGCTATTAAAACATTGTTAATAGCAATCGAAAAAACTCTGTTGGTTTTTTGTTCCCTTACTGCTACCGTACATCAAATGTTCAGTATGCTGACGATGGTGTTTGGCTGCGTTACTCTTATTTCGTTTTTTTTTTTTCATTTTTTGTTATTTTGCTTAGTCTGAGTATTTCATTCTCCTTTTGGTGTCGATCTTCTTCATCTTGGCTCTGATCGCCGCTGTCGGTAAAGAATAAAGTTAAAGCGATGACCATCAAACACAAACGAGCAGCACACGTACGATTCAAAGTACAAAACGGGACGAAGAAGTTGAAATAAACGAAACAGGTTCGCCTCTCTGGAGCCCGCGGAAATGTCCGAGCAAGGAAAAGCCGGCAAAGTGGAAGAAACAAAATGTGGAATTCTCTGCGGCTTGGACGGTCGGTGTAAGCCAGTTGGCTGAACAAGAAACAGACATCCTCTTTCTAACACATACATGCACACATGCAACGGATGAAGAAAGCAGAACCGGCAAACGCAAGGCAATAATAGCCACTGCCACAATAGAGTAGAAAGCCGAATTCTCGAATGTCTAATGCTGAAAATAATGGGTATCAAAATAAAGATTCTCTGCCACAGCCACATAATGCTCCTCAACAGGCATCAGGAGCAGGTATTATATCAATGCTCATCAAAGCACATGACTCAACCTTGCCGATATATGAGAGAAGCTATGGTTGTTTGGCGGCACCATTGGCGGCAACACACCGCCAAGAAAGAATGAAAAGAAAAAAACTCGTCAGACCTGTAAACACATTACCGTAAAAATGATTAATGAACCACCAATTTGGTGGTAACTAAGAAAGTGACCCCACTACGCCACATAAACATAAACAAAACGAAAATGTAGTTGTTATCAGACTGTGTTTACGAAAATTTAGTAAAGTTTGAACATATGCACACCAAATCTAAACAACGGAACAACTTTTCTTTGTGATGCTGCATCCGGGCCATTATTTGTTTTGTTGGTGTACAGTGAAAGTTTTTGCTTTTTAGCGTATAATGCATAAAACAAAATCAAATTCACAAATTCCTAATAATTGAAAAGCGCAATTTTATTCGATTTAATTAATTAATTGAGTACTCAAAAGTTATGAAGGATTTTGTTGTCACAAATTTAGGTTATGTTTATTATTTCAAAATCTTTTTATCTTTATATCTTCATAAAAAGATCAAAGGTTACCTTTTTTAACGAATGGTAGAAGATAGTAGAAGAAGTAGAAGATAAAGTCATATGTAAACTTAAAAGGGATGAAGTCTGTGAAAAGTGCGTATATAAATACCTTTCCAGCATCCTTGAATTCCGTAAAACTTTTGAATGTACAACAGGTATTTTTGAATAATGTTAAACTATGTATAATAATAACCCATATCAGAAGCTACTTCTTTGCCATGCCTATATTATTAAAATAAAATTGCTACGAAATACATAACCTTATTCCACAAAGTCTTGTAGTTGTAAAATGTAACACAAAATAACAATAGAGAGTAATACTTTTAAATCTTTGTTCAATAATTACTGATAACCTCTCTTAAACAAACATTTTTGTTTCATGTTCGGTAGCTTGTACCATTCAAAAGCTTGAAATATGTAGCTATGTAAATGTAAATATGTAAATGGTTATTATTTGAGCAAAAAAAAGAGCACAACTTATGAAAATTCATTAGCCTTGTTATACCTAAGGAAACAAAGTTGTGTTTGAAGATGGAAATGTCCAGCAATTAATGTAAATTGATGCAAATTAGTTTTGATATAAAGATCAAGTTAAGTATTTATTTTCAAGTTTATATCAAACACTATTTTTAACTTTGGGGCTGTCCAGAAGTGTATCGGTGACGGCGCCGTTTTTCACACGACAGAACCGAGGAAAAATCACATCCGGACCAAAAACCCGTAGCTAGGACTGTCGAGGTAAAATAAGTCGATACGACATGGCTATTCTAACAAAAATAAACTATTATGAAGTTTAAGTAACACTGTACATGATACATTGAAAATAAATCAAGAATGATATATTTTTTTAATTTATTTATTTCATTTAAAATATGATGGCTTTTGCCGTACCATTTGCTGGGTGCATAATAAATGGTACAAGGCATTTTCTCACCAGAATGATATATATTTTTCTGGTTTACTAGGCTAATTTTAGACCGGCACCTCTACCATCATGCCATTGGTCCGCCCGGTATATTTTATTATTTATTACAATTATTAGGCGCGGTCCGGTGGAGTATTGATGATCCGACATGACTAAGATAAAATCCCATCTGAACCGTTTCCTCCATAGCTAAGACTGACTATTAAGCTACGTGATAAAATATGTCGATAGAGTCTGACCATAATAACGAAAATAATAAATGCAAATAATTATGACGGCATCATAGATCGTCTATGGATCGAAAGAAGTGCAATTTTTTCAAAGTATTTTCTCCGTAGCAAAAGACATATCTCGGGAGTGGTTGGAAGAAAACAAAAAATATATCGAAAGAATAATTCTCTATCAATTATTCTTGAGTAACAGCATACTACGTTACTCATAAACAATCTTAAAACTCTCACGGCCCTTGACCATGAACTTAAATAGTTTATTACAACCGCATCGGTTAACAGTGTATATTGCTAATCGAAAATCAAAATAAAAAAGTTGAGTTGAATGCAATGTGTAGTCATGGGAAATTAGTTTTAAAATGTACATCAAACATCAAATAAGTTTGAATAGGGCCGCGTGGTGCAGCCCAAAACGAAACCATCTAAGCGAGAATTTCTGTTCCCTGGTAGAACTTGTAAGGTTCCATACCATCTTGTGTGCAACTATCGACTGCACACCCCAAAAGGCCTATTATTTGTTATATAACAAAAAGGTTCCAAAGTATGCCTGTTTGCAGGGTTTGTCATACCCAAACGCCACATTTTGAAAAAAACGCCGTTATGAACTCAGAAGTGCTCGTTCTAGCCGCTATTTCTCTTTTGCTTGCACTCATACGGAATGGTAACGTTCATCGAAGGTTCGGCCGAATTTAATGATTTCTTTCACGACTGAACACTTCTCCGCCATAAGTCTCGCACACTTGTACACGAAGCGAACATCGGTCTTGTATGTATAGGAAAGGAAACATTTCCCAGCAACCTCACTACGAACACAGAGTCTGATTAGGGTCTTAGAATTTTCGTTTGTTCTACAATAGACTTTGTGGTCGTAAAAGCAAATTGGTTCGAAATCGTGCTATTTATATCATGCCAACAGAGAATAAATGAGAATAAAAACATAAACTTTTCAAATGACTGGAAAACTTTCAATAATTAACTGTTTCAGTCTTAAAAGTTTTTTTACAAATTTCGTTCGGTTGCTGAAGGTTTGAAATTCAACAAAAACTGCTTTATCAAGTTTCGCATTGTCATTTGACATTCCAACGCGTGCTTCGGTTCAAATGAATTGATAGAGATTTGAGTTGTCTATAGGTTTAATTTGGATTTATTTGTGGTTTGTGCGATTTATGTTGTAATTGTGACTTGATGGCAACCTTGTGAATAAAATGAAAGTGAAATGTCTAAAGAAAACTACGCGCAATACTTAAAAAAGTGGTGTTTTTACCGACGAAAGCGACTCCTGGACGAACTGAGAAAAGAAGATATAAGTCATACTGCCGCAGAGCTACCATTTAACCAAACTGATGATGGTTTGTTTTATTGTCTATTGTTTAGTCTAGTGTTTAAAATTCAACAGTTATTCGTTTTTCGTTTAAGGTGTAGTGCAACCAGGTTGGGACACAGCAGAAGAGCTTATTGGCGATCGATGAGGAGAAAGATAACGCGGTTCCTAGTGTCTCCGGCAGCTCTAGCGATGATGAATGCGAGAGTGACGAAGGAGTCACCCAGTGGGGAAACTTGTATGCGATCCCACCGTTTTCCCTAGTTTCACTCCCGCGAAAACCCACAAACGCGCACTTCCTTCCAAAATGTGTGTACACTGATTCATGCTGTCTTTTCCCCACATACTGCGTCATCTTTCTGCACATCGTGCGTCATCTTTCTGACACCACAGCAGCGGGCAAGTTGCACACTGCTTTTCTTTGCGTTTGCTTCTCCGTTATGCGACATCCGCTATGCGTGTGTGTGACAAGTTGCCACACGTCAAAGGGCTCCATTCCTCAGACTGTCATTTGCTGAAATGTTGTCATGTGATGTCCTGCGTATTTATTCCCGGATCTATCACGGTACGTGAGTGCTATTATAATTATACACGATAAATCGTAGCTAATATGTTTCAAAGTATTTTCATATTTTAATTCAACAGCAAATAATCGGTCCGTGTAAGCATCGGTGTTGGATTGATACACCAAATGTGCAGTTATCTTAGCCATCGAAACAACCAGAGAAGATCGAGAAGGTCCTAGTCAGTGAAATGAGCAGCATTTTCATCGGTTCATCATTGAAGTGTGCAGCGGTAATGAAGTTAACGAATGCGCGAAAAGATCTGTCGTTGTCTTCAAACCGAACGAGAGGGTTGAAAAGTTCCGTGTGAAGCAGTATGGAAACAACATTCATCTTCAGTTGGCGACAAACCTATGCAATATGCAGTATAATTAAAGGTAATAATAGTTAAAAATATTAAATGCAATCATGTCAAAATTTTTCAATAAAATGTGTGATCAATTACGCATTAAACGGAAATTTTCTTGCGAGTCACTTTTCAATCCATCTGAATGCACGTCTAGGGTAATGCACATTTAGTAGTGAGAAGCACGACAGCAGCGACGTAACACACGCACACTATGACAGCACTTGGCCGCGCAAGTTAATCATTTAAAACTCTTATAATTGTCCCCAAGAAGACCCTTAATTGACCCTATTTTTTGTATGGGTTTGTATACAATGTTGCCCTCTGGGCATTGATTTGGCGAATTTCGTGTTGATTTTTATAGAAATAATAAAGAACGAATAAATTTCAACGAAGGATTTTAACGGTTGAATTATTTCATTTGAACTTTAGCAAGAAATTAAAAGGCGTTGAAAATTTCACAACGGAAATGAAATATTTCAATTTTATGGTTCATATGCTATAACTATGGCCCGTTTTATATATTCCACGAAGTCTTATAATTACTGCTGTAAGTAATGCTTTAAGACCGCTATACGACCGTCCTATATCGGTCTTAGTAAGGTCGGATATCGGGTTTTGACTAACTGGGCTTCTGGCCAAATGCCTTACAAAAGTTGAGACTGCTTGCTCTAACATCAATTAACCTCTTGCTTGCACTCTCACGAAATGGAAAACGCTCACGGAAAAGATGGCGCTCGAGAAGAAAGTGTGCGGAAAATACCACCACAACCGTGATGGATTTCTTGCGGTGGTGTTGACTGGTGTTACTAGAAGAGCTCTTTTTTGTCTGATTCTGGTCCAACACTGAGTTTTGAGTTCTGAGAACGCGGGGAAAAAAATAATTTTTGATCAAAGCTGCTGAAAAGTGGTGCACTTTTGGACCGCTTTTTAATTGTCTAAAAGTGATCGCGTATTAGGTCAAAAATCTACGTTTTGGTGTGTTTGGGAAATATGACGTCCGATGTTTCCTGGGTTTTCGAATATTGAGCACGGATAATCGAAACGGAATGAAAATAATGAACGAAACAAATGAACTTTTTCGAAGGGAATGCAGGGAACTGCAAAGGGTACATCATCATACTGGTCGAAATTATAAAAATATATCACCAAAATTTTATTTTTTTTGTAAACTGTAGAAAATGCTTTTAATCTATTCTATTCATGGGGAAAATCGTAGGTGCGAAAATTTTATTACTGTGAACCATAATTTTTTTTTATGAAAAATGATTGCAAAATCTCCAATATTCAGTGACAACGTTTGTTAAATATGGTTGCGAAAGAGAAATGGGAAACTAATCAGTTCAAATTCCAGGAAAATTTAGATCATTTTTTCTCATTTCTCGCTCTCTACAAAGTTATGAAAGCATCAATTCTACGCTATACTTCTTCTTCTTAAAAAATTTTCATTTTTTCTACGCTATACTCATATGTCACCCAAATTTAATCACAGTTTATGATTGTATTTTTTATTTTGAACACTAATAGATTTAATTCAACAATTATGGAATTTTTCCTATTTATTTATCGACAAAGCTATAAGCCACTTTACACGATAGCATGTTGAAATGATGTTTCTGTTTTATTAATATTATGCTACGATATTTGCCCACAGTGCATTGCACCGCAGGTGTATTGATGATTACACGAACACACTCTCATACTCTTGCCGAGTTCTCGTTCGGTTCATTCAAGTTCGGCCTTCATTCATTCCCATTTTCATTTTTCATTCATTTTTTGTACCGAGCGGACATGCTGAACGTGGTGCTCTGACAAATCTGTTAATTTGAACTCGTGCTTACCGTGCTGTTTACCTATTGCGCGATTTCGCGATTGGAAAGTTAAAATACTTACCTGTGTTGTAAGGTAGAACGGTGCAATCGGGAAGAGTACGTAATACGGCTGCACTATCTAAAGATCGCGGAATATTGCTACAATTCGAAATCATTACGCACGTTTGCAACGCATGGATAGATACCTTGTATTGGTGTCTGATTACGTACCAGGCGGTACCGTACTATTGTTGTAAAGTAAGCCCAGAAAGTGTGTGCAACTCAGTGCTAACATCGACCATTGGTGCTTGCAGCGACTTAATTGTACACCGCGTAGTTGGCAATCTAATCTGTGCGCTATTGTGTGTCTAGTAGCGTGTGTGTGCTGCGTGCGAGTGTGTGAGTTTGTGCGGTTTCGTCGTGCTTACGGCAACAATTACGTCGGGTCCGCGTGGGATCGTTACTTATTGTACAGCATAGTGTGTCTTATCTGCGTTGGGCGTTGTGAAAAATAGAGGAAACGGCAATGCCATCAAGACCGGACTTTGCTGCTGAGATCAGCAACGATAGAATGTGGTGAGAATCGAACACGAAGCACACGCAATAGCTGCTCCAAACCAACGAGACCGCTGAACGCGCGTGACTTTCGATAAAAACAAACTTTATAAGTGTGCAATGGTGTATTGAACAAACACGCGAGACGAAACGTATTTCGCGCGGAAAATTCTCTTATTGCAAATACTCAGTCAAGAGTTGTGATTTAGCCGCACAAATACGCGTTGAGAGTGTCAATGGAGGAAGCTAGCTTTATGTTGACGGAAATTCCGGGCGGTTTTATATCGCACCGACCGCACACGATCGCCGGTGGGCATCATCATCGGTTCGCACCCTATCCGGTTGTTTTGCATCAGCCACATCTGCAACAGTCGGCAAACTCACCAGCGATATACACCATTCCATCGCATCATCTGTCGCACCATCATGCCCACTCACATCACGCACTTGGCGGACACCATGCAGCTCACCATCATCACCATCATCACGCGGCGATCAGGTCGGCGAACCGTCCCAAAAGTCCGATCACTCCACCGACGCAGGCCATCGAGGAAGAAGGCACACACATCGGACATCTATACCCAGAAATACTGGCAATGATCTTCGCAAAGCTAAGCGTCAGGGATCGTGGCCGTGCGGCACAAGTGTGCACCGTTTGGCGTGATGCTGCGTACGCAAAAAGCTGCTGGCGGGGCGTTGAAGCCAGTCTGCATCTACGGCGGCCTTCACCGACACTGTTCGGCTCGTTGGTCAAACGGGGCATCAAACGCGTCCAGGTGCTATCGGTGCGCCGCGCTTTGAAGGACATTGTGACCGGCGTACCGAACTTAGAGTCACTTAATCTCAGTGGCTGCTACAATATCACGGACATGGCTATAGGGCACGCGTTTGCTGCCGACTTCCCTAACCTAAAAGTGCTCAATCTATCACTTTGCAAGCAGGTGACCGATTCGAGCCTTGGACGCATCACACAACATTTGAAAAATATTGAAGTGTTGGAGCTTGGAGGGTGCAGTAACATCACCAACACGGGCCTGCTGCTGATTTCGTGGGGTTTGAAGAAGTTGCGCCGCCTCAATTTGCGCTCCTGTTGGCACATTTCGGACCACGGTATCGGCCATCTCGCCGGGCTTAGCAAAGAAACGGCGGACGGAACTCCTGCCCTCGAGTACCTGGGGCTACAGGACTGTCAGCGGCTCTCGGACGAAGCGCTCCGACACATCGCCCAAGGTCTCAGCTCGCTGCGGTCAATCAATCTGAGCTTCTGCGTTTCCGTCACCGACAGCGGTTTGAAGCATCTGGCGCGTATGTCACGCCTGGAGGAGCTGAATTTGCGCGCATGTGATAACATATCGGACATCGGTATGGCGTACCTGACGGAAGGCTGCAGCTCGATCTCAACGTTGGATGTTAGCTTCTGTGATAAGGTGGCCGATCAGGCCATGGTGCACATTTCGCAAGGTCTATTCCAGCTGCGCTCTCTAAGCCTTAGTGCGTGTCAAATCACGGATGAAGGTCTTTCGCGCATTGCCAAATCGCTTCACGATCTAGAGACGCTTAACATTGGCCAGTGTAGTCGCATTACCGATCGTGGGTTAGAAATTGTGGCCGCCGAACTGGTCAACTTACGTGCCATCGATCTTTACGGTTGCACCCGGCTAACACCGAATGCACTGCAAAAGATTAATCAATTGCCGCGGCTGTCGAAGGTTAATCGAGGCCTGTGGCATGTCCGGTGATGTGCTGCAGGTCATTAAAGAATTATGTTTTAGTAGCAAGTTTGCGAGTGGAAGAAACAAGAAGCGGAAAAAGGCATCGTTTGCTCTATAGAATAGTAAAAGAACCGCAAGACGAAAAACAAATAACAACAGCAAAAATAGATCGAAAAGCAGCGAACGATTTATGTCGATTGTAAGTAGCGTTACAATAATTCAATTATCGATTATTTCAGTTACAAACATTTCTCCGAAACCCTTCCCATTCTCATTGATGTTTGTTTTATTGAAAGCAATGTTATTTTGTTGACTTATTTTCAATTTATCAGTACGCGGCAAAGATTAAGCATTAAACCATTATCCCAAAATACATGTGCCAGGCTCGGGAGCAAAAAAAGAAAAGGCTATTGTGATCGAAGGTAAGGTTTTATGGGACTGAGGACTTTTTAATGTCCCCAACGCGTCGACCACTTCATCTGTTTCCCGTGCAGGAGAAGTGAAGTTGTGCGGGATGTGTTACGTTAAAAGGCTTTAATTGTATCATAATTAATTATTATTATAAGTTACACCAACTTTGTGCTGTACCAAAGGAGAAATGAGGTAAGGGATTTTCCCTTCTCTTCTCCGTTATTGTTCAGAAAACTGTGCTCCGATGCCTGCAGGGAACGTAAGCGGTCGATTTACGGTAGTTCATAAACACGCAGAACTTAAACGATCATAGGCCAGACACGCTCTAATCAAAAGGAGGATTATACTGCAGGTCCCGTTGCGTAGTAAGACGCGTCCAACACTCGTAGCGATATATTGTTGTAATTTTAAGTAAAACAATTAGGACAAACCAAAAGCCATACGATTCAAACGATTCAAATTTTTCGTAAACTACAGCAGGGCGTAGATGTGGGTGATGGATGTATGGGTAAGAATAAAGAAACAAAGAAACAGTAAGATATAGAGAGAAAGAGAGAAAGAGAGAAAGAGAGAGAGAGAGAGAGAGAGAGAGAGAGAGAGAGAGTAAGAGAGAGCAAAATTGTTAACTCAAACCAAGCATTCGATCTCTGTTCTGTTTTAATTTTTTTGTAAGTCAGAAAATACAAATAAAAAAGGAAATATTGCAGAACACAAATCAACAGCAAAACCAGCCAATCTGCATAGGCATGGAGTATCGTGTGTTTCTATACATTTGCGGACACAAGCCTGGAATGTGAAATATTGCAAGAAAAACAGCAAACGTTATGGTACGGTTATGCTTTAAGTAAGTTCCGTGAAGCAAATCTTTCCACACCATCCATACACGCATACGAGCATGCCTCTGAGGGCGCATACATGTCAAAATTTGTAAAGGGTAGATGGTATGTACCAGCTGTAGCAAGAGTATTTCCTGTAAAAAGTGTTTTTGAGCAATGTATTGAACGATTTGAGAACACTGCTAATGAAAATGATGGAAAGATTAAAACCAAATACTGAAAACAATGTGCACTAGTCCATCCTTTTCTATTATATATATGGTGCGATCGTTGCGTTCACGATGTGTGCTTCGAAAGAAAGAAATGTTTCTTCCGTTGTTTTGTTGACCGCTCTAGTTTGCCGTGTTGCCGGTGGCTATTATTTACTGGTAAAATTTGACCACACGCTCGATTACACAGATTGTTGTTTTATGGTAAGTAACCACCATACCTTTTTACTTATGTTTTCTGCAAGTCGTGATGTACATTTGTTCGGAAATGTAAATGTTACCCGTTCCAAATTTGCTGTTTCAACACTCAGATGTTTCCGTACTTTCGGTTTTTAATGTCTTTTTCGCTGGTAAATAATGCAAACAACAAAACCCAAATCAATCTCCACAATAACATTTAACTAGTAGCTGTGTTGCTCGTGTCAACGCATGGTGTTGCGCTTTAAAACACACAATCGCTCGAGTACAACCGTACGTCCTCATTAGTTTGGTTATGTTCCATTCTGCGTGCAATACTAAACATATAACAACAACCAACCTTCTTATGGTGGTGTGGTTATTTTGCCATTGGAAAGCGCTGCATAAAAAAGCTTCTCAACAAACCTCAAAACGACAAGTTGAAAAAGGTTCTCTTCACTATTTACGAATAGCCTGCCTCGATATGTAATGTTTCCCAGTTTACACATCTACTTACTGCGAAATAGCAAAACGCCCCTCGTGTTCTGGGGTTGTGTCATAACATTGCCTGCTACAAGGAGTTTTTTTTACAACAGGTGCTTCGTAAATCGTGTGTTCCGGTGCGCCCGATGTAAAACACCCTGTGCTACAAATAATTGCATACGGGATATAAATATGTTACTGAAGCGCATATACAAACTGGTTTGCCTGGCTGTACATGTCTTTTTTACGGTGCCCTCCTCGTGTGTCGTATATGTCTTTGTTTAAAAATTCAAGTTTCAGCTCGGTTTGCCGATGTTTGATTATCTTTGGCAAATGTTTTCCGTTTTCTTCTTCACATGCATTTATTTTCCATTAGTTGACACACATTTTCGCAGTGTCAATATGTGACACACAACAAATACCACGTTTGTGTTCGGTTGGAATGCAGAAAACACGCATAAATAGGATTGTTTGTTAGAGCTTTACCTCCAATGTACCATTTTAAACATTTTACAAAATAACAACCTGATGGTTTCCAGCTCAGGATGACCGGTGGCGATGAATGGTAAGTTAACGGTGGGACGAGGGTTTCGCTTTTATGTTGAAGTAATTTTTATATTAGTGATATTCAACCGGGAGCATATGCTTCGTAAATGTTCCATAAGCATTTTTGACATCGTGCTAGATGTTATTACTACCTGTACCATGTTCAGCCTACCCTAACGTGCATCAAGTTCTTCGACCACTCGAGCTTTACTCTTCGATGTCCTTTACAGTGTAGTTAAAGTTTTCTGCCATTGCTTTCGGGGGTCGATCTCCGATTTCCTTTTTACCCAGCTCAGATTTGAAAACCAGGCTATAGTTGTTGTTCTTTCTTGTACTTTCCTTCTGCCCTTTTTGTTTTTTTTCTATTCTATCGCGCAGGGGTAGCTAGTTTTCTGTAATAGAAGAACCTTCGGTGCCTTCATTCCTTTTCCTTTGCGTTTATACAATTCGTCGAACCAGTAGAGTTTCATTCTTCAGCTCTAGCATATCCGTTGCCTGGTTTTCTTTGGCTATGGCGGCTCTTATTCTTATGCTTCTTTTCTCACTTTTTGAAAGAAATTCTTCTGCCAGAGGTAGTACGAATGCACAATGTACTGGAAGATTACTCGCCATTCGCTTATACATCTCCTTCTATGTTGTCTGTGTTTGTGGCATTTTTTCCCAAATCTTCCATGGGGTCCTAAATGAGAGACCCACGTGAAGGATTCCATTGTCTCGCTACCTGCGTTAGCATGTTCGAAAGAAAACGTACACGGAAAAGGAGACCCGAAACGAACCAAAGCGACCGGAAAGCAGTTTGAAAAAGGTTTCCAGTTCTTCTATGTTGATATCACATCTTTTTATGTCTGGTATTATTCTAACTCTATGTTCTTTCTTTGTGCTGCCAATGGTAAGACGAAAACCTGTTGGCTAACCGCTCACCATATTGGAATATTGTTCTTTTTATGCAAGCAGGTCAACTTGGTTCAATTTATAGTTGTATTAAAAAATTAAATTCATTTTTTTTACTTAGTATGTAAATTTCTAACTAAACCTCTTGAGCTAATATAGCGAAAGTAATTATATAACTGCAGTGTATAATTAAACTATCACTTACTGAAAGAGTATTGAAAATCAGTTGATGGTATTCTAAATGTCTAACCATGAGCAGGAGGAGGAGGATCGTGTCTTTAAACTATTATTATTTATATGACGTTTTATAGTTTGGACTTAACGCAAAAAGGACTTCACAAATGTTATCGCGTTCCAGACTTCGTTCCAGACACTTACATTTTAAATACTAACTTAACTTGCAATAGGCACAGCATATGCCCTAAAGTATCTCCCAATTGCCAAATATCATCGAATTATCACACTTTACAGAACTTCAAAAAAGCAACGCATCATGCATTCTCTAAAATACAACGTACAGTTACTGTTTAAAATTCTCGGAAATCTTCTCAGATGAAATATAAGAAACAGAAACATGACAAGATGTTTCAACAAAAAATAAAAGCATGCAGTATGAACCGAAAATGAAAGAAGAAAATAAAAAGTATGCCCGCAAAGCAACAGTACCAAAATCAATCAAAACGCAACGCCGCCGTGAGGAGATTCGGGTCTAAAATGAATTCCTGGAAAATGTTCACACACATTCATAACACATCCACACATAGCAGAGCAGAAACAGTGTGGAGGAATCCTAAAACGAACGAACCACTCCATAGTTTGTTCGATTCGTTTCCCTTTTAAGCTATACTTTCTGGATATTTTTTTTTGTTTGAACATTGTAGAGGGCAGTAGTTGTTTCATTATTTTACATTATTACGTTCGTTTACATTATTGCGATTTTACATTATTACGATGCTAGTGTTAAAGCACATTTCTATCAAGTTTTATTTTAAAGTTGTATTTTTGTAGAAACATTTGCAATACCTTTTTTACTACTTAAAAAGTCGACTAATGTGAAATCGTCTTATAGCAGTTATCACACAAGCGAACGCTGCGAGAAGCGATTGCTGTATGTATTATAAGAATATATATAATATCAGAGTTTTCCTTGGCATATCTTCCAGAATTGCCTTGAAGCACGACAAAATAACCAAAAGGAAAGTCTAAAGCTGGAAGGAAAAATGGAATCAAACGAAGACGAGAATGTGAAAGAGAATTGGAAAAGCCTGTGAGAAACCGAGAATAAGAGCAAACAATAGAAATGGAAAGGGCACGTCGATTACGTAGGTGGACCTGACCCCTTCCATAAGAAATGCGAACGATCGCTCAAGAAGACTAGCGCGAATAGTGTTCGCTGACAGCGAATACTTAGAACTTGCACACTACACGCTGGAGCGCTAGGCAGGTAACTGAAAGGGAAACCCCTTCTGTCCGAGGGGTTAGGTTAGCACCCTGCTTGTGACTGCATGTTGGAAACGCAATGAAACAGACGGTTTTGTCTAGATGCCCATATCAAAGAAAATGCATGTCACAAAGCAATGCCTGCGAAGCAAGTGCGCGATCACCGAAGACCTATTCGGCCTCTGGACCTGTGCTAGGGCTCGTTGGGCTAGTTTGGGGTGATGTCGTTTGGTACAACAACATTAGGCCCGCGTACGAAAATCGGGGGTGAGCTTAAAAGTGCCGTATCCTTAAAGCCTGGTCCGACGCAGCGCGAGCTCCGCAATGCAGCAACCAGCACCCCCCGGGTGGGTCCGCTCCCCTGGACGGGCGGCTTGTTGGGCTGTGGAAGGCTTTGGATTTGAATACAACAAACCTCCACACACTAGCAACCGAATGTGTCTGGACACGTACACAGAACGTGCACAGGGCCTGTACGCACACGCAGGTACCAGTGTGCTGCCGAAGGAAGAGCGCACACAGAATTTCATAAATGACATGTTTTGCTTTAGAAATTTTAGCTGCCAAAGAGCTGAAGCAGGAAAGACAGCAGCAGAGCAGAAGAGAGCAGAAGGTAACACCGAAGGCGCACCGCGACGCCATGCCTTTCCCCTGGCTTCTACGCCGGAAACCCCCACGGACGAAAACCCGGTACTTTCTGGGCCGAACAGTGCGCAGTAAGTAGCGAGAAACTCGAATTCGCTTATTTCTGGTTCGTGCGAGGTACAGTCGCCGCATTCAGCCCTGCTTGCACGCACGGCTACGGGATTCGTTCGGCTGGCCAGCATCGGTGAGCGCGACGAGTGTACATTACTGCATCTATGGTGCTGCTTTGAAAATAACGTCAATTTTTAAAGGAATCTACATTAAAGTTCTGGATGAGAAGAGAGCTCGAAACGCGACGGCCTGTGTGTGAGCCTGAACCTGAAGCCCATCATCCCGTCGGAGGGAGCGGAACCATCCATGCACGATGGAGGCTGCGTGCGTGTGACTGCGACGACGAATGGCTCCTGTTGTGTCCCGTCGAAGAACGCGAAACGAAGCCGGCTGGCTGTGGAAGAGGAATTGAACGTGGCGCACACAGCCCCAACACCACGGTGGATGACTTCTGTCTCCGTCTCTCGCGCTCCCAGCGTCCCAATCATGTGCATGCGAACACGCGTATGTATGCTTGCGCTAGATGGCGCAGAGCAAATGGGACGGCGAATGCACTGAGCTAGAACGACGAAAGAGCGCTACCAAAGCTCCCTCGCGATCCTGGAATAGCCAGAGAGCGAGAGTGCAGTTTTGGCTTCAATCTGGTTTTAAAGTAGATGCTGCTATTCAAACTTTTTAAGGTATCGTGTTTTCCCATGATGTGGACTGAACGTCACAGGATATTCCGCACCAAGCATATCCATTGGCCATTGAAGTGGCTTTCAGTCTTACGGTCCTATGGAGTACAGCAAACATCTTTAGACGGGAAGGAAAGGAGGATTTGGGTCACATTGCATGAACCATGCGTGGATGTGCGTGGTATGCATGCGAGTACAGTGGTATGTTTCGTATGCAACTTACTTGTCAAACTGCTTGAGCTTTTCGATATCAATGAATCCCTGAGGTACGTTGTTCGGAACACCTCAACATATGATGTTAGTCATTCCAAACAATGACTGTCCATTGGGTGACTGTTCATTCCTGAACATTCCATTGTAGTTTATTCGTGTATAATTACACCTTGCATCTGTTTCCTTTTTTAATATCTCAACTACCACGGACGGACCGGTGACGTATTGGTAGCGGCGCCGGTCTTCACACGACAGGACCGTTCCAAAATCCCATCCGGACCAATCTTCCGTACGCAGGACTAACTATCCGGCTACAGTTAAATAAAGTCTAAGAAAGCTAGAAATGGCACACCTCTTGAAGTTGCTGTGCCTATAAAGTAGGTAAGTGAGTAAGTAACGTATTAACTTGATGAGCAAAACAGTGAAACAGTATGAAACAGTTATGACTTTCTTTAGATGGAGTACTTTCAAAATGTTTTCAATAAGTAGTTCTTAGTGGCACTACAATCACGAATGTAAAAAAACTACCAATGGTAATCAGAATTTGTATAGCCTACACATGAAATAGTAGCTTCACCTATGAATGACATACGTTTTCATACTTAGTAGACACCGTTTATAAAACTGCATTTTGAAACAGGCCAGAGATAGCACTTGTCGTCAAGACTGACAATTTAGCTATATTAAGGTCCCCCTCAAATAGGTTAGTAAGCTAGGTAAGCCAAGCCTAATGGTAAATAGAAACACTATTATGAATAAAACCGCTCATCCCTTACCATTGTTGCATCAAATGATGATCAGGATCACCCTACAGTGAAACCGTACAAGGCCGATACCAGAACTCACAATTAAGTACATTCCGGCTAACATGCAAACCGGTAGATTCGGTGCGGCTTCACTTTATACCGTGGCTGATGGTCGCAGTGTGTAACCAACAAGATCGTCGATGGATCGCTGTGTGAATGAATGTGGTTGGTGGGGGAGGGGGAGGGAGGGGGGAGGGGAGGGAGGGGGTTTTAAAAAGCAGGAAAACATCATCCTGCAGCAGCAGGAGCCACTGCAAAATGCTTTAATTTTAAAAATAGTGGTGCACTTGGGAATTTGTGGGCACTTAGTTCGCTTACCGTTAAACCCGTTAAAGTTCCATCAAAAAGTAGTTTTCAAGAGATTATCCCCTTGCTTAAAATATCAATATATATGTTGCTTATATACGTTGTGTGCGCATCATCGCATCAAAACTCAAAAATACAAGTGATTCGTACAAGACAGTGGAATGTTCCTGTTCAATCCACATTGGAATATCCTCCTGGAACAGCATCCTTTACTTTAAAGAAAGGTTATCGCAGCCTATTGGAAAAGCCAGCATTTGCCAAAACTGCACTCTCGCTCTCTGGCTGTTCCAGGATCGCGAGGGAGCTTTGGTAGCGCTCTTTCGTCGTTCTAGCTCAGTGCATTCGCCGTCCCATTTGCTCTGCGCCATCTAGCGCAAGCATACATACGCGTGTTCGCATGCACATGATTGGGACGCTGGGAGCGCGAGAGACGGAGACAGAAGTCCTCCACCGTGGTGTTGGGGCTGTGTGCGCCACGTTCAATTCCTCTTCCACAGCCAGCCGGCTTCGTTTCGCGTTCTTCGACGGGACACAACAGGAGCCATTCGTCGTCGCAGTCACACGCACGCAGCCTCCATCGTGCATGGATGGTTCCGCTCCCTCCGACGGGATGATGGGCTTCAGGTTCAGGCTCACACACAGGCCGTCGCGTTTCGAGCTCTCTTCTCATCCAGAACTTTAATGTAGATTCCTTTAAAAATTGACGTTATTTTCAAAGCAGCACCATAGATGCAGTAATGTACACTCGTCGCGCTCACCGATGCTGGCCAGCCGAACGAATCCCGTAGCCGTGCGTGCAAGCAGGGCTGAATGCGGCGACTGTACCTCGCACGAACCAGAAATAAGCGAATTCGAGTTTCTCGCTACTTACTGCGCACTGTTCGGCCCAGAAAGTACCGAGTTTTCGTCCGTGGGGGTTTCCGGCGTAGAAGCCAGGGGAAAGGCATGGCGTCGCGGTGCGCCTTCGGTGTTACCTTCTGCTCTCTTCTGCTCTGCTGCTGTCTTTCCTGCTTCAGCTCTTTGGCAGCTAAAATTTCTAAAGCAAAACTTGTCATTTATGAAATTCTGTGTGCGCTCTTCCTTCGGCAGCACACTGGTACCTGCGTGTGCGTACAGGCCCTGTGCACGTTCTGTGTACGTGTCCAGACACATTCGGTTGCTAGTGTGTGGAGGTTTGTTGTATTCAAATCCAAAGCCTTCCACAGCCCAACAAGCCGCCCGTCCAGGGGAGCGGGCCCACCCGGGGGGTGCTGGTTGCTGCATTGCGGAGCTCGCGCTGCGTCGGACCAGGCTTTAAGGATACGGCACTTTTAAGCTCACCTCCGTTTTTCGTACGCGGGCCTAATGTTGTTGTACCAAACGACATCACCCCAAACTAGCCCAACGAGCCCTAGCACAGGTCCAGAGGCCGAATGGGTCTTCGGTGATCGCGCACTTGCTTCGCAGGCATTGCTTTGTGACATGCATTTTCTTTGATATGGGCATCTAGACAAAACCGTCTGTTTCATTGCGTTTCCAACATGCAGTCACAAGCAGGGTGCTAACCTAACCCCTCGGACAGAAGGGGTTTCCCTTTCAGTTACCTGCCTAGCGCTCCAGCGTGTAGTGTGCAAGTTCTAAGTATTCGCTGTCAGCGAACACTATTCGCGCTAGTCTTCTTGAGCGATCGTTCGCATTTCTTATGGAAGGGGTCAGGTCCACCTACGTAATCGACGTGCCCTTTCCATTTCTATTGTTTGCTCTTATTCTTGGTTTCTCCCAGGAATGCTTTCCCAATTCCAACGATTATGTGTTAGAATGATTACAATTATTATCAATTTAAATTTTTACCATTGGTTATGAATTAAAAGCTGCAATGGAATGCGGCATTGTCGTAGTAGATTGTATCGGTACAATACTTAAGATTATTCCTATATAAAGGAACCCCATATCGATGATGCATATTACTAAAATGCGTTGGTGTTCTGTCTTTCGCATCGTATGTTTAACAAATAGAAAGTAAAAGAATCATGACGGAATTTGAAAATCGTCGCAATGCCACAAACTACCCTCATTTTACGCGATCTCAAATGAACTGCATTTGCACAATAATCGAGCGTTGTTTATCCACGAAATTTCGAAAATGTAAATACCGGTTTTATGCACATCCCGGATAAACCGTATATGCGTCGTTTTTCAGATATGTCAAGGTTTATAGGGGTGTGATGTGCACGGTATAATTTGAATTCGGTAGTTATGGTTGAATATCGCTCTCTAGTTCAGTGGACCTTTTTGCTTTGTTGAGGATTCCAGGAAAGCGGTTGATAATCCGGGTTGCTCGCTACTAAACTTCTTTTGGTTAAACAGAACCCTTAATTGAAATGTATCAATGTATGTGTATCATTTTCAACGATAATAATTACGAATTTGGCCGCTTACGTATGCGTCCATCGTTATTCTGCTCATCTCGTTACGTCCGATGTAACTCGATTTGATAATAAGATTCTATTAATTTAAGTACTATGATAATAAGGTCCTTAAGTCCGTGAGTAGGGGCGGCTGGTGGTATATTGGTAGTGAAGCCGGTCTTCACACGACAGGGCCGGCCCAAAATCCCTTCCGGACCATTCCCCCGTAGCCAAGGACTGATTATCCGGCTACGTGCTAATATCAAGTCTAGCAGAAATGAAAATCAAGAAATGGCAGGCATGACCTAGAAGGTTGTTACGCCAAAAAGAGTGAAAGGAGTCCGTGGGTTAAAATAGAATAGTTTTTGTTATAATTATTATATGTAATTCATTGATTCATTGATCTTTGGGTTAACAGGCGCACTTAAAACATGACATTTGACATTACACGACACTAGTTTTCATTATATCAGAGGATCCAGCTATTTTCCCTGCTAACTAGAGCTCACAAAAGTATCTCCAAATCATTCGTCTATGATAAAACAACAATTAGCAAGTTAATTATAACATAAACAAATCATAGAAACATCATAAAACAAGGCACATCTTGCATGTGGAACTAAAATCGAGCATAGTATAACTTCTCATTTAAATCTGTATTTCGTAATGAAAAGCGAGGAGAGATAAACTTATGTGTTATGGCAATAGCTAAAATGAACAAATTTGCTACAAATACACAAATAATTATACATATTTTGCTACAAAGCGGTCGAGATTTTTACATAAAAAACATCACGAACGCGGTAGTCAATCGTTAAATCGTTCTTCTCAAATACTGATAACATCAAGTTATGACTAATTTCTTATTAGGCAAGGAAAGTGTACATCAGCTTTCTAATAGCGTTGTGCAAGCCGTATTAGCAACTATTTAAAAGAGCGGGATAAATACAATAGGGTTATCATATTAGTAAGTTTATTCATTTACAGTATCATTCTCCCTGCCTTGTACGTGATGAAGTTATGATGAATTGTTACGTAGTTGGAAACTGGCAGTTTTGTGGATTTCTGTTACACTATACACTACTTTTCATCACAAGCACAGATACACAGAGTGTATGTTTGTCTTGCAGTAATGTTAAAATTTATTTACCTCTTTACCTGATTCGGTAGTATGACGCATTAAACAATACAAACCTAAATATAAACAATGATTTCCTGATTTTAAAAAAAAAACTTCGAGCATGAATTCGCTCCGAACTCATGAATTCGAATCAAGGCTGACCATTAAAACATAACACTCATTGTGTTAATGAAGACTTAAGGATTGAAATTTGTTAACACAGTTGACTCATGTTGTATTATGGTTTGTTTTGATACTCTACTAATTTAACTTAAAATGGATAAATACCAGTTCTCAGCTCATATCTCTATTAGTTCTGTATTAGAGTTTTTTGTATTGCCTATGCATGAGAGATGGTTATATGCGAACTGTAACTTCTGAATAGCTGACGAGCGTCTGTATGTATTTAAAACAGAACGATACCTTTACGATAAAAAAAATGCTTCCTAAGAAAACGATTGTATTATGCACAGGACATGCGTTGAAATCGTATTCAGCATATTCCTACCATTTACGACACCTTATTTAAACTAAACCAATCATATTGTTGAAGTAAATTTTTATACTATCTGCAGAATTTAACATTCTATCCGCAAATATTACCTAAGAAAGCAGTCAGAAGTACAATGAAAGCACGCTTAGCTTCTAGAATCGTTACTCTCACTGAAACTTTCACTCGAATCATGCCGGCTCACGGAGGGCTTTGGTTTGTATTCGGTAATAACCACCGTAACGGAATTAACGGTCACTTCACGTGTCTGTCCGCTGGAACGATCAATGTTTTTTAAGCGTGCTGGGTGTTTTGAACGTTTCCCTTTGCTACGAAGTGATTTTGTGCCACCAGGAGATTTCACGTTCGAACCGGCCTGTGATCCACCGGATGCTCCGGGAAATGCTTGTGTCGCTGCCTGTTGTGCCGCTAGCGCAGAATTTAGTCGCGGCTTTCGCGTGGAAGTGCCTGGAACGGAGTAAACTGAAATTAATTATAATGCATCCCCACTCTGCAGAAGGTCTACGTCCAGCGCACAAATGGTTGAAGGAATGGGATGCATTTGGTATCTGCCTTTGGTGTTGTGCCTTTGCTGCTCTTCTTCGTTCAACCCACACCCACCACTTTAAAGCGTGATGTGTTAATGGTATTGGAAGCAGCAAAGGACTGGCCAAATGCCCACCGCTACAATCATTTGTGGAAAAACGTTTTCCTATTGATGCGGAGTACCTTTTCTCACGTCGCACATTAAACACTTGAATGCTTCAGCAGTATTGCGATAAGTACAGACGCTGCAGTCCCAGAAATTTTCTTCCACTACTTTAGATTGACGTTTAGCACGACGTACAGGTGATTTGCTTTTATCCATTGCGTTAATCCGCACCACTGTTTTACATCACCACGGATGTATGTATTTTTGAGTCCTCTCGTGCGGAAGTGATGCTAAAAGTGGTTGTTTCCAGCAGATATTTGCAGCTGCGATAGAATGTCTATTCATAACCGCTGTTATGCGTAACTAATAATCTATGGTTTCTTTGCCGAAAGCTACACATAATCACTCTTGCAAGGCAATAATTGATTAGAGTTTGGTTTGGAAATAAATAGTGCGTCTGATATGCAACGTAAGCCGAAGCCACCGACAAATGTATATTGCCTGATTTTTTGCAAACACTGTCGAGAATAGATGAATATGCTTCACCTTCTTCTTATCGCAATGACAAAAGAGACGTCAGCTGTCATTTAAATATCGAAAATTTCCAAAACCGCAACCAAGGTTCATTCATTTCGCGTGGTTCGTGCCACCGCTACATGTTGGCGATCCGATTGAAGCGTTTCGAAACGTAAACTCAAATCAATATAAAACAAGCCTAACAAGCCTAATACAGCCCTAAGCCTATATTATGTACTCAGAGATCGATTTCTTTTTTTTACGGAAGGAAAAAGATATTCAAACAGATTTAAATATCGGTCGGTGATGCAGTTCCCCCATCATGTACCACCACTATCGCAGCGCAGGACTCACTATCCTAATTAGTACAAATCAAGGAAGACCAGATATGACAGAAATGAAATATATTTATACTAATTTGGTATACCAGGGATATAATAATTTCGTATTCGGTATACTATTGTAGTATACTGGGATAAACTAATTTAGTGTATTGAATACTATTTCAGGTTGCGGGGATATACGAGATTAGTATACATCTAAACACAATTTTATTAAACGTTTATGCACTATTTTAGTATACTATTATTTATTAATTTAGGTTAAGTATACTATTTTAGTACACGGTATGCTGTTTTAGTATATCGGGGTATACCAATTCAGTATAATTTATATTATTTTTATATACGCGGTACATTAATTTAGTATGCGTGTGGCTGAAAAATATAAGATTAGTGTTTTAAGTATATATGGGAATACTAAATTAGTATTTCCCGTACCCACTATGACCCACACTAATTTACACATCTATCTCTAGCAGACTTATTTCTACATGGTAAAATTGTATTCTACAATACAGTATTGTACTGGTATAGGTATACTACTATAGTTTTACGCTAGGTTCAAATTAAATAACTATTAGTTCTTCAGGAATCCTTGAATCAGTACTACACTCAACGCATCAAAGCATAAATTTGCTTAACTAGGCATATACTAATTTAGTAAGACGTATACCAAAAGTTTACGGTATGCTAGTAAAGTATACGCGGAATATGCTATTTTGGTGTACTATTTGCATGCTATACTATTTTACTTTCAGCAATATACTAATTGATTACGCAGTATAATAGGAATATAATAAATTTGTAAACGGGTGGCAAAAAAATACTAAATTAGTATTTTTAAGTATATATGGGAATACTAAATTAATGTTATTCTTACCGGATGACCCATACTAATTTGGGTACCCATACCCATACTGTGTCATAAGCAGTTGTTGTTGTGCTCTATTGTTTACTTCTTTTTTATATAGAGCAAAATTGTTCAAACCAGACAACCAAGATTCTGAAGACGCAGAATTTTGTGGAGCATAGTCCCAATGGCCAAGATGCCATCAAAAGCTAATAAGCAAAATACGTAACATTGCCATAAACTTCAGAAAAACATCTTTTGGATGAAAGGCTCGGTTAAATCATAATCAACATTCGTCAATTCAAATCATACTAGCCAAGAGAACTGGCTGCCATCATCTTCTTGATCATTATACTTCACCGGATTTCGGGTTTGTAATTGCAGAATTGTTGCCGTCAATGTATGGAGTTTTTAAGAGATGAGAAGATTTTTGTAAGGTAAATATATTTTTTTGCAGATCGTCTGTGCCTCAATAATCCATTACACTTTCTGAGCGGAAAATCAAGAGAGCTAGGCCTGCTAATCCTGGGCTTTTTTAACTTTATTTACCCGTTACCTGGATAGTTGTTCCTGGCAACGAGGGATTGGTTCGGATGTAAATTTGTACCGGTCCTGTCGAATGAAGACAGGTGCCGCTACCAAATATATTACCTGGCACCTCTGATAAAATTGTTGATATATATCAACATCAGTAACGTAATTATACATGACCAGTGGGAGATGACAGTGTGACAGTGGATCTGTCAGTGAAATGTATATATTGAAATCAAAAATAAACGGAAGGTTCAGGAGTGAACAACTACGAACTACGTTCTGCTAAAGGTTTATTCTCAATAGGTTATGGGCCCAGCAGTGGTTCCAGGAAACAGTTTTGTTTAAAAAGGTCAAGATGAATGACAAAGTCGAGTACAAAATTGTGAAGCTGAATGCTACCAACTACGATAATTGGAGTTTCAAGGTGAAACTGCTCCTCATATAGGATGGTTGTTGGGAAGTGATCAGTGAAGCAAAGCCTGAGGTGATAACTGATAAATGGACAAAGAAAGATCAAATGGCAATGGCCACGATCGGTTTATTGGTTGAAGATAGCCAGCTAACGTATATCAGAAAAGCTGCTTCAGCGAAAGAAGCATGGGACAATTTGGAAAAAGTGCATGTGAAACGTACTTTGAATACAAAGGTGTCGCTAATGCGAAAAATATGGCAGACTAGGTTAGGTGAAAACGGTAATATGGTAACGCACATTGCAAATCTGACGGATTTGGTGGCTAAGTTGAACAACGTGCAAGGTAACGCCGTGCTTGACGAACAATGGCTCGTCGCCATTTTGTTCAACAGTCTAACCGAAGAGTATGAAACGCTGATAACGGCATTGGAAGTGAGACCCGACGCGGACTTAACAATAGATTTGGTTTCGAGGAAATTAATCGATGAGTGGTTAAAGCAATCGAACCGACAAGAAGTGAAAACGGAAACTGTTTTACATGCTGTCTCGAAGACAAGTAAGGATGAAAAGTGCTATTTTTGCAAGCGTCCACGACACAAAAAGGCAAATTGTGTGAAATGGAAAAAGTGGAAAGACAATAATCAAGAGACGAAAAATAGCAAATTCGATCACAAAATAAATAGTGCTGTTAAGGGTAAAGAGTTCAATTGGGCGTTCACTACTACAGACGAAACTGAGGGTGCTGGTGTTGAAATAACAACTAAGTTAGTTTCAGCGTTTTACTTCCAAATATATTTTCACTCTCTGAGTACAGCGACTGTCCT
This sequence comes from Anopheles moucheti, assembly GCF_943734755.1. Taxonomy (NCBI): domain Eukaryota; kingdom Metazoa; phylum Arthropoda; class Insecta; order Diptera; family Culicidae; genus Anopheles; species Anopheles moucheti. The sequence continues at coordinate 45,730,867 of NC_069141.1, read as the reverse complement.
TTATCCGTTTTGTACCGCATGTGTTCTACCGGAAATGACAACAATCCTACTCAGTTGTAATTTTGGTCCCCATCTATCAAATACAACGAGGTGAACAGTGTTCCCTTTCCACACTCCCCCTCACTGTGAATCCTGTACTCTAGATTAACCCACAATGAGACCTAATAATTTGCAAAAATCCGAGTGTTTACAAGGGCCCAATGGCTTGGTAAAGATGTCTGCCTGCATCTGGTCTGTAGGGCAATAATTGAGTTGTACTTCCCCACGAGCACACAGGTCCTGTATGGAACGTTCCTTTGTTTCAATGTGCTTAGATTTACGGCTTATCCGTTCCGAACGAATAAAAGCCAAACATCCCTGGTTGTCCTCCATTATGGTCGTCGGTTGATTCTGATTTTCGTACAAATCATTAAGAAGCTTTCTGAGCCACAACGCTTCCTGGCAAGCTTCGCTGAGGGCTACATACTCAGCCTCCATTGACGATAGACTGATACAAGTTTGACGACGACTGGCCCACATAACGCAACCACCTTCGAACTTAAACAGTATGCCAGATGTCGATCGACGACTCTCTGCATCACCAGCCCAATCGGCGTCTGAAAAACCAATCAAACCTTGCTGTTGTTTTCCGCCGAGTTGTAGTTAGTAGTTCTTATTTGCTTTCAAATAGCGAAGTACTCGCTTCGCCGCTGTCCAGTCACTGTCTCGAGGTGCACTGAATCTTCTTCCGAGTATAGATGCACTTGCTGCAATATCAGGTCGAGCAACGATGGCCAGATACAGCAAACCGCCTACCAAACTTCGGTATTTACTTGGATCTTCGAATGGCTCACCAGCCTCTACTACTTTGATGTAACCTGTATCCATTGGTGATTTGGCAGTCTTACATTGCTCCATACCGAATACTTTGAGTAGCTTGTCTATGTAGTTACGCAGACTTATCTGGTAGACGTTATTTTCACGTTTTACTTCCACTCCGTGGAAATGTCGCACGTTTCCTAGAGATTTAATTTCGAATTCAACCTTCAGACTTTCACAAATCTTCTTTAATTCGGAGTCATTAGTTGATGCAATCTGTTAGAATTAAAGGAAGACACCAGCATTTGCTTCTATGGCTTGCCTTTTACGACTGCACTATTTCAGCGTGCCAGCCTTGCTTTTATTTGACATAAGCTTATTGATCGATGATTGAGGTTTACATATACAAGGTGGTGAATTGTCAAATTTCAAACACTCCTCCTCAATTTACACCTTGAGATATATTTTGTGAACATCTTATCAGTTAATATTAAAGTTCAACGAAATAGCCATTACTCTATGCTTTGTTATTCCTAACGGCTTTGTTAATATATCCGCTTTCATGTTGTTGGTTGGACAATAGTTCAAAATAATCTCCTTGTTTATACATAAGTCTCGGATATAATTTTCTCTTGTATCTATGTGTTTTGAGCGTTTTGTCCTTTTACCTGTTTCCGAAAAATTAATGCAACTTTGATTGTCTTCATATACATGTGCTATTGTTTCTTTTTCATCGAGATCTTTTAGAAGACTTTTAAGCCATTTAATTTCCTGACATGTTTCGCTTAACGCAACGTATTCTGCTTCCATGGAAGAAAGAGTTACACAATGTTGCTGACGACTTATCCAATTGATGGCTCCTCCTGAATAGAATATTATTAAACCAGTTACAGATTTTCTGGTGTTTCTATCTTCAGCCCAATCAGCGTCTGAATATGCCTCTATTCCCTTCTTAGGTTCACCGCCTAATTTTAACTTAAATTCAATGGTACCTTTCAAATATCGTACTATTCTTTTTGTCGCTATCCATTCTTTCTGTGTAGGTGCATTGAATTTTCTTGCAAGAATAGCTACGCTTGCTGCAATATCCGGTCTTGCTGTATTCGCTATGTACATTAATGTTCCTATTGCGCTTCTATACATTGTGATATTTTCAAATATCTCAGTTTCAGTTGCATCTTTCATAAAGCCTTGATCCATAGGGCTTTTGGTCACGTTAGCTTGTTCAAGTCCTAACTTTGTTATTAAATTCTGAATATGCCCTTTGACGCTCATGTTATAGATTCCAGATGTATCCCTTTGTATTTCAATTCCTAAGAAATATTTTACATCTCCTAACCAATTTATAACAAAATGTCTTTTGAGTTCATCGTATACTTTTCTTATGTCTGTTTCCTTAGCGCCTGCAATCAATATATCATCTACATAGATAACTAGGTAGATTTTAGTTGCATGCGTATTTTTTATGAATAAGCATTCATCCGTACTACTTTTCCTGAAGCCAAGAGTTTTCAATACATTGTGTCGCTCAGGCTAACTATTAAGCGCGTCACTCATGGTTCCGCCGTGCACCAACCAGCCGCGAAGGTTGCTGGTCTCCCGGTGCCGCCAGACTCCGAGCAACAAGATTGCCCGCCGATTGTCGAACCCTGTCGGTGCAGACACCGTAGAGCGGCGACAATCGGCGGGCAATCTTGTTGCTCGGAGTCTGGCGGCACCGGGAGACCAGCAACCTTCGCGGCTGGTTGGTGCACGGCGGAACCCGGACAACACATTGGTTAATTTCAAATTCCAGCATCTTGCGGATTGCTTTAATCCATATATGCTTCTTTGCAAATGGCAAACTTTTCCTTCTTTTCCTGGAACTTCGTATCCTTTTGGTTGAGCCATGTAAATTTCTTCATCAATTTCACTATTTAAATACGCAGTTTTAACATCGAGATGTTTCAAAAACAAATTATCTCTCCCTGCTATTGTCATGAGTGTTCTAATGGTTGCATATCTAGTGACAGGAGCATATGTTTCATCAAAATCTATACCGGGTATTTGAGCATAACCCTGAGCAACTATACGTGCTTTGTATCTCTTGATTTCTCCAGTTTCGTCCTGCTTAACTTTAAACACCCACTTACATCCTATTGCTCGTTTACCAGCTGGTAAATACACAAGCTTCCATGTACCGATATCAATGTGAGCTTTAATTTCTTCGTCCATAGCCGCTCTCCATGATTCGCATTCCGGGGATTCAATAGCTTCTTGCATTGATGTAGGCTCATTTGCCACCATTACCGACGTGCCTAAAAAATAATCCAAAAATCGTTGTGGTTTAGTTTTATTTGATCTCACCGGTCTGGCACTAGTTTCTGGAGTAGTTGGAGTAGTTTCTTGGGGTTCATCTTCTAATTCTGATTCATCGTCCATCTCATGTGATGAACTGCTTTCCGAAGATTTTTCGTTGTTCATTTCAGTCTCTGAACTATGTTCCACTATTTCGTCTGATGTTTGTTCATTGCACGTTTCATCGTTCATATCATGTACCAAATAGTGTTTCTTGTACATTTCCCCTTTCTCGAGAAGCTTTATAGGTTGTGCACATTCTTTATCCTCAGTTTCATAGAATATGACGTCACGTGCAATCATCACTTTTATTCCATTCCAAACACGATATCCGTTTGTGGCATAACCGATGAATACATTTTCCACTGAAACTCTGTCCAACTTTTGCCTTTGTTGATGTGGTACTCTTACAAAACACTTTGCACCAAAAACTCGTAAATTGTTTACGTTTGGCTTTTTGCCAGTCCACATTTCTATTGGTGTTTTATTTCCTTGTATTGCTACGGTTGGACTTCTATTCAGCAAGTATGCCGCCGTTTCAATCGCTTCCCCCCATAGTTTCTTTGGAACCGATTTTCCAAGAAGCATCGCTCTTGTCTTGTCCATTAGCGTTCTATTTAGGCGTTCGCTCACGCCGTTCTGTTGAGGCGTATATGCTACCGTGTATTCGATTTGAATACCCTTTTTGGCACAGAATTCACTGAATTTTTTGTTCTTATATTCTCCGCCATTATCACACCTAATTCTCGATATGGGTTTTTCAAAATGTGCCGTTGCCATCGCTTCGTATTGTTGAAAAAAACTTGTAACATCCGATTTATTACGCATTAAATAAATTTTTGTGACATGTGTAAAATCATCCGTAAAGGAGACAAAATATTTCATTCCGTTCCACGTTTCCGGTGAAATTGGTCCGCACACGTCAGAATGCACAAGTTCTAGTGGTCTGGACGATCTCATTTTCTTCACTTTGTCGAAAGGCTTACGTGTATGTTTGGCACTAACACATGTTTCACACAATTTGTCCATATGGTGTTTCACGTTAACCGATTCCATACCTTGAACCATATTGTTTTTAATCAATGTTTCTAGATATTCACTTCCAATGTGCCCGTATCGTTGATGCCAAAGATTTATGTCGTTCGATACATTAGCATACACCATGTTACTTGCAACCTGTAGATCTAGCCTGTAAAGCGCCCCGCACTTTCTGCCTGTTGCGATAACATTTCCAGAACACTCGCGGATCACAACCTTGTCATTTTTGAACAAAACTTCTTTTCCTGTGCTCATTATTTTTGATACGGATAACAGATTGATCAACAAATCTTCTACGAATAACACATCTGTTATTTCAACGCTTTTATTTTTCCAAAACGTTTTTATTGTTCCTATTTCGGTCGCACTTAAGGAAATTCCGTTTTTCGCCGTATGTATTTTCCTCGGTTCTTCTAAAAGTTTTAGCGTCGTAAATAAAGCTTTGTTGTTCGCTAAATGTTCAGTTGCACCGCTGTCCAGATAAAAATCACAGCTATTATGTGTCGTTCCTGCGAACGTCAATAATGTAGCATTAGTGTATGTCGATTTTTTGAGAAAACGGCACTCGGGCTTTTTGTGTCCTATTTTTCCACAATGGAAACACTTCACTTGCTTAAATTTCTTCTGCGACTTTCCAACAAACACGGCACTTTCTTTTACATCTTCATTAGAGGATTTTTGTTTTAATTCTTCGTCGAGCAACCGGCCTTTAACGAAAGGCATTGTTAGATGTTCTTCTGGTAAGGATTCCAAAGTAGTCACTATTGTTGCATACTGCGGTCCGATACTCAACAATAAACCATTTACCACGTCGATTTGTGCCAATTGTGCCCCTAATTGTTTGTACTCAAACACTAATTTATCATATTTGATAAAAAAATCGTGAAGGTTTTCCTTTTCTTGCTTGAGTGATTTCAGCTCTCTAGCCACATGCAAACGTTTTGCCACACTTTTTCTGTCGTACACTGATGCGAGTGTCGACCATATTTCATATGCCGTCTTGCAAAATTGCGTATTCTCAACTTGCTCGTCGGACATACTTTTAAGCAACAACGTTTTGCACTTTTTGTCCTTCTTCACTCTTGCCACTTTTAATTTGTCACCAGACTTCAGCACTGATTCTTCGAGACTGGTTTCCTCTTCATTTGGAGATTCTTCCGTGATGCACTCTATGAGATCTTGCTCATCCAAGATCGCCAACACACGAATCTTCCACGCAGCGTAATTTGTGCCATCAAACACCGGCACCAAAAAATTATTTTTTAATAATTCTGCCATTTTGTGGATTTGAAAATAACCACTGCTCTAGCTGGGTACTGGGCCCATAACCTGTTAGAATTAAAGGAAGACACCAGCATTTGCTTCTATGGCTTGCCTTTTACGACTGCACTATTTCAGCGTGCCAGCCTTGCTTTTATTTGACATAAGCTTATTGATCGATGATTGAGGTTTACATATACAAGGTGGTGAATTGTCAAATTTCAAACACAATCAACAGGTCGTCGACATATACTACCAGCAAAACTTTCGTGTCTTCACTACCTCTGACATACAAACAAGGGTCTGCTACTCCACTTTTGAAACCGTTTTTCACCAAGGCTTCATCTAATCGTCGATTCCAGCAACGAGCGGACTGACGCAATCCATAGATGCTGCGTTGAAGACGACACACTAAATGTTCTCTTCCCTGAAGGATGAATCCCGGCGGCTGCCGCATGTACACTTCCTCTTCCAGATTGCCGTAAAGGTACGCCGTCTTAACATCTAGATGTCGAACATGCATATTATTCTTTGCCGCAACCGTAAGAAAGATACGAAAGGTCGTTTGACTTGTTACAGGTGAAAACACTTCATCTACGTCGACTCCAGATCTCTGCGCGTAGCCTTGTGCTACCAGTCTTGCTTTGTATTTCATTACTTGATTTTCCTCATTACGTTTCTCTTTGAATACCCACTTTGAACCGATGGCCTTTTGTCCTTCCGGTAACGATACCAGTGTCCAAGTTTTATTGCGTTGATGAGACGCCAGCTTTTCCAACATGGCTTCGCGCCACGCGTTGTCCTTTAGAGCATCACGATGATCTATCGGGCCTTCAACTGCACACGCTGCGTATTCAACAGCTCAAGGCTAAAATCCTTTAGATGTGTAGGCAGTGTTCCCTGATTTGTTCTTCCTGAGCGACGTATGTTCATGTTGGTATCTTCTTCGTTATTTTCTACTTCGTAGTATTCTTCTGCGGAATCGTCATAACTTTCTTCCTTCTTTTCTGTGAAGGGTATTAGCTCGATATCTTCTGTATTCTCTTTGATTCCGTTTTCAGTTTTCTCCTGCTCTACGTGAGCTTGTACTTCCACCAATACTGTTTCGTTGTCTAATTCAATAAATCGGGCATCGCGGCTCACTGTTATCTGATCCGTTTCAACATCCACAAAACGGTATGCTTTCTGATCAATCGCATAGCCAACAAACGTCAGTTTCCGAGCTTTGCTGTCCAGCTTCTTCCTTTTGTTTTCTGGTACGTGGACATAGGCTTTACTTCCGAACACCCGAATATGATTAAGATCAGGCTTTCTTCCCCACCATAGCTCATATGGGGTTTTTGGAATGGGTCTGGACGGTAGTCTATTCTGAAGGTATGTGGCTGTCAAAATTGCCTCTCCCCAGAATCGTTTCTCCATTCCGGCATCGACCAACATACAAGTGGCCATTTCCGTCAGTGACCGATTTTTACGTTCGGCAATGCCGTTCTGCTGAGGGGAGTAAGGGGTAGTGAATTGCGGTTGTATTCCTTGCTTCTTGTAAAACTTTAGAAGTTCATTATTGTTGAATTCTCCCCCTCCATCGGATCTCACCACCCGTGGCTTGCGACCGAAAAGGTTTTCTACCCACCGCACATAGTCCTTCAGCTTTTCCGCAGCTTCTGATTTCTGTTTCAACAGATAAGTTGTTGTAAACCGAGTGAAATCGTCTATAATGACCATAAAATACTTGTTTCCACTAGGTGTGGTGTTCTGCATGGGTCCACAAATATCTGTATGAATGATGTCAAGAACCTGCGACGACTTTCATTGGATAACAGGAGGAAACGGCAAACGAGCCGACTTTGCTTCCATACAACAATCGCACACCAATCGTAGTCCACAATCAGTTACCTTCAAACCTGTAGCCATTTCCTCCTTCAGCACACGTTCAGCAGCAGCCCAATCTCGATGTCCAAATCGTCTGTGCCACTGGTGCTGGCAATTTACTTTATGCTGGCCATGCAATGTAGGAAAAAATAGAAAAAAAGTGACTTTATTGGACAACCGTTTCCAGTGGTGTTTCGAGGGAGACTGACTCGTATCGTCATTCTGCTTCCCTGGCAGCACAATTGTACTAATTGGGGTTGCCATCGCGCAACACAGGGTGTCTCATTTCACATATATCCTACACGGCCCTTCCTGACGTTACATCCGGCCCGGATGTACCCATGGTTTGATAGCAGAACACGCCGTGGATGTTCGCGATGGTCCCTCAGCGTCGTCGTCAAGTTTACGCAAACGTAAGCGATCACGCTCCAGAACCTCTTCTACAACGTATGGACCATAGAACCGCTGCCGATATTTCCTTCCCGGTCCAAACTGCGTCACAGGAAGCGCCACCAAATCGCCTTCTTTATACTCACGTACCGGCCGCTTTCGTAAGTTGTATCCCCGTCGATTTTCTTCTTGGATGGTCTGGATCCCATCTCTAGCCAATCTGCGCAACTCCTCTCTGTCGTTTTGAAAAGACTGCTGCAATTCTGCTTCGAGTAAGGCGCGGATTGAATTGCCGTCCGCATCCTTCATCTTAACTCCGACTAGCAATTCAAACGGACTGGTCCGTATTGCCCTCTGCCAGCTGCTGTTGATTGCCTTCTGCACTGCATTCACGTGCTTGTACCACTCTTCCGGTTTATCGATCGATAGCTTAGTCAAAACCGGAATGATGATGCGATGGACTCGTTCTACTTGTCCATTGCCTCTTGGAACCCCCGTGACGATCGTGTGTAGCTCTATGTCACGCTCTTCACAATAACTCGCAAACATCGACGATGTGAAAGCTGCTCCCTTGTCGCTAATGATTCGTCGAGGATTTCCAAATACGTCGGAAATTATTCGCAGCTTCTTCATTACTTCATCGCTCGCCGTTGATTTGGTGGGGAAAAGCCACGTAAACTTGCTAAATGCGTCAATCACCGTAAGTATGTAATTGTACGATTTCTTTGTCGATGGTATAGGGCCGAGATGGTCGATATGGAATGTATCGAGGGGAACCTCGCCCTTCGGTATAGGATGAAGAAATCCTTCCGCCTTTCCCCTTTTTCTCTCACCAAGTATACACTTCACACAAGATGAAATACATCTTTCAATCTTCGCATCAACACCTTGAATGTAATAATCATTCGCTAAACGTTCCTTAGTTTTCTTGATGCCGAAGTGTCCTTGATCGTGCGCGTTCTTTATAATTTCTGCTTCCATCGTGATCGGCACACACAAATTAGATGATTGGGTGTCACCTTTATACAGCACACCATTTTTCGCGAAATAGTCATCAACCTGCTCACCACTGCACAGATTTTGAAGAATTTCCGCCAACTTAGCGTCGCGTTGCTGTTCTTTTCTTATACGCTGACATATTTCGGTTGATATAGACATCACACCAGCTCGGGACAAAGCGTCCACATGCTGCATTTTTTCAGCACTTCGATGCTCCACTTCGAATTCAAACTCTGCTAGGACCACCATCCAACGACTAACTCTTGCGTTTGGTATCTTCTTAGTCATAGATTGTTTAAATGCGAAACAATCGGTCACTACTTTGAACTTTTGACCCAATAGATAGCAACGAAATTTCTTTAACGACTCTACTACCGCCAATGTCTCTAGCTCAAACGAATGATAGTTCTGTTCCGCTTGATTGGTTAATCTACTGTAGTAATAACAAGGATGATACCTGCCATCGTCTGTTGAACGTTGCATTAACACTCCTGCCAATGCTTCTTTACTTGCATCCGTGTGTATCTCAGTATCCACGCCAGGTTGAAATATACGCAAAACCGGATACTTAACTAACACTGACTTTATCTCTTCGAACGCAGCAATTTCCTTCTGACCAAATTGATACCGGTTTTCCTTTTTCAACAACACCGTTAAAGGTCGAGCAATCTTCGCGAATCCCGATATAAACTTTCTAAAATAGCTTGCGAGTCCTATAAATCGCTGCAATTGTTTTGTAGTTTTCGGTTCAGGGTAACGCTTAACTTTTTCGATTTGATGTTCTGCTGGTTCGACATGACCGTTGTACACAGCATATCCCAGATACTCCACACGTCTTTGTAAGAATACGCACTTTTTCCAATTGAATCTTAACCCTGATTTCTCGGCTACCTCTAATACACGCTTCAATGCTGTAATGCCCACTTCCTCACAGATAGTCGGAATAATTATGTCATCGACAAATGTTACAATTATTCCTTCGTTGATCAGTTCTCGTAACGCGAAATTAATAAACCTACAAAACGCGTTACCACTGGTGCACAAACCGAATGGTGCACGACAAAACTCATACTGCCCTTCGTGGGTAATGAACGCGGTATATTTTCGACTATCCTCATCGATCGGTACGTGAAAGTAGGAATTCTCCAAATCCAACGTGGTGAACACTCTAGCCTCCGCCAATTGCTCGATTTGATCCTCTATGTTCGGAATCGGATATTTATCCCTAATCATCTTCTTATTCAGTTCTCTGTAATCGACGCACACTCTGTGTGTTCCATTCTTTTTCGGAACCACTACTACTGCGCTAGCGTATGGACTATACGATGGCCTCACAACGCCCTTTTCGAGCCACTCTTTTATTTGCTCCTTTACCACTCGCTTTTCCAACGGAGCTAATCTACGCGGGTTTTCGCGAACTATACTTTCATCATGCAAACGGATTGCCAACGTTTCGACTGATCGAGGTTCTTTGTTTGGGTTATAACTTTTGATCATACACTCCACTTGCTCGCGATATTTTGAAGGGATCGTCAATTCTTCAACATCAGTAACTGTTATGTTATGAATCCATTGTCCGTCGTTTTCCAGTTCCTGCACTTTCAGACCGTTATTCGTTATCATATAGTTTGTCGTTTGCAAAACATCCATACCAAGTAGCAGTCTCGAATTCATCGAGTTCACGGAAACAATAAACACGTCTAACGATCGCTTCACATCATCGATTCCTAAGCTGATCTTTGTTTTCCCCTGTGGTTTGCTGCAGTTTCCACCGAATCCCCGAAGTGAGAAACCCGTTGTAATCGGCACTATTTCTAGAGAAGGTAATTCTTCGAAAAAATCTTGCCGCAACAGTGACACTTCGCTACCTGGATCGATAAAAGCCTCACACGCTAAACCATTTACCTCCACGCTCTTCGTGATCAGCCCACTTCGTTTTGAACCCACTGTACTGTTTGACGTCGTATCAGCTTTTTTCACAGAAAGAACATCACTATTATTCTTCAGCGTAAGTGACGAATGTCGTTTTGCCTTTTTCGGGCATTCCTTCGCACGATGCCCGAACTCACTACACTCAAAGCACTTGGGTCCTTGCTGCTTATTTGCGCATGTGCGCGTTTCATGTCCTAATTCGCCACAATTAAAACAACGTCGTTTCTTGGGTTCTTCTTCTTTGTCTGAAGATCGACGAATTTGCTCTTTCTTCTTCTCAGTTTCATCCTTTTTCTTATCCGCTTCGTCTTTTTTGTGGGCGCGTTCCCAAAATAACAGCTTTGATTTGAGGTCCTTCATGGTCGTTGCTTCGTACAGATTTGCACGAGTTCGAGTGTCCAAGGTGACCCCGTCCACGATGTATTCTACCAAACTGGCTTCGTCTAATTCTATTCCTTGTGCGATGCGTTGCATAGAATAGATAAACTCCAACGTGGATTCTTCCTTCTTCTTCTTTCGAGTAGCCAATTTGCGATGTATATCGCTTGCTCGAATGATCTTGCCGAACTCTTCTAACAAAGCTGCACGCAACGCCGGATAAGACTTCGTCTCGCGGTTCAACATCACGAAACTTTTCGCTGCACCCACTAGCTTTTTGCGCATCATGACCAACATTTGGTCATGTGTCCAACGCGCCATCTTTGATACATCTTCGAACTCGTTCAACCACATTTCAAAATCCTGCGTTAGATCGTTTCCGAATGTCTCTAAACCATCTTCAACGTCACGAAATGAATACGGTTTACGCACCACATCCGGTTGCTCGGGCAATACCACTTCTTCGGGTGAAGTATTTTGCGTTTCCGCGTCTTCGTAATCGTCCGTATTCATGGTCTCATCCATCGTTTCGACGTTCCCTTCTTCTACCAATCTTCTGGCCAACTCTTCTTTAGTGCCTGTGGTAGCAAGTTTTCGAGCGGTACACCGTCTCACCAAACCAGGACGAGTTAAATCGTTTAACAACACAAGGATCCGCGCTTCGTTGTCCATTGTGTTGTATTTTGCACGCATTTACACGCGTTTTTAACCTCGTATTATGCACGTCTCACACACGGGTAGCGTTTCGTCTTTTGCACTCCTCGCGCACGTCTTACTCACGGGAAGCGTCTCGTCTTTCGCACTCTCGCGCACGTCTTACACGCGGGAAGCGTCTCGTCTTTCGCACTCTCGCGCACGTCTTACACGCGGGAAGCGCTTCGTCCTTTCAATCTCGCGCACGTCTTTCACTCTGTCCTTTTTTAGCACTTTTCTTTCCCGGACGAGCCCCCATGTAGGAAAAAATAGAAAAAAAGTGACTTTATTGGACAACCGTTTCCAGTGGTGTTTCGAGGGAGACTGACTCGTATCGTCATTCTGCTTCCCTGGCAGCACAATTGTACTAATTGGGGTTGCCATCGCGCAACACAGGGTGTCTCATTTCACATATATCCTACATGCAATGCCGCCATCGAAGCTTCGACTACGTTGAGATAATACAACCTGCTGTGACGGGTTCCGGTAGCAACCACTACACCATCTGTGTTGACGATTTTACACCCATCATTATCGAAAAACACCTTCAGTCTTTTCGTTGCCAACTTCCCGACCGATATCAGGTTTGTGGAGATCCCTGGTACGATTTTGACATCGTTCATTTCAATCTTCATGACTTTGGCAGAACCGTTAATACCATACAGTACACCATTTCCTTCACCTTTGATTTGTGTCTTTTTGCCGTCTGCCATGGTAATGAATCCACTGTCAAATTTTTCCAATGATTCGAAAAATGACTGATCGTTTGTCATGTGTGCACTAGCACCACTATCGATCACCCAGCTACGCGATTTTTCCTTTTTCATTACAGTAAAAGCAACACTTTGTGAATCACTCTGTGCAGCTTTAGCTTTTACCGAATTACTTGACGATTCTTCCTTTTTCTTGTTGGCAAGAAATTTTCTGCAGTTTTGCTTGTAATGGCCAGGTTTCTTACAGTAATGGCAAATACGCAATCCTCCGGTCGTACCATGATCCGGCTTACCTTCTGCAGATCGCATTGCTTTCTCTACTTTGACGTGTCCGTTACCTTTTCTTTCTTGTTGACGGTTGTATTCATCAATGAGTTTGGATTCAACCACTTCAAGCGATATGTCGACGTCCGAACAAACGTCAAGCGCCGTAACTAAACCGTCGTATGAAGCCGGCAAACTGCGTAAAACCATACAAATCTTCGTGTCTTTGTCCAGTTTAGTACCCGCGGCGTCAAGGCGATCGAATAAATCGTCGAAGCTACGAATATGATCTTCTATGTTTCCAGACACTGTAAGATTCATCGCACACAGCTTCTTCAGTAGCGATACTCGTACCGATCTTGTCGTTTTCTGGTGATAGTTTTTAAGGGCTATGTAGACATCGTGAGCAAACTTCGAGTTTCTCACTAATGATAATTGACTGTCCTCTAGCAACAATATGATTGTGGCTTTAGCCTTTCGATTGGATGTCTTGAAAGCGTCGGTGCGATCCTTTTCTACGGGGATTTTGTTATTTACCACATCCCACAGGTCATCACGAGCTAGGAGCATTTCTATGCGTACATTCCATGTTTGCCAATTATTTCCATTAACCGTCAACTCTACGACCGGATACCAGGGTATGATTTTCGTTTTCAAACTTGAATAACTTTTTATTGAAATATGATAGCTACCTGATTTCTTTTACTGTATCTTTAGGAAATTTAGTTTTCTTTCAGAAAATATCCAATATGTGGCATTTGGATAACTGGAAACATTATTTTTTCACAAATTTCTATTTATACCCCTCATCTCTACGACCGGCATCCCATACATTTGTATGGGGAACGCAAAGTTTTCGTCAAATGCAACAGTTGTTAAACTCTAAATTCCATGCATAATATCAAATAAATATCGTACAAGTACAATAAACCTTCACAATCTTCAACATCAAAATTATATGCTTGAAATATGCATTTTTGTTAATATTATATGCTGACAAATTGCTTTATTACAGAATTCTACTAGGCAAAGTCCATATATCACAGTAACTTATTGAATGCTACATGTCAAAAAGTTGGTCAAAAAGTTCATACACAAAAACACCATTAAAAAATTCTAAATAAACTTTTAAAATTCTGATTTTTTCACGATTGTATAGAATACTAATGCCCGCTTTTGTGTTTTAAATTTGAAATTTTAATTTCCAATACAAAAAAAGTTATTTAAGTTTAAAGACGAAAACTTTGCGTTCCCCATACAAAATGTATGGGATACCCGGGTATGCCGGTCGTAGAGATTAAGGTGTAAATTTGGTTATTAACACAACGGTTAAGCTTCTCTATGTTGAACTTCATATCGGCCATTTTGTTTTCGTTCCCGTCTCGCAGACGATGCACCGATGAAAAACTATTTGCCTCGCAAATAATAACAGAATCCGACTCCAACTGGTCGAATCTTTCAGATAGCGAAAATCCTTTGTATCAACGATGCTGGGCCCATAACCTGTTGAAATAACAACTAAGTTAGTTTCAGCGTTTTACTTCCAAATATATTTTCACTCTCTGAGTACAGCGACTGTCCTTTATCCGTTTTGTACCGCATGTGTTCTACCGGAAATGACAACAATCCTACTCAGTTGTCATTTTGGTCTCCATCTGTCAAATACAACGAGGTGAACAGTGTTCCCTTTCCACAGCTGGTACATGGATCTTGGATTCTGGTGCAACGTGCCATATAACGAACAAAAGAAATTTTCTCGAAACTTTTGACAGCAGTGTAAAAGAAGCGATTTGTGTTGCTGATGGTGGAAAAGTATCGTCAATTGGAAGAGGATCGGGTAAATTTATTGCGACCAACAAGAACAATAAGTTACATACGATTACAATTGATAATGTGTACTTAGTTCCTTAGCGAGCGAATGAGAGCGAATTTGCTATCGGTACGGCAGTTAGTAGCGAAAGGTTACGAAATAAATTTTAATGCGGAAGGTGCAACTATCAGTCGAAATGGGGTGATTGGTGTCATTGCACAACCTATTAATAACCTTTTCGTATTAAAGCTGCATGAGTGTATATCATATGCTGTTACCGAATGTATTCATGATTGGCATCGTAAACTTGGTCATAGAGACATTGCTTCGTTAAAGAATTTCACGGTTCCGGGAATGAAGTTTCTTCTTCTTCTTCTTCTTGGCCCGCTCACAGTTGAGCACGTCGTGCTGACATGGCCAGGTCACCAATCCGTTTCCAGGAAACTCAGTCCAAGGCTGCATTCCTCCACCCCCGGCTGCACCCGATCTCCGACAGGTCTTACTCCACTTGATCCAGCCAACGAACTCGCTGCGCTCCTCTGCGCCTCGTGCCGAACGGGTCACTGGCGAGCACCTTCCTGGTGGGGCATGAGTCCGGCATCCTCATCACGTGCCCCAGCCATCGTATCCTTCCGGCCTTAGCCACCGTTAGGATGTCTGCTCCGCCAAACAGCTCAGCTAGCTCGTGGTTCATTCTCCTTCTCCACACTCCCTGCTCAAAAATACCGCCAAAGATAGTCCGTAGCACCCGCCGCTCGAAAATGGCGAGAGCGTTGGCGTCCTCCGCCCGTATTGCCCATGACTCATGGCCATAGAGGACTACCGGACGTATCAGTGTGCGGTATATCGTGCATTTCGTGTGTTGCTGGAGCCTTCTGGATCGCAGGAGTTTGTGGAGCCCGTAGTATGCACGATTTCCCTGAACAATGCGCCTTCGGATTTCGCTGCTTACGTTGTTGTCCGAAGTTACGATCGTGCCAAGGTAGCAGAACTCCTCTACCACCTCGAGATCGTCACCGTCAACTGATAATTTGCTTCCGAGTCGGGTTCTATCACGATCAGAGCCCCCAGCAAGCAGGTACTTTGTCTTCGTCGCATTGATCCTCAATCCAATCCTAGAGGCCTCGCGTTTCAGTCGGGTGTACGCCTTGCACACCGCCGCAGATGTCCGTCCGATGATGTCGATATCATCCGCGAAGCCTAGGAATTGGAGAGATCGGGTAAAAATCGTGCCCCTGATGTCGAAGCCCGCGCTTCGCATGACACCTTCCAGAGCGATGTTGAACAGCAAACAGGAGAGTCCGTCACCTTGCCTCAGACCCCGGTGAGATTCGAACGATTCCGACAGCATGTTCGACACCCTCACCTTGCACTGCACCCCATCCATAGTGGCCCTCAACAGCCGTACCAGCTTTCCAGGGAATCCGTACTGCTGCATGGTGTTCCATAGCTCTGTCCGATCTATGGTATCGTAGGCCACCTTGAAGTCTATGAACAGGTGGTGCGTAGGGATCTGGTGCTCTCGGCACTTCTGGAGGATCTGCCGAAGAGTAAAGATTTGGTCGGTGATCGATTTGCCTCCAACAAACCCAGCCTGGTAGTTTCCGACGAAATCTGTAGCAAGGGGCGCAAGTCTGCAGAAGAGTATGCGGGACAGGATCTTATAGGCGGCATTAAGGATTGTGATGGCTCGGAAGTTAGCACAGTCTAATCTGTCGCCCTTTTTGTAGACTGGGTGTATGACACCCAGTTTCCATTCGTCCGGTAGTTCTTCCTGGTCCCAAATCCTTAGGATCAGCCTATGCATGACAACGGCAAGCCTCTCCGGGCCCATCTTAAACAGTTCTGCCACCAGTCCATCACTGCCAGCTGACTTATTACATTTCAACTGTTTGACGGCGCTGATGACCTCGTCCAAGGATGGTGGGGGCACTTCGTCTTCGTCATGTTGGCTGCCAATCTGCTGCTCAATTCTGCTTCCTGTGCCTCGTCCTGTGTTTGCTGTATCTGCTCCGTTCAGGTGTCCGTCGAAGTAACACTTCCACCTGTCGATCACCTCTCGCTCGTCCGACAGGATATCTCCCTCCACGTTGCGACACATTGCGATCATGGGAGTAAAACCGCTTCGTGCCGCATTCAACATCCTGTAAAACTGGCGAGTTTCCCCCGACTGAGATAGCTGCTGCATCAGATGCTCGTCCGACTCTTCAAAGCTGCGCTTCTTCTCCTGAAAGAGTCGGGTCTGCTGTCTTCTCAGTCGTTTGTAGTTTTCCACGTTCTGCCGGGTCTCGCGCTGGAGCATTCGGGTACGCGCCGCATTCTTCTCGGATAGTGCTCGCCTGCACTCATCATCAAACCATTCCTTCCTCTGGTTACGTGTTACGCGGCCAATTGTTCGCTCGGCCGTGTTGCTGATGGCTTGCTCCACCATACGCCAGTGGTCGTTGAGGGATTTCGCCTCGGAGGTGGTGTCCTCCGGCAGCGCTTCCCCGAGCGCGATCGCGAAATCTCTCGCCACATCAGCTTGCTTCAGCCGATCTGTGTTGAGCCTTGGGGTTGGCTGATAGCGCAGCTTATTGGCTACGCTCAGTTTCTGGCGTAACTTAACCATAACCAGGAAATGGTCTGAGTCGACGTTTGCTCCTCTATATGTCCATACGTCGATAATGTCCGAGAAGTGCCTTCCATCAATGAGAACGTGGTCAATCTGGGAATATGTCTGCTAGGGTGATCTCCAGGTGTAGCTGAAGCGAGGTGCGTGTTGGAAAAAGGTGCTGCGAATGGTCATATGCTTGGAGGAGGCGAAGTTTACAAGGCGAAGCCCGTTGTCGTTCGTCAGCTGGTGGGCGCTGAAACTTCCAATTGTGGGTTTAAATACCTCCTCCCGTCCGACCTGAGCGTTAAAATCCCCGATGACAATCTTGACGTCGTGTTGTGGACAGCGGTCGTACTCCTTCTCCAGCTGCGTATAAAAGTTATCCTTATCGTCATCGGTGCTTCCAAGGTGCGGACTATGCACATTAATAATGCTCAAATTGAAGAACCTCCCCCGGATCCTCAACCTGCACATCCTTTCATTGATCGGCCACCATCCGATCACTCGCTTTCGCATTTCACCTATGACCAGGAACGCCGTACCGAGCTCATGCTTTTCCCCACCACTTTGGTAGATCATGCAATAACTGCGATAGGGGCGCTCCGTAACTCCTTTCCATCGCACCTCTTGAAGTGCTACAATTCCAAACCCGCGGGCCCTCACCTCGTCCGCAAGAATGCGGGTACTTCCGGGTGCCGTAAGGGATCTGCAGTTCCATGTTCCAAGTTTCCAATCGTTATTCCTATTTCGTAGCTTGGGTCGATTACCGTTATTCCGTTTCGAATCATTTTGATGTCCTTCCGTTGCGATGGTATTGGGGGTGGCTTGCAAGGCCTCTCCCCCAACCCCCTGTCTCGTCGGAGGGCCTACGCTTCGCAGTTGTTTAAAGTCCCGTACGAAGCCAGGACAGAAGAGAGAGCCAGCCGCCCCTAACATGGAGAACAGACGCTAGCACCTCTCCCTCCTCCCAATTTAGCCATATCACCCATCCTCCCAAGGGGTTGGGTTTCCCCGTATACCCAAGCTCAGATATTGGAGAAACATGTTACCGTTCTGTACGCCGGGGACGTATTGGGTGAGAGTAAGAAATGGAGAGCCTATGTTATCTTTCTAGAAGCTTCGGATCCACTCCCGTATCAGTGGAGTATTGCTACTACACTGCCAACAGAACAAATGAATGAATGAATGAATGAATGAATGGAAATGAAATTTAGATCATGTAAATGTTGAGATGTGTGTGAGGTGTGTATACGTGGTAAAATGCATCGCGTGACATTTCCAAAGGTGTCGAACAGTAAGACTACTGAAGTAATGGTACTGATTCATTCGGATGTATGCGGTCCTATGCCTAATGAGTCATTAGGAGGAAATAGAAATATTTCTTAACGTTTATAGACGATTTTTCAAAGTATACGGTCGTTTATGTTATTCATCGTAAATCGGAAGTACTGGACAAATTTCGAGAGTATGTCGAAATAGTGAAAACTAAATTTGGAAAGAAGCCAAAAGTGTTTAGATCGGACAATGGTGTTGAGTATACTGGAGAAAATTTCAAATATTTTCTGAAACAGAACGGTATTGTTAGACAATTCACCGCACCGTATTCGCCGCAACAGAACGGAACAGCTGAGCGAAAGAATAGATATTTGGTTGAAATGGCCCGCTGTATGTTGTTCCAGGCAGGATTGCAGGATGGATATTGGGGTGAAGCCGTAGTTACTGCAAATTATTTGCAGAATCGTTTTCCTTCTCGTACTATATCTGCAACACCATATGATCTTTGGCATGGAGTTAAGCCAAATATGAATTATATACGTTCTTTCGGTGCTGATGTGTATTGCCATATCCCAAATGAAAAACGTGGTAAGCTTGATCAAAGGCAAGAAAACTCAAACTTATGGGATACAGTGAAGATTCGAAGGCCTACCGACTAGTAGACGTGTTGACATCAAAGATAACGATTAGTCGAGATGTACAATTTTTGCAATGCAACGAACAGATACAAATGCAAAATAATACAAATGCCACGTCGGAAGATAACGAGATTCCCATTCCGTTGTTCGAATCAACAACAGACGAAGAGCTAACTGCTGATTCAGATGTAGATCCAGATGAAGTGTCAATCGATTCTACTACAACTGACACTAGCGATCAGTACGAATGGGAAGATGCTCCTGTAGCAGATGAAGAGATGCTGAGGAGATCAAAGCGTACAACCCAAGGAAAACTGCCGATGCGGTATGCTTTTCTGGCTGAAACTGAGTTTCAGGAGGAGCCGAAAACTCTAGCAGAAGCGCTGGCGAGTCCTGATAGCAGCAATTGGAGAAAGGCAATGCATGAAGAGCTCGGGGCCATGAAACGTAAGATACCTGGGAGCTAGTCGATGTCCCAAAAGGTAAGAAGGTGTTAGGTTGCAAATGGGTATACACGTTAAAGAAAACATCAAAAGATAAGATTTATAGGTACAAGGCTCGTCTTGTAGCTCAAGGATTTCATCAAAAATATGGAATTGAATATGATGAAGTGTTTGCACCAGTCGTTCGTCAAACGACATTTAGGGCACTGATGTCTGTAGCAGCTAAACATAAAATGATTGTGCGACAATATGACATAAAGACTGCATTTTTAAACGGAGACCTTGAGGAGGAGTTATATATGAAACAGTCGTCAAGTTTTATTGTTAACTGCAAGAAAGCAAGGTCTTTCGTTTGAAACACAGCATTTATGGTTTGAAACAGAGTGCTCGCTCATGGAACATCAAATTGCATCAAGTTTTAGAAGGTGATGGGTTCAAAAGGAGCGAAGCGGATCAATGCTTATATAAAAGACAAGAAAATGGCAAATGGTGCTATGTATTAGTCTATGTAGATGATTTAATAATAGCCAGCGAAGATGAAAATAATTTGTCATCCATAAGCAAGACACTAAAGAGGAATTTTGAGGTGGTCAACTTAAGAGAAGTTAAAAATTATGTTGGCATAGAGGTAGAATGTGATAGAAATGGTGATTATCATATTTCTCAGCGTAGATATATTGAGGACAAATTGAAATCAACAGGACTACAAGATGCAAAAACATCACAAATTCCTATCGATGTAGGATTTCTGAAGCCAACCGAAGAAGATAAGCCACTTCCAAATAATCACGAATATCAAAAGCTTATTGAAAAGTTATTATATGTTGCATGTAATAGTAGACCTGATATTGCGGCATCAGTCTCAATTTTTAGTCGTAAACTCGCCAATCCTACACAGCGAGATTGGACTGAATTACGAAGAGTTGTTCGCTATTTGAAAGGATCAATAGATCTTAAACTAAGACTAAGTAATCGTTTGGACAGTTCAGGATTAATAGGATATGCAGATGCTGATTGGGCTGAATGTACAGCGAATCGTAAATCAAATAGCGGATTTCTATTTAAATTCTGTGGAGGTACAATATCATGGGCATGTCGCAAACAAACATGTGTCTCCTTATCAACAGCAGAGGCTGAGTTTATAGCGTTATCAGAAGCTACTCAAGAAGCAATTTGGCTTCAACGTTTGCTTGCGGATTTAGGAGAGAATGTTAAGGTTATAAGTCTTAAAGAAGACAATCAATCTTGTTTGAAAATGTTCATTGCGGAAAAATTCAGCAATAGAACGAAACACATAGATACAAAGTATAACTTCGTTAAAGACCTATACAGAAAAGGAAGCATAAAGTATGAATATTGTCCATCAGAAGATATATTCGGATATGCGGATATGTTTACCAAACTAATCGCGCGTATTCGCATTAAGTATCTCAGAAAGCTGAGTGGATTAGAAGATAAGTAACTGATGTTGAGGAGAAGTTTTGATATATATCAACATCAGTAACGTAATTATACATGACCAGTGGAAGATGACAGTGTGACAGTGGATCTGTCAGTGAAATGTATATATTGAAATTAGAAATAAACGGAAGGTTCAGGATTGAACAACTGCGAACTACGTTCTGCTAAAGGTTTATTCTCAATAAAAATGGCACCGTATGAAATCTAAACATGTATGTGACTGTTAATGGAAAGGTATGACTCATATATATAGTATCGGTAGAAGAAGTCAGAAAAACCTATGTTTACCCAGTGGTGTCTGAATGGGAATACCTACTTGACCTAAGACATATGCAATCAGTTGCAGTTTTCCAATTGTGAAAGACGTCGACTTTCGACGAAATTATGTGCAGTGCGTACGAAAAGCAGGATAAGGGATAGGGGTGTAATCTGACGCAATATTCTTAAGAACTGCTTAAGTGTAATTTGGAGTACTCATGTTAAAATGAAGTGAGTTTACGTACACAACGGAATTCTGTTGCATAGCCCTGTATCCGGGCCGATTAGCTAATTAGATTTAATAAATCCGCAAAAAATCCGTTGGTAAATTTAGGCAAGATGACGGCCCTACGCTTAAACCCAGGTACCTCTGGAGGGCCTCTTGACAGCTTAGGTTTAGTGTATAGTTGTCCCTTCGACGTTCAGGAAGACCAAAAATCTGGACTACTCACCTCTCTCTTGTTTTGCCCGGCGCCACCATCCGCCCAAGGGGTTAGGGCAAGTCTGTATACTCAAGCTTGGACATACGGCGGCACATGCTATCACTCTGCACGAGGACGTGACGGATTATGTGTTGGGTAAGAGAATCTTTGGGACCTTTAAGAGACTTCTTAAGTAAAGTTCTTCAAAGCAACTGACGCAAAAAACTGACACATTAGCTAATAAATTTAGCGATGATTGGTGAATCACAGAAAAGACTGTAACGATTATTTTGTTGACATTACGCGTTCAACAGTTTTTATTTCATTTTAACTATGTTTGCACACATAATGTTTAGGGTCGAGATTGTTGTTGTTTGTTGTTGTTTTGATAATTTCATACAATAACATGTAACAAAGTGTGAATATTAACCAGGTTGTTTCCGCAATTGCCACATTTGTCTTGGTTGTGTGTTTAAATTAGCTCTATTTGAATGCCGGCTCGACCGTTGTCAAATATAGTGATACATAAATTATTACAGCAGGTTTCTCGTTTGCTCTTCAAGGTCTTCTTTTGACAAACTTCTCCCTTTGAACTATAAGCTTTTGTATAATGTGGTTCGTTTTCAAAAATGTACTATCTCATTAATTGAGATAGTTAACCATTATGTTGACTTTTTTCGAATTTGTTATGTTGTACTAAGCTATACATTATATTGATGTATTTTATAATAACGTGTTTATGTTTGTTTATTAGGTAGATATTTATAACGGTATTCATATTTGTCATTATCCTACACATCTCGTTTGATCATAAACTATGACTAGTTTGATAAATTAGCGTAATAATTATGGTATTCATGATTATTATATATCTTTAGGGTGACTAATCTATCGCCATGTTAATACTATATTTCGCATTATTTTTTCGTATAATTGCCGATATATGTACTACTTTAGCCATTTTTGTGTTTCGCCTGTTTTGTATTTACCTTATTTATTAAAATACATACCGACTTGTCTGGCTTTGTTTACGAAATATGCACTATTAACTTTTGCTTACTGATGGGTTGTGGCATTGTTTACATATTACTGTGCTGAATAATTTTCAAGATATGTAAATGAGAAAAGCACTACGCACTAAGCGTTTCGTGTGTTTAGAGGTTTAATTTATATATGCAAGCTGCAGCAGCTTTTACGCTTTATAATAGTCAGTTGAAACATTGTACAACTGTGGTGACACCTCTAACTGTCTGAATTGCTATTTAATGCTGTCTGCCTCATACAGTGAGCTACAATCAATTATATAATATTGTATTAGTCATCTGAACTGTTGTGCCATTTTCCGTACACCTCGTGTTTTGCTACTGCACTAGAGGAAGAAATACCTAAATCCGAAATTATAAGGATAGCAACCATATGCTTTTACACCGTAAATCAAACCATTTCCGTAAACATTTCATGGTGGTGTTGCAAAATACGAGTTGAACTTAAAATATCTCTAGTTTCGTTCACGTTTTTTGTAGTACGTACATTTCGTTTTAAACTATAACTAATTCTAATACAAAGGTAGGAGTATTAGATGAGGTTACCCTTGTTTGTAGTACAGTATCATACTTGTTAGTTCGATGAGCAGCTGTTGATGTATTGACGTTAGTCATAGTTTCTGTGCATGGTATCAATAGTAACAGTGATGATAGTACATTGAAAGCAGTATTATTAACAGTTAGGAATAGTAGAAGTGGTAGAGATTGCAATCGTAGCGATAGAAATATACGAGAAACGGGTAACCGTCAAGTGCAGTACTTATGTACTCATCTTCAAGTGCTCGAGTCGTGAGTGACAAAAATATGAAACGCACAATCTGTGAATGTGTGAATGGTTTAAAGTGGTCCTTTTTGGTAGGTATTCCATTGTTTGTTTGTTTTTATTCGCCATGCCGTAGACTTTCAACGTAAATATACTTCAACAATGGCAAGCGAAACATTTTCGAAGTAGATAGTAGTGGCCATAAACTCGCCAACAATGTGTCGCTACGTAGAAATGATATTATTTTTCTTCCATATAATTCGTGGGTACTTCGTTGAATAAAATGTAATGTTACATTCGAAAATAAAAAAAAAACATAACGTTTATACCAGATCAAACCATAGCTGTACCGCAATGAGTAGTAAATTTAATTTTAGACAATCCCAGGAGACCAGCTCCTTAGAACTACCAGGAATGCTGACGATGAATGATCCCTAGAGACGAACAGTATGACGCATGTCAATTAGAATTGCCTATTTAGATTGTATACTTTACGATATATTCGAACTATTTAATGATTGAGATGTGCGATTGTAATTCGATTGAAAAGAACAAGGAAATCTCTAGTATGATTTAAATTTTTGCAGCAACATCACAGTTTGACTTGGAATAAGTTTAATAATCTGTATCTTATTTTTTGTTCGTTTAATTACACACTGACATTCTTCTGATATTGCACGTAGCACAAAATAATATTTGAAAAAAACGTTCGATTAGTACACAAGTTAAGTAAAAATAAAATAGCAACTGATATGATTGTCGTTGCACGTGCCATTTGTACAAAACCATAATGGGAATGGTGTAATTTTAATTGGAAGGACTACTCATTATCATCTACATAAGTTAGGAATATGATGGCTTTTTGAGCCAAATCCATAGCATTGGCGATGATGGACGGCTAAGCAACAAGTCCGGTACGAGTTTCAACCACGATTGGACTGTAGCCCTCCATTCGTTCTGGAATGACTTTTTGCCTGTGGGTAAATCATTCTGTCCACCGACAGCCAGTATTTATTCAAGGCAGACCAAGACCGACAACATTTGTAGAACCTGATAAGGAGAAAAAAACGTAGCTTAGATGGTTCATTTTTGTAGTGGATGTTTCGGTATGATCAATGTGAGTTAGTTAAACGTAATCGTTACCCAAAATAATGAACATTTATGTAACGGCAAATAAAAATGTTTCGTAGTTAATCCATAGTGTAGAATAATACAGCATATGAAAATGATGAAATGATCCATAGTTAATAAATCATTGCATAAAAACATGTTGTTTACAGACTAGTTTTACTGTAAAGTGTATGAAATACAAATCAAACCAGGAATCTGAAATCAGGAATCAAATAAGAAAAATAAACCAAAACGCTAAAATAGAAAGGCCACAGGAAATATGAAATTAAACTTTTATAGAAAAAAAAACATTAACGTTAAGGCACTTGACAATACCTTTATATAAAACAATCAAACACAAATAAGTGATTAAATCATCCAAATGTATATTCTACGTGTTTAGCCACAGAAGCTGCACTGAAGAATAATTGGGAAATTTTCTGTTCGAATTACTTCTGTATTTGAAGCAATACGGCCTGGTCGTTTTTTATGAAATAAACAAACTTCTGTAATTGAAAGTGTGAACATCATATGTGAAAAAATTGACGGCATCTTGGTTGGTGCAATATAAGCATGGCATGTGTAGGAAAACGTTTTGCAGATATTTAGACAAGGCGCATATCTAACTGAGGTAATGACTGATGCAAGGTTTCGAGATATAATTCTACATTTGCTTCGACTAATCTGAACTTTAGCAGCTTAGAATGTGCCAGCCGCTCCATCGCGCTTTTTAGGGAATAGTTTACAGACCTTAGTCACTTAATGTACATGTACATTCTGGTTTGTCTCTATAGAAACGTGAATGCTGCAATTATTATTGTAGATTGTATAGGAAATGTATTCCATACTACACATGTATGAAATTTTCAGATGGTATCGAGTGCATGTTAAGCAAGTGTAGAAACAAGATATACGAAAAAAGCGAAATGAAACGCAATTGTAGATCAATTGCATTACATGATCCTGTCAATTACAGGAGAGTAAAAATAAAAGAATGGAGCGGCCCGGTGGCATGATGGTAGCGGAGCCGGTCTTCACACGAACGGACCGGACCAAAATCCCATCCAGACCAATCCCCCATAGCAAGGACTGACTATCCGGCTACGTGGTACAATAAGTCGATAAGGCCAGGCCGTTCTAACGAAACATAAACAAAATAAAATAAAAGAAGTTTTAATTGTGCCAGTTATAAAATCAAAAATTGAGCAATACGACCTGACCGTCTTTTTGCTTGAATAAAAAAAAGTATAATTTAAGTTTGGATATAAAATTCGCAGTTAGTTTATTTAGGAGTTTTTTTAATGTTTTTAAACTTTTTATCAATGTTTATAACTTCAAAAAATAAAGCTCTTGCAAGTTAAACAAACAATAATATGTGTAATGCCAAAACTTGTATGTTTTGGTGATTATCAAATCATTAACCAAAAAGCATAAGAAACAATTGAATCTTAGCAATAAAGTACAAAGCATTAGTTTAATGTGATTAGCATGGATTTAACATGTTGAACAAATTTAAAACAACTAATGTATTAAGACATGGTCGTACTGAAAACATTATTATCTTGGAACTTTAGTGTAAAATAGCTGCAATTAACTATAGGAAACCACCTGTGATTCTAGCATCCCGGCTCTATAAATCGACGAGTGTACTTATGCTGGGAGCATTTAACTTGAGTTAAGGAAATACTGCCATGCATTCGCTAGTGAGTAATAGCAGTACGCAAGACCTACTAACGATTTGGTCCTGCTTTTCTAATCAAGCTTTGCTATAGTTCGTTCGTGTAGCATAAGGGAATGAAAGGAATAAAATGAAAGTGTTATTACACTACACATTTTCGTTGGGTCGATGAATGTGAATATATAACGATTACACACTTGCCTTTGAATTCTATTATTGTCTATTGCGTGTGTGTATTTTTTGCTCTACTTATACAATGTATCGTTCAATACATAGGTGCATAAAATACTATATAACTGATCGGTTTGCATTTTACTGGCATGTATGGTACGTTTGTACCACGCATCCAATATTTACGGTGGCTCAAAACTGGTCGTTCATGATTTTGTTTTGTCAAGTGTATTATATTCCTATTCTATAATCATCAAACGAAATACTGCTGTATTTGAGGGTGATACTTTTAACGGTCCTCAGAGAAATTGAAAGAGACAGAAACATCTCTGGCATTCGTGTTTTAACTAAGTGTTCTAACAGGTCTTTTGCTTTCCTTTACAATCTTTAACTTATAACCGATCCATCATTGCACATGCACACTAGATTTTTCCGGTAATGTAATGAAGAATTGGAGGGTGCAGTTAGAATCTTTGTCGTTTTCGAAAACCTTCATTTGTTAATATTCTTTTAAAGTAAATATTAAATGGCAGCGAATGTTCACATGTTCTACTAAATATCTCTAAATGGTTGCCACATGTGGTATATGCTATAATCGCCTAGCTTAATCGATTCTCCATTTGGCTTGCTGCTGCTTTACAGAACATGTAAGATTATTGCTTATAATAAAGATCGATCACTGGCTAGTAGTGACTAAATCGCATAAAAGCAATTTCTTGTATTCTGTGCAATGTTCATACTGAAGACATGTTCCTGCTTTGACTATCATATCGATCAATAATTAACCACTTAACCAATTGCAATCGTCCTTGACGCGTAGAAATAACAGAAACATATTAATCAGAAAACTATTGTATTCCTTGTTTTGTTACTGTACAATCTTACTGCGCGTTTAAAATCAATGCAATGCAATATAACAGACAAACATTTAACAAAACTTTTGCAAAACTACTCACCGTTTCGAGTGAAGTTGCTAGCATGGAACCCTGAATTATTCAGCATCATTCTAAACGGAATTACTACTAGTAGTTGTACTCTTTTTGCGATATTGTTGTTGGTTTTTTTAAACATTTTGTGGCATCCAAATATGATTAATAAATGGTGTACAATGAACGATAATACACCAATAGCAGAACCAGAAAAGGAAACCCTTTTTAGAAGAAGCTCTTGAGGAATCCTGCTGGTCCCGCATCCTGTGGCTGTGCTTGTGCTGTTTTCAACTTTGCTTGAGCATTTTTTAAGGCTCTGGAAACAAAAAGGACGCGTTAGTGAGTGATTCGTTAAACGCGGTTTGAGTTACACGTTTGGATTATACTTACTGCTGCAAATCCATTATCGTTTTCTCCTTCTGGTTCTGTTCTTCTTGGGTCATTTGCACCAATTGTAAAAGTCGTTCAGTTTCAGCAGCTGATCGTTTAGCTTCTTCCTTTGCATCGCCCAGTTCTTTTGATGCCCTGTATTATGAAAAAAAAAACATTAATATATTTTTGTTTGTTCCTTGTTATGCAGTACAAGGTTAGTGTAAATAATATTGGTTCTTTCTGCAGGATGTTGCCATACAGAGTAAATCGACAAATCGACAAATCTGGCAAATCTGACAGTTTACAAACACCTAGTTCTTAATATATAATGCCCAGTCACTCTGGAAAGAAAATAATAAAATTAATTTATATCAACTTACTTGTCTAACATCTGCTGAGTTTCTGTTAACTGTTTGTTCAATTCTCCAGCAGCAGCGGCAGTTCCGCCGGCCTGAAATGAAACAAGCAGCATGTGTAAAGTGTCTCGTTACAATGATTCGAACGAAGCTATGATACCTTTTGTAGTGATTTTTCTAGTTGGTCCATTTGTTCTTTGCGCTTCTTAAGCTGCTTATCGAACTCGATGAGATTCTTTTCCTTATCCTCCAACTCTTTACGTTTGTTTTCAATGGCCTTACGCTGATCTTCAAAAGTTTTTCTTTCGCTTTCTAGTAGCCGAGTTGCGTCTTCGATTTGTTTCATTTGTGCTTCTAGCTGTTTGCGCTCTGCTTCACTTACGCCTGCATTCTGCGCTACCTTTTGATTTGCTGCCTGAGTGGCTTGTTGCAATTGTTGCTGCAATTGCTGAATCTGTTGTTGGAGTTGGCCAACCTGTTGTTGATGCTGTTGGGTCTTTTTCGTAGCATCCAGAGCTTCTGTCTATAGAAATGTAACGATAAGAGAGATTCATGTTAACGCCATGACACCGAAATTTGAGAAAGTTTATAGTTACTTGGCTCTTTTCAAGCTCTTGCACCAATAGCTCGAGCTGATTTTGGAATTGGTCTCGATGGGTAACCGCTGCTTTCAGTTCCTCCTGCAGCTTTTCCAGTTCCTTTTTATTTGACGGCGATTGTTGCTGTTGCTGCTGTTGCGTTGATTGCTGTTGCAATTGTTTCTGCATGTTGGTCATTTGTAATAGTTGCTGTTTTAATTGTTGCTCCATTACCTGGCACGTAATAAGAAACAGTTTGGTTAGCAATGGTTTACGCATATGACAGATCTTATTCAAATATGTATGCAATTGAGCGACTACATGCGGCAGCCCGGTGAAGAATTGGTATCGGCACCGGTCTCACACGACAGAACCGAGACAAAATCCCATCCGGACCGTTACATCGTACTGGCGTGGTAAAATAAGTCTAGTATGCCAGCAATAGCAGGCATATGAACTAGTAGTAGTCATTACTCCACGGAGAAGAAAGGACTGCATGGTCAGTGTATTGTTATCCTACCTGCATTCGCTTTTGCAACTCTATTGCAGCCTTTTCCGCCTGATCCGCGCGGTTCTTTTCCTGCTCAACAACTTTACGCCACTGTTCGAGCTCATTATCCCCACGTGCCCCGGTTTCCTGAAGCATTTGTTTCAGCTTAGTGATTTCTTTTTTGTAATTTTGAATTTCCTGGGCCGCAGCCTGGGCTTGTTGCGGTGGAGTTGAAACAGCTCCTGGCTGCTGAGGTGAACTCTTAAGCCGACGATTTTCTTCACACTGCCGCTGTAGTTCTAATTCAGCTGCGTTAAGCTCCTGCTGGAAGCTCATAAGCATGTCTTGACTTTTTTCCAGCTGCATTACGAGTTGGTCGCGTTCGGCCATCAGCTGCTTGTTATCGGCTTCCAGTTTCATGAGGCTCTGCTCGACGTGATGGTTGCTGGCATGCTGCTGATGATGTTTTTCGTAGATCTTCGTCGATTGGCGAAGCGTTTCCTTTTCGGCTTCAGCTTTTTCAAGCCGCTCTAGTACACGTGTCAGTTCAGCTGACATACGCTCGAACTCAATGCGCGTAGCTTCATAAACTTCCTGCTGTTTGGTCAAATGTAGCTGCGCCTTTTCGAGCTCCTTAGCCAATCTTCCTGCTTCCATTTCGGTGGCGTCGCGACTTTGCAGTGCCTTCTCTAGACGCTCACGCAAACGCTCAAGTTCGTTTTTGTCTGTTAAGCTTACCGTACTGGCAGTGGCCAACGCACCGGGACTGATGGCAGACTGTGGATTCTGCCGCAGGCGTTCAACTTCTTTGATGAGTTTTTCATGCTTGTCTCGGATTTTTTCATATTCAATGTGAGCTCGTTCAGCATCCGAACGCTGTTTGTCTTGATTGGAGATCAACTTAGTAACTTCGGCTCTGGCCAGATCGAGCTGCAGACTGGTTTCGTGCAGTTTGAGCTCCATCGTTTGGTACTCATTTTCTCGTGTCTCAAACTTCTCCTTCATCTTGTCGAACGTCTCCTGCTCGTATTGTGATTTACCGCGGAAGTTCTCTAGCTCCACCATAACTTTGTCGTACTTTTCGCGTAATCTATCATTTTCATCCTTCATTCGTCGAGCTTCGCGTGAGAAGGATTCATTCTCTTGCAGTCGCCGCAGTTCAGCCGCCGTCTTTTCGTAACGCTCGCGCATTTTTTCGATCTCCAGTCCGTAGCGTGCGATCTCTTCCTGCGCTGAATCAAGCGATGCCGTTTGTTTAGTGTAGAGATTATGTGAGCGATCCAATTCGTATGTCAAGCGTTCCACTTCTGCCTGTTGGTTTTCCTTTTCTGATTGTGACCGGCGCAAATCGGTTTGACATTTGTCCAGTCTTTCACGAATCATGTCCACATCTTCCTTGGCTTTATCCTCGAGTTCCTTCGAACGACCAAGTTGCATTGCAGCACGATCACAAGCTTCTTGGAGGCGTGTTGTTTCTTCTTGTATTTTACGCAAGTCTTCGCGCGCCTTTGAGGCCGCCAATGCAGAACGTTCTGCTTCTACCTCCAATCGGTTGCGATCGGCTTCGGCAGTGTCCACGCGTGACTGCAACCTGTAAATTTCATTTTGTGCCCGATCATACTTCTCGAGCATTTTCTCGAACTCTTTGGTAGAGGTTTCTTTCTCATCGATCAGTTTCTGGCTGGCATACAGAGCCTTGTCCAGTTTTTCTTTTAATATATCGACTTCCGTAATGGCATCATCTCGCTCCATCTGAAGCTTCTGGTGGATTTGATGTGCTTTTTCCCACCGTTCTTTGACTACTTCAAGCTCGGTCTGAATTGCATCGCGTTCGCGTTGGTATTTGAGGGAATTACTTTGGGTAGATTCGGATTTTTCTTTCAATTTTTCCAACTCATCACAAAGTACATCACGCTCCTTTTGCAAACGGGCAAGAGATGACTGCAGTTTATCTGCCTTGTCTCGATAACGATCGAGGTCCATTTGTGCAGCCTCTTTCTCTTTTTGAATGCGCGAAGATTGTCCCAACGATTTATCCAACTGAGATTGAATATTCTCAAATTCATAGTTAATTTTTTCTTTCTCGAGTTGTAACTGTAAAACAAGGAGAAGATATTAATGTACAATTTTGAGTAATGTTCGACGTCCATCATGGTTACTTACCCTACGGGTTTCTCCACCACTTTTGTCCAATTTTTCCTGTAAATGGTCAATTTCGTTTTGTGCTTTGTCGAGCGAGTTTTGCAGTTTTTCTTGAGTGAGCTGTGATTTGCCAAGTGTAGCTTGCGTACGCTCAAGTTCTTCGCGAATCTTTTCCAACTCAGTGTACGCCTGGATGTGTGGAACAGTGACGAACAATGTAAATAAAAATTTTTGAATAGTTTTGTGTAAACATCGAGTACCTCGGTATTGGAATAATAGAGCGAAATGATGTATTCGTATTAATGAAAAAGTTCCCATAAATGTTCGGTTAGTGTATAAAAGTGGAGAATGGGAGCTTTGCATTGCTGTTTTCCTTACTATGACAGAGGTGCATTCAGCGCTGTTAGTTGAATGAATTTTTTATTTATTGCCGTTTAGTTGTAGGCCATTTCAAGCAACCATAGACATATCGAGTTGAATGAGGGAAATAAATAAGGTTATAGAGTTTACACTACAAAGCGTAGAGTGATAACGTACTGCAGGAGCGATAGATTTGAGCTACCAATCATTCAATATTTACATACAGCCATGTAATTTGTATATTCTAGATAGGTACTTATAATTAGACATTAGTTACATTTTATATGTAGGCAGATATATGCAGGTGTTTACACTTACAGCATGGATTCATAAGTAGTTAGCTGCATGCATTATGGTTGAAGTAAACTATTGTTCTCTTTTTCTCTTCTTGTGCCTTAACGAATTTCTAGATATTATGACGCACATAGCTGGATAGTCAGCTGCAATGGCTATGGTGGGTCGGTAAAGCCAAGATGTGTTTCCATGCCCGTGGTGTGCTAAGCAAATCTTTTATCGATTTTTCTAAAAGAACGCTTGAATCAGTATCCATATATGTAAAAAGCGAGAGAGAAAAGTGGTTTCAATTACTTCAACGTGCCTTTTTAAACTTTACTATCAATCGTCTAAGTAACGTTTCACTTTAATTGAGAAGTTTTAAAATACATTACAATGCTTCCGAGCATACTCTGCTATACTATTAATAGTAAGTTAGATGTGTTTGGCATTATTTTGCATTTGAATTAATGTGTGATCGGATGAATGCATGAAAATTGATAGCAAAACACATCGCCATTAGTAATTGATGCTGATTGCGAGAACCATTATTGTTCTGCGAAATGCCACTGCTAACTACTTATCTAATCCATATCCACGAAACATGGGTGTGTAGTACATTGTTGATTATTTCTTGCTATTATTTGCTATACGACACTCATACGATTTATATTGTAGGACATGATGATGGTACAAGGTGATCATGGTACTAGTTGAGAGTGTTGAATAAAAAGACGGTTGTGATATAAGAAACTTTGCAGCGGTCTACAATGCAGTCCCATGAACCATATTGATGCTGGTTTAGTTCGTACGCACTTATATTTGTTGTTCGTGAGCGTGTTTGATCAGTATGTGATTACTGTATGTAAATTACGACACAGTTGAATTTGAAAGTGTAGAATGTTGTATTGGAAGTTTCAGTTATAGTAATTTGCTTCAGAATGTGTACAAGAATTAGAATAAAGAAACTTAAAATAATGAATACAATTGGTGCACTATACGTCAAGGTCCGTGTTGAAACAATATCGCGCAAATGAAAGCAATTGTGTGTAGGCAATCTTAGGTACCGGGAACATGTTTTCAAAGTTGCTTAAAACGAATTAGCATCCCAGTCTCCAAGAACACACTTGCGGGTAAATAAAGAAAACTAGCATCTATGGCATATCCTAATAAAATGCCAATGTAAGAGCAAAGATTGTGTGGAATGTATGTAATAAAGCCAGTCATGTGAGGGTATGCTGTGTGTAAATTCAAAACAAAAAAACAGGAAATTACCTTATCTCTTTCACTAACAATTCGTTGTATACCAGCCTGGCCTCTTTCCATTTCCTGTTTCAAGCTTTCCTGTTCACCTTGTGCGTTTTCAAGCTTAGCCTTAAGTCTATAGACTTCGCCTTGACTCTTCTCTAATTTTTCTTGCAAGGCGGCAGCTTCCGCTCTTGATCGTTCAGCGTCGGTCTAGGCGTTAAAATAGCCGTTCGATTGAGTAAGTTGTAATGCAGGGTCGCACCGCATCAATTGCACAATTGACACAGGTTAAGTAATGGGATGGAAACGAGAGAAAGAAACGCGGAGAGAAAAAAGAAAAGAAAGGAAAGAAAATGAAATCAAAATCGAATGTTATGAAGTTTCAACGCAAGCAAATACTATAGCAATGTTATACTTAAAATACATATTGCTATGTGTTATGATAGTAAAAAGAGAATTGTAATGTATAGTACACTTCTTAGTAAATATCATACGATAAAAAGGCTAGAAGTTTGAAGAATTGACAACCAACCAATAACAATAATTTGTAATGATATACAAGTGGCCATGGAATCGGTATAGTAACTCAGTAACAGAAAAAAACCTACTAAGAACAAGAAGTTTTTGGTAATAACTAAAGCTCAACAACTGCTAACAATCTATAACCAAGTGTTTAAGATGATTAAGTGTACTATATAAAGAGTAGGCAAAAAAGCTGTATTGCTATTGTGTGAATTTATTTCACCCCGCCTTTGAAACTGTATAGTTTATTCAATCAACAGTATTTTGAGTGCATGTGTAGCAATAATAAACATCACTTAGTGATTTTTGATAATGTCAGCGTGGAAAATCGATAATGTTAATGTCTGAAGATAATTAAATTGAAAGTAAATAATCAAGAAAATTGCAATAATTTCAATATGTCAATCAACGTGGCAGAACTGAAGACAATTACTGTTAAGAATAATCGTATAAATCTAATAACAAGAAATTGAGCATATAAAACGAATAATGGTACAAGACAATTACTGTAAAAATAAATTAATTTTTTTGGCATTATCTTCAATTTTAAATCAAATCAATGAATTAGTGAGAAAAGAGCAAGATTGTGTAAAAAGTTGCTACTCACAAAATCGTGTACCGTATGTTCCTATAAAACGTTGGTGAACGGTTTATCAGTGATTGTGTTATTTGTTGTGTAATGAATTGAACATAAACTATTTGAATATGCGATAAGGGATGCTCACAAAACGATGTAACAAATGCAACAATTATGTCTATCGGAGAAATGTTTTCTACACTTCTCATCTTAAACCAAAATAAGTGACTGGTACTACAGCTTGGGCATGATTACAATAAATTTTACGGAAACACAGAATAGCACATCTGTAGGTGTAATAATAGTTTTCTGATATAATTGCCAACAATGATTAGATTACAACAATATCCTTATCAATAAGAGAAAAGGTGAATGAAAAGTTTTTTTTGAGCAAATTATTTTTTGGTTCAAAATGCACGACATTCGCGTAGGAAAAATCATAATATGCCATTACGATTTGCAGGTAATCAATGTAAGACCAAATAAGAAACGATTAAATGAAATCAAGCATCATTTTCACATTTAAAGCGCGTGAATTCCAAAACATGCACAAGAAACAGTTACATCAAAGCATGTTTTCACAGTTTATTCACCTAGCCAAATTATGGTTCTATACAAGCGTTACAATTACTTAAATGCATCAAATAATAATTTTTATAAATTTATATCGGATCTACGTTTTACCATGAAATACGACAGAAAATTAAGTGACGAAAAACAAACACCCTTGCAATGTTTTAAAAGATTAGCTATGTTAGTAATAAGGGATGCTTATCGTGTACCGTAACCGGTACAAGAACCACATTTTTATACATCAAAATTTGTGTAAACCACATTATATTATGGGACTAGAAAGATTATTCTTTCCATTTATAACAACACTTTAAACTTGAGTGTAATATCACCTTCACAACAGAGCACAATTTAAACTCTGAATACATCAATTTATACATTCTGTAACTATCTGTAACTATCAAGTAAAGAATTGAACACAAAACTCAAGGTAGTTTAAATGCGTCGTGTTCAAAAATGGTGACGCATTTGTATTTATAACAAAGAAGTTTATTTTTAAATAAAAAATAGCTTAAAGAAAGTTTGTTACAGTTCCCTGTGCTTTGGAAAGCTCCATCTAGATTATGTTCCAAACTTGTAAGAACATAACTTGCATTAACAGATCAAACCAATGGCGATTAATCTGTCGTTTGCTTGTTTATTAGTTTATTTCAGATAATCAGGAATATTTTCAAATTACTTAGAAGATACGAATTAACAGCCGAAAGGATTTAGAAGAATTATTTCTTGATTTAGAGAGTTTCTTTTGTACATGTTTATGGTAAACTGTTTTTAATGTCATTAAAATAATGAGATGAAAAATAGTAACCGTAAGACGCAATAATGATTTGAAACAGCTAAAAAATGTTTTAGCTTGAAGTGTACCGACAAAAAACGTTTTAGGCTTACTTGTGTCACTCGTAGCTCAGCCTGCGTGCGCCTTAGCTCGTTTGTTGTTTTGTCTGCTCGCTCCTGCGCGCGGTCTAGTTCTTGCGATGTACTTAAAGTAGATCTGCCAAAAGTGGTCTGAAACATCAAAATATTCAAGAATTACGTACAACAATATTATGAGTTGGATATCCATTTCCCTGGCTTAATGTTACGAACATTGTTAAGAAATAAGAAAAAAGATAATAAGATTAGAAAGATAGAACGAAGATAATAACGTACAAAGGTATAGTTCGATAAAACGTGTCGAATGAAAACGAATTGCATCGATATGGTTGACAATATTGGTCAAAATGTTCCACAACTGAATAGCGTACCATCGGTTCTTATAGAGATCGGTTGTATAGAGATTTAACGAAAATAAGCAAATGAGCCAACGCTACACATCCGGCAGCTCGGTAGAATGTAAGTCGAAATAAAACCACACATCTGACTTAAGAGGGTATATAGTCAACAAAAGAGATCCAGTTGTGATCCTAGTAATTCTACATTACCTGTGACCGTTCCAATTCGGTTCGTAGACGTTCATTTTCCAATTCAAGGCGTGACAACCGCTGTTTTGCATGTTCCCAGTCGGCTCCACTACGACCGACATCACTTGACGTCTTATGCTCAAGCTCTGCCTTTGACTTTCCTAGTTCACTTTGCGAGCTCTCCAGTTTTGCTTCCAAACGGTCTTTTTCAGCTAGAGCTCTATGGAGACGAGTCGTTAGCTTTTCAACCTCGCTGTCCAACGAATGAAGTTTCATCTTAAATTCAGCGAGTTCGCGTTCATGTAGCTCTCGTTCTTCCTTTTTCTCGGCTTCGGCACGATCCCGCTGGTCGCGTAGTTGCTGCATTTGCTTCTCCTTATCTCCGATTGCCTCTTCTAGACTCGTCAACGCCCCCTCCGAACTGCAATGGTGTGCCTGCATTGCGCTGAGCCTTGCACGTGCCATATCCACTTGATTATCCTTCTCCTTAAGTAAATCTTCCAAATTATCAATCTGGAACGGTTAGACCATGTAAAGGTTATCAAATTGATTGCTCAATCAACACGCTTCCAATAAATACCTTTCGTTGAAGAACATTTATCTTCCTGTCTTTTATATCCATATGTTCTTTTAGTTCTGCAAGTTCTGTGTGTAGTCGATTCTTTTCCTGAACGGTGTGCATTGTACCTTGTGTCTTCTTTTCAATCATTCGATTTTTCTCCTCTAATCGATTACGCAACTCTTCAACCTGCCGAAAGAAAAGAAAAGAGAATTAACACTGATTGGAGCCACACTCTTTGAGGAAATGATGTTGTTTTCGTACGTTTCTATACAATCGATTAATGGAATTCTCATATGTTTCGTTTTCCTCGTAGCAAATGGCAACATTTACACATCATCTGTTATCCTCCTGGTGTACTCGTAATTCTCTTATTCTTTGTCGGAAGTCTAATGTCATGTCGTTCACACGTTATCGAGCTCCTATTGTGTATTTCTACTTTATAAATAATGTCTGCGTCAATCGGGTCTCGCTAATCAAGGACTTGGGCATACACTGATCTTACATTCGGTTATCACATTGATCGTGCGCATGGAGGATGGTTGGTTTTATGAAGCGGGTTGCATGTGATTTCTCGAATCCTCTCTGTCTTTGTTCTGTTCGCTGGTCCGATCTCTTTTGGGGTATTGCTCTGTAATCTGATCTCCCAAGGGCCAAGAGGGCCAAGAGATACACATCGATCGCATCGAACGGGTGCAGGAGATTTCACCAGGTTTGCTTCCCTTAAGCTTCTTGAGGTTTATCTTCTGCACTCCCTCACTACGAGTCAACATGTCGACTTTTCAATTTATACACTCTTGACGACCGCCGCACCTTATCCCAATACTTCTTCCCGTTCCCTGCTCCTGAATCGAATTGATGCCCCTGCTCTCCTGTCTCCCATTCCTTTGTATGTTCCGCTTCGGCGTACGGTGTAATGATCCTTTGCTTCGCTCCTTGGTACAATTCAATTTCACATCCCAATTTTACACTTTCCGATCACATCTTTTTCATTCCCCGTTTCCTTGCAGCACTAGTTAATTTTAGTTGTAGGTTTCAGGCACAGTTTCAGTTAGTTAGCTAGATAGTGATAGTTCTCTTTTTTGCATACGGGTATAGATTTTAAGTATACATGTGTGTAAACTTAAGGCAGACAAATTAGTTATAAATAAATAAATAAATAAATAAATAAATAAACATCATGTACAGCGGCGGATATAACGGTAGGTGGAGTAGGCGGCCGCCTAGGGCCTCGCCGTATTGGGAGCCCCGAAATAAGCTGTTTAGCAGTAAAAGGTGTATAGATTATACCTGTAAAGAACTCGAATAGCGAAGCTTGAACCCTCTTCTTATGCTAGAGGAAGCTCCGAGGGGTACTACAAGGGTGCTACAAGGTGATACTTACATCTGATTGTAACATATTGTAATGTTCTTCTTTAGCGCATAGCGATTCCTTGAGAACAGCAATATGACGTTGATAATCCTGTGAACAATAATCAAAACTGTAAGTAGTGACGTAATTGGGACAGAGAAATCCACAAAAAATACACGGTTACGTACCTGATGTTGTTCCTCAAGCGTTTTCATTTTTGCGGCCATTGCCATTATCTCTTGATCGCGACGTGTGATTTCCAAGCGAAAATCATCCAGCTTTAAAAATAAATACAAAATACCGACTTTAATACTTTTTGCTCCCATTTCCAAATACAACCGTTTGGAATCATCGTTTCATCTTTTTCTAATATACTTAAGGCTTCACAAAGAGGGTTGGGTTTGAAAGTTCTATGATCGTAGATCTGTACAGTATAGTGCCGCTTTTGTAGTGTGAGGATTGCAGTTTTATAGCTATTCAACGGCACTACTATTCGAGAGAGCATGGTAGAAACTAATGATCGAATGGCCGTAAAATAATGTTTCGAACGATTTTTGTTTTAATTGATTAATTGGCTGTATTTCAGATTTAAATTCGATTTTATTAGTCTTATGATATACTTCGCAGTAACAAACAAAAGCTACTAAAATGCGTCCAAACTCAAGGAAACAGTAACACAATATGGCTAAATTTTATACATTCTTTAAATATAGCGTACTTGCACGCTTTCAAAATTGCAACCTTAGCTATACAGCTTTAGCTTATTCAGTAATACTGAGTTGTTATGTTTTAACCACATCCTCCACGTTCGTCTGTTCATTATCACTCGGGCTGGATTTGTCTATTAACATTGATATCTAATGTATTCAACATTATCATTTGGTGGTTATCATTTGTAAAGATTCCATGTACACTTTTTTATCATTGTATTGAATACATTACAACGAAATCGTTTGATAAGAGATCGTAAGTTATAAAATAAAACAACGTATCAAATATAAGTAAAATCGAATCGTATTCTTCGTATTTATTACATTTGCAACATACGC
The DNA here is from genome assembly GCF_943734755.1 of Anopheles moucheti. Lineage (NCBI taxonomy): Eukaryota > Metazoa > Arthropoda > Insecta > Diptera > Culicidae > Anopheles > Anopheles moucheti. The sequence continues at coordinate 45,691,749 of NC_069141.1, read as the reverse complement.
CTACATCGTAACTCGTAACCCATTAAATTCTGATCATAGTTTTAGTTAAAAGTACTGTTTTATCATGACGTTCTATTCTACTAAAAGTAACATTCTTATTTATAGTAGTGAAAGACATACAAATTTAATTGCTCCAATAATATGATCGTGCGTGCTGAATCCACATTGAATGAAAGCATTTACATATCAATGAAGTGGAGCGCACTGTGTTTAATTGACATTGACTGTTTTACATTGTTTTTCGTTTCATTGAATTTTGTACATAGCTTCGTTTCCGCCAGAAAGGGTCTCATATTTATCACATTAATATCAAGCAGCATTTGTATTCAAATCATTGGATCATTTCTAAATAACTGTCGTTGGAAATGTTCGTCAAGCTGTCTTAATGTACTTTGTTTAATGTGTATTAAAACTATGAGCTGTAATAGTGAATAAAACAACAACAGAGTTAAACGATGGAATATAACACGTTGGACAATGGTTTCTAAATATCTATTACAAGACATCAAGTTAAACGATTAGTTACCAGAAATCAGATGAAGATTAAAGAATTGACCGCAATAGATATGAACTGATTTATACGATTACTTTATGCGAGAATTTGTAAATGAACTGGTTATCTAATGCAAACTAATGCAACACAGTACATCTATTGCTTTTCGTATGTATTCGTGAATGTTTTCTTAGTACTTGTCTTAAGTAGATAATACCTTCAGTTTGGCAACATAATCGCAAAGCTTTCATGACTTTTGGCCTATTTGTTGGCGTTTTTTGACATAGGCTGTAATCGTGAATGGAATATTTTAATAACTTTAATTTAAAATTTTTTAAAGGCATTTCAACAATACGATAACTCATATTTGCACTTGTTTAAACACTTACTCTTCTACATTTTGGCGTTTAATAATTGGCATTATGCTCTTTAGAGAATTACATAGTTATACATATTCATACTAGCTGCACTTCGTTTTTGTATCTCTCACGATCGTTCCTCTAAGCTCAAAGCACAAGTATTGCGTTGATGAGAATGTATTAATATTACGTTTTATTAACATCACCGTTGAAACTTAAGTAAGCAATTTGTAAAATACACTACATTAAATTTTGTATGTACAGCTATGGCAAGTGTAGCTGGCAGTTTGGCAGTCTTGGAACGTATTAGTTTTACCATACATTGTTATCAAATACGAAATGTTGCTGGTCGATATCTACTGTGTGTGTGTGAGTTTTTTTTCTGTTATGGGCTGTAACACTATTATAGTTACATGTATTTATTGAATCTCATTCTAAAAATGCATTGGTACGACGATCGTATGTAAAGAATGTTTTCTACCTAATACATAAGCATGCCTATTCAATATTCGTTGTTCAGAAGTTGAAAATTTCATTTACCGCTGATCTATGAATCGATGGATAAAGTGTCAACATCAAATTTAAAACTAACTTGGCGTTTCATATCGTTTGCCCTATTATAGTCTAAGTCTAGTTTGGAATACGGAGCATGATACGTGTTAGGATATTTGAAGAAGGCGCTGTTGTCGATATTATCGTGCATCGTGTGCAGATAGTGCGAATGATCCAAAGACGATGGATAGCGTAAAGCGGATGCCGATGGCAAATTACGATCGTAAGGATAAGCAGATGTGGTAGAGGAAGGCAAGTTAGTTAATGAACGAGTAATGTTTGGGTTGGAGAGGAAATGATGCTGTGATAGAAGATTTTTCGTCTGGGATAGCATACTGTGTGGCTGCGACATGAATGAGGTGACGTTCGTTGCTGCATTGATCGTGTTATTGCTGTAAATCGGTTTTGAGAGCAGGTAGTCGGTTGACGGTCTATATCCGGTACTAGAGAATAAGTTTTGCTGTGACTGTTGCATTTGCTGCGGTAGAGACATGATTTGCTGATTAAGCTGAGGCAGATGGTGCTGCAGGTGATGGTGATAGTACGATAAGTTGGAATTGTTACTAAGCGCATTCGGTAAGTGGGAGATACTGGATGTGTTCGGGTATGAACAAAGAAAGCCCGAGGCTGCTGCCGCCGAAGCAGCAGCCGAGGTGGCCATTCGGTCGAGTGGAATCGATGGCGATGGATCGAGGACACCGCAAACGGTAGAGGAAGAAGATGTTGGTGCTGAAGTATGTGATGGTTGTGTAAAGAGTGTCGCCGCATGGCTCATAGGCAGATTCAATCCACTATCTCCTGTGGCCGTAGTGCCCAGGGAGCGCATATTTAATATATTAGAAGAGCGGGATAATGATTTGGTGGTTTCGTTTAACAAGTTGGTCAGATTGGCCGATTGTGTATAAAGGTTGGCTGCGTTCTCGGACAAATTGCAATAATCAACCATGGAGGACAATGGCACACTGCCACTTATGCTGTAGCGGCGGGCCGGCAATCGTCCGGAGCGCACTTCCAACAGCTTAGATGTTGGAGCCATGTTGTGGTAGTTTGAATTTAGTACGGACGTTGGCTGGGCTGGATAAAAACTGGTACGCATTAAATCAGGTGTGGTAGTTGTGCAGTTGGCGAAATCAAACATCTGAAAATATGGCCGTTTAAAAAAAGAGAGGAGAGAGAAGACAACACTGGATGTTGGTTTGTTTTTGTTTAACGGGTGTTGTTAATGTTTTAACATTGGTCAGTTAATTAGTTTGGATAGTATTTGATTCGCATTGGCCTAGTTTGTGACATGCCGTCCGATCCATGTCGTCGGCTGGAGTTGCAAGTATGTTTCATGTTTACGTAAACTAATATGAAAGTAATGTTCCCTAGAATTCGCAACTTGTAGGATGCTGAGAATAAATTTAGATCTAATGAGGAATGTGATAAAGACAATCAAATAATAGTTGTTTATGTAACGTAAGGAAATGATAAAAATCTAATGATTGGTTGCCTTGCTATCTTGAATTATAAACTGGGATCAATCTTTATCTCGTCGTTAAATAGTAGTATATGGATTGCCAAACAGAATCAGAAGCGTACTACAGTGTTGTAATATAAATAAAGAGCTTATGCCTTCTAAATGGTCTATGTATTACATAAATGCTTTTTATATCTCACTTCATGATGTATTTAATGCTTCACTAGATAAAGCGAATTTAGTGTTGTCTCAAATTGACAGATTTTAAGTGTGAAAAAATCAGTTCTTTTCTTAACAATATCTGTACAGTACACAAAATTTTGCTTTCGTTTTCGTTGCTATTTGTGTCAATGATTTTTAATTTATAGTCTTTTGCAATCATTACGTAGACAATTCGTTTCATGTTCTATGCATTAGAAGTTAGCTTTTTAAGTTAGAACAATAAGATCTACTTATACGTGTAATATTTATGTACAATTTTAGATCCATGGCTGATTGCGTTTTATCGGTATAAAACTGTATGAACCATTTTTGCCTCTACACGTTTCGTCAAGTATCGCATTTGTTTTGACGAAAGAATTATTTTTTATGATCATCGTCATCATCCGCTAACCTTTTTGCTTATATTTCATTGCATTATCATGTTCTGGTGTAACATTGAATGGATTTCAATGTTTATCTGCATCGTGTGCTACATAGAATTTTCTGCCAACTTTATACTTTGTTGTGAACAAGATTACAGCATTTGAGTACTTAATCTGTTGAGTGCATTTATTATTTTTGCGATGTTGTTAATACTATCGTTATCTTTTATGCTATGAACACTTTTTAGTCCAACTGTTATGGTCGCATTTCTTCATTGAAACTAGATGCCTTCTCGTAACAGCAGAGCCAGCGAACGACATCATACGATCATAGCGGAAAACAACCCTCACACTTACGCACACATACACCCACACAATTTAATTGCCGGCATACAAACGTACGATCGCACAATAGTGCTGTATAGAGATGTACTCTTTCTCGGGTGGTTTTTTGTTGTTTGAAATGTGTTTAACATAAGAAAACGAAAATAAAACTTAAATAGTTATGTAGTAGTCAACAAATGAATGTAAATAATCAAATGCCATCAAATATTGCAAGAATGTGTGACGAACTACGGAGATAGTTGATATAGTATATGAAATTTGTATAAAACTGATTATTTGCAAGTTAACGAAATGAATCTCTCGATAATTTATCTGCAAACTGATTTCATTTGCTGCATTTTTCAATTCCAACAACAAAAATTAAATTAGAAACTTTACGAATTATACTGAAAATACATGATTCGCAACAAATCTTATACTATAAACAGAGATTGGGATCAATGTAAAACAAGTAAAAAGGAATTTAACATCTTAGTGAATAAATGATGATAAATAAAGAAAAACAACTTTTTATGAGAATAGAAGATTTCTTCTGTCTTTTAAAAAGCTTTGTGAAAGCTCTAAAAATATATTTACAAGAAATATGGTAGCGAATATACATTGAACATACAATTGAAACGTGAATAACATCACAGAGACAGTGTGTGTGTGTGTAAAAGAAATAGAGAGAGATAGGTAAAGATAACGAGAAAGAGTATGATATAAAATCGAAAGGAAAGAAAAGAAACGAAAATAGAGATAAAAATAAAAGATATAGAGACAACAATAAATAATAAACAACCAACATAGAGATTAATACAGTTGAAGAGAAAGAGAAAGATCGAAACAAATAGCTTATCCCACGTGTGTGGGTGTATGATCGCTAGCGTAGTTGCTAATGCGCACGGTTGTTTTAACAAATAAGTTATCATAATTCTTTCGCCAAACAACAGGTACGTAAGCGTTAGAAGCGAAATGTACTAAACCAAACAAGAAACAAAAATAGATGGTAGCTAAACCAAAACATGGAACTGATGTAAATTCAACAAACTATGGAAATTTATGGTCTTGGAAAAACATTGTGAAAAAATATGACTAACGAGTTGGGTGTCGATTAGAAAAAGAAAACAACGTAAAAAATATGATTATTATTTTCATGCTATTATAGTTACTGGTACATAATAAGACGTTTCTCTGATCATCACAAATATATGTGTTTTTAAAGCATTACTTGTCAATTTAATTCGTTTCAGATATTGAAGCACTAATAACATATCAAACTTACCTGTTTCTGGGCTAGAGCTTGCATTTGTTGAAACATTTGTCGTTCTTCTTCTTTGCCTAGAAGCGAAACAAAAGCTTATAAGTGATTGGTTGCATTTAGGGCAGAATAGTATCGAATGTAGGATTAAAATGTATGCGTGTAACATTTTCTTTGCTAAAGCATCTGTTTAATGTTACGTTTTGTTCGTTATACGCACCCATGCCTTTGCTTTGCAGCATTTCCAATAATTTTTTTATGCTTTCGTCCCTTGCTTGAAGCGTTTGTTTCTGCGTTTCTATTCGGAGTTCCAGTTCCTGAATAAAAAAGGCAAGACGAATATTCGATATAGAAAAATTTATACTCATAGACTGTGAAATTGGGATTTAGGTTGGCTATGATCACGTCGGAGTTGACATGCTTCTTAGTAGCACAACAGTTGCAGTTGGGTCGGATTTGCCCAAAGCTTTCTTTGACTAGTGTATTAAAATTATCTAATTGGCCGATTTATGCATGAAGAACTCGGTTTTTGTCGACATTTGAATCTAGACCAAGTCTGACGTGAGTGCTCTGCCACTTGATTTATTATTTCATTTGCAAGTACTGTTACAGATGTAAACATAATATCTACTAATACTCTATCAAAACTACCAGCATTATTATAAAATAAAATAAAATTAATTTAAATTCTAGTTTTTTTGTATTAAAATAAACATTTACTGCGGCAATACGGTCCGACCGTTTTTATTCAATGTTAAAAGTGTACATAATTGCCAAAATAACTATACTGGCAATCGGACCCGTTATAACAAGGCACACTAATATGTTATGCAATACGTTACCTTTATGGTATCGCGCAATATGGAAATTTCTCTTTGAAGATGTTCATTCTCTGCATAAAGGGCTTCCATTTGCTGCTGCATTTCGATATTTGGAGCTCTCATGCGTAATCTTAGCTCTTCTTCAAGTTGTCGCACCAACATCGCTTGTTTCTAAATATAAAGAGAGCAGTAAGGGGAATATTGTGATAATGGTAGCAACAAAATTGATAAAAATATCCGCACCTGATTTTCGCTGTTTAGCAACTTCAACTGATCATTGATCAGGCTATATTTAGCACTTTCTTCTTTCCGAAGAGCTCGTTCTTTCTTTAGCTCAGGGGACCAAAACGTTTTGATGCTGTGCATCGAGCTTCCGAGTTTTTGATTAGTGAGTTCCAGCTCTTTCTTTAGATTACCCAGCTCACGTTGAAGCTCACCATTTTGCACCTGCAAATCTCCTAAATATCCTCGCTCCGGCATTGCTACTATAGTGGAAAGACAAAAAGATCATTATAAAATTTTAACAGCACGTTTAAAGCAATTAACGTCAACCAATGACGCTTATCACCTTGTCTTGGTGGTCGACCGTAGAGTTCCTCTTCTAAATAAAGCCCCCGTTCTAATGATCGATCTCGGGAACGATCGCGCGGTTCGCGTATTGGTATAAATTCTCGATCGTGCGGATCGACCAGTCCCCGATCCAATGATTGGTAACGAGTTCCTGTGCAAATATGTATATGACATGTGAGATAGCTGACCATTGATAAAATGTAACCAAATGTACTTAGTTGCTCACGGGGATACTCCAACGAGTGCGTCGGAGCTCGAGTGGCACTTCTGCTGCGATGGTGACCACCAGCAGGGCTGATGGGCTCGTCCATATCCCGATAATATGGACTACCCATGGCTGTAAATGAATTATGATGTGGATAAGACTTCCAGCTGTAGTTCAGCGGAGAATTAGTTCCTGAGCGTGATTGGTGTGTATTGGGCCCTATAAGAATGGGGAAAGGTGACGTTTATGAGCTAAAGATGATTCTACCGTGGATCGAAAGCCAAACACAGTACAAAGAAGGTAAACTTATGGTACTACATGCGGGATGAATGCTATTCATATACAGTACAACTTTTTTCGCTTATTCGAACTTCATCAGGTAAAACGCTTCAACAATGGACAAAAATTACTGGTCTTTAAACAAAAATCTATGAGCATGATTTGATGTTGTTAAGAGATTTTATTGTAAAACAATGTTGTCATGGATTTTGTTGGGGTGCTGATATGGAGTGTAAGTAATGTTTAGTAAATATGCTGTAATGTTGATACGAGCCGTATTTACCTGTACTTAAGTTAAAAATTAAAATGACAGCGCTTATTGTTAGCTTAGCTGAAAACAGTTCGCATCTACCTCGACCAAATGGACAAGCGTGTTGGAAACCCGAGTTGTACTGTATTATGGAAAACCGTTTGCAATAAAAATATCTAACAAAAGCGTTTTTATTCATCGTTTTGTAAAGACGTATCAAGAAGTCTAGTAAAAAATAAATATTCGGTAATACATTTCAAACTGGTTTGGCAATACCATTTTAAAGCGAGCGGACTGAATTCAATTGAAAGCATTTTCAATTGACGAGGGGACAGTAGAATAGTGTACTTGTCGTACAAAACCGAGCAGTAAAATGTTATTGTTAAAAATACATTGAAGTTTCAAACATTGTAACATTGTAACATTGTTATTAAAGAAGTAAATAATTTGCCCATTGCATTTCAATTAAATGGTTCAATACACATCTCGTTAATAAAATGACAAAGTTAAAAAAATTTATATGGAACTCATTAGAAAAAACTCTAAGCTAAAGTTTCCCTACTAGAAGTACGTCAAACATTGTTCAAAATTCTGAGAGTGTACTATAGTCCGTGAGGTTTCCCTTTCCTGCTACGCGTTTGGTAATTATGGTTGGTTGGTGACATACTCAATAAGAATAGACAAATAGATCTCTTTCTATCCGTCTGAGTTTATCATGTTCGCTTAAAGGCTTAATGTGGATCGCTACGAATTTTAGTTTCAGAACGGCTGGACGTACAAGTTTCGTGCAGCTGGTACTGAAGAATGGCCTTAGGGATGCGTTTTTCAGTATATGAAAGACTGAAGATAAATTGCAATTTCCATTTATAAAAGATTTACATATAAAGAGAAAAATAGAGGCATACAATACAAAATTACGATCAATGTAAAAACGATAATTATTTCACCTAAGGGTCTTCCTCGGATTCCGCCGTAGTCTCGTGAAGGCGACTTATCAACAGTCGGTAGTTCAGTTAATCGTCTCGTTGGTCGACCAGGGCTTCTAGTACCGGAAGTGCTTGGATTTGCTTGACCTGTGCTGTAGACTTCGCGAGACATAATATGCCGCGAACGGATCGCGGTCTATACTGTATTCTGCGGCTTTGGGATAGGCTATGCTTGGATTTTTTTTTGCTTTACAGTGTTATTGTAGTGGTATTGATGGTGGCGCATTTTCACATCATGTGTAATCGGTGCATATAAAGAAAAGCAACATAGATAGATGAGTAATAACGAAACGGATTTAAAATGGGTTGGGTAATGCAAGTGCATAACTACAACGGAAGAAGATGTAGAGGCTAATTTATTCTAATGTGACACGTTTTGAATAAAAAAAAACAATTACTATAAATACTGTTGTAATCGGATATTATGAATACGAATGAAAAGAAATGCTTTATGAAGATATACAGCAATAGTACACCCATGTCTGCGATATCGCATGTATGAAAGATTGTGGAATGACCTTGAAATGAAACATAACTAAATATCTTTCTAGTTCGAGTACGTAGAAATACTATGTTTACAACAATTAAAATATACTTCATTTGTAAAATAAAAACAAAATCCAATTCATCTTGGAACTAGCTGTAAACGCGATAGCACTTGGTGTTGAATGGATTAGACCGAATTTTAACCACTCACAACAAAGGAGAGGATATAACACATAAAAATAAAATTAAAACAACCCTGAAGCAAATGAACCACTCGCGTTTTATAAGAACAAAGTGTTTTGTTTGGCAAACGGATATTGTAGGGGTGTATTATGACAGTCAATATTATACATCAGGAGTGCTGGATAATGGAACGCTTGGAAAAAAAGATTTTATTTAAGCGATAGACATCGTCGACAAACACTCACCGTATGGGTGTTGGTTCAGGTTGAAACGAATCACGGTGAATTACCTTGACAAACCCTTTTTCTTGATGCTGCAGAATCGAATGATAAGACAAAATACAATTCATTATAATGCGTGTTTCACCTTAAAAGCGGAAACAACTCTTAACCATTAATGAAATGATTTCACGAATTAAGTTTGTGTGAAAAGTGATCAACAAAGATGTTTTCCTATCTATAGGTAACACAGCGGCAACAAAAGATATAACGCCTGTAATGTAACTACATTCAATATTATATTTTGCACATTTTTTAACATAAACACAGTTTCAAGTTTTGCGTAATTATGATATAGACAATATATTTTTGTAACACCCAATGAGATATATGTTTAAGCGCTAAAGTATTTGACTGTTTATATTTTACGTTTCTTATTAACAAAAATGAGCTAATATAGATTTTTTTGCATTTTCAAGGTTAAATTGTAATTGAATTCAGCGGACGTAACTGGTAAATAACATTATTTGAGACTGATACTTATAGGTATTAGTATCAGGAACTCAATAGTATATCACATCGTAAAGGTTCCATGTTCAATTGCTTGGATATGCTCAGTATAGGGGAAAATATGCTGGAAGCTCGGAAGAGTTCATTCTAGATATCATATTTTTTTGTTGTTGTTTTTTGTTTCGTTAGAACGGCCTGGCCGTAGCGACTTATTTTACCACGTAGCAGGATAGTAGGTCCTTGCTACGGGGGATTGGTCCGGATGGGATTTTGGTCCGGTCCGTTCTTGTGAAGACCGGCTCCGCTACCATCATGCCACCGGGCCGCCCCTAGATGTCATATTAGAAATATAAAAATAAAATATATAACTTAGGAAATATCAACAACAATATTGTATACGTTGCTATTTAAGGTTCAGGTTTTGGACGAAATGTTACCGCCATATTGCTTATCAAACTCCTTGGAATGTAATTTCTCTATTTCTCGTTTTATCGATTACAAATTTGTGACAGATGTTCGAAAAATCTAATTTCACGAGAAATTAGCGTCATATTTCCCTATTTACGCGTAATACGCTAAACAGAATCAATTACTAGTGTTTTAAATGATTTTATATCACATACTTGACGTAGTACATAATTGTTATTAAGTGTTCCCTGATGTCCTACAAACTTGTAAGCTATTAATGTGATTCTTGAAACCACGTATATTTTCAACGAGACGTATGATTTTACTTCAGTTGCAATGGTCAAATGTCTAGAAGTACTTTTGTTTTCAAATATTCTGCAAAAACGTATAATGATGTATTACAAACCTTCTAAAAGTTCTGGGAAATACACTGACTTCCTAAAAGAATAATAAACAATAACGGTTGATTCGCAAAACAATTCGATTCTGTGCAGCAAGCCAATTACTCATACTCATCATGTTTCAAATTAGGTTGTTCGATTGATGGTTCAATTGCATTCGTGTCAATTATAAATGTGAATGGCTCATATGATTGCTCATTAGCGTCCAGCATTTAAGAAAAAAACAAAAGAAAAATGCCCCAATAAGTGGCCCACTTTAATTTGCTTTTATGTAAATAGTTGCATGATTTCATTTGCAATTTGAAACATAAAAAGAGTAAAGCACGGCCGCTGCAACTTTAATAACCTTGCCAATCACTTTCATTAGTTCAACATCATGTCAACTTTCATGTCAAAACAAAGTGTCCAACAGTTTTTCGGAGTAAAATGGCAATATATTTTTGTTGAAGCACTGGTGTGTTATCAAGAGCTGTGCTGTGCGTAGTATCTCATTCGCATGAAAGTATAACGTGTGTAAACCCTAGTATAGAGCAAAATAATACAAAAAACGGGGAAACATTTCAATCCTGCTCTCGGTAGTTCTATCATACACAGTCTCATACATAAGCACGCAGGCGCCTACACAATTTAGCTCGCAGCAGGTAGTATGAATGGAGCACATAAGACTATCTGTTCATGCTCTCATTACTATGGTGGTAAAAGACCCAGCAATGAATGAGGCATGAATTCCGCAAAAGCAGTGGCAAAATGGGGCACTAGAAGAATCTGTTGGCCGTACATAGCTGACCATAATTATTGAGTCTGTTAATCATGGCTCATGGCTCCGGCGGTCCGTCACGTTCATTGTGAAAATTTTGCAATATTGATCTTCTGGCATAAAGCGTCTCTTACAGTTATATGTGGCATGTTCAAATGTGTGGCCTCAAAAAGGCTTCAAGGAGGAATGGTCATGAAACAAGGAGCATAAAATGTGGTATTGAAGAAGAGAATGCTGAGAAGAGCATAAAAGTTCAAGATTTAAGAAAGTGTGAGTAATGCCCCATAAGGGAATGTACAAGTTAGAATGATGCTCAAGACTGAGAGAAAGAGAGAAAGAAGAGAAACATTTAGAGAGTAATTGAGTTGTTGAGTGACACAGATGCGGAGAGGAGTTTGTGGAGAATTTATGTTTTCTTATACAGTGGCTCCAAGTGGACAGAAATAATATCATGAGCTCGTATTCTAAAAATAACAATCATACCATTTGATAAAATTGGTACATACTGGATCGAGGAAGAAGAAGAAGGAAAAAATGCTTACATATAACTGGCAGAGAAGAATTTCACACTATCGGGATGATAGAAAACTTGGTTTCTGTCTCTCTTGCTGCTCTGCACCTGAAGCGCGTGCTAGATATGTTATTTTTAACAAAAGCTTCTTTTTCTATTACCGCTCAAGGATGTGAATGGTAATCTGGTAACCTTGCTCGAAATTATGATGACGACAAGGGTGAGGGTGAAGATGATGATACTGATGATTTCGATGACGGAGGTGAGTGGTCGGGAACTTCATACGATACGAAATGCACAGCAAATGGAACGCACCTCAAAAATTTTGGAGAAACAAATCACTTAGTTCGCGGTTAGTTAAACTGTAGCACAGCAGGAAGTAGTATGTATATATGAGTACAACTGAATGTACAACCAGCGATAAGTTGTAGGGAGTTAACTCAGCTTGCCTCAACACGTCATCCCATTGAATGGCAGTCGAAGGAGCCAATTTTATTCACTTCTGTGTTTAACTATGTTTGTTTCGTTTACCTTATTCATACACATGCACAGAAATTGGTTTGTCAATTGTGTAGCAAAACGAAATGGCAACATGAGCCAGGATGGTGCACTACGATTTGCGGCGAGGAAAAAAGAACCGTATCAGCCAACCAGGCATGCTTATCTTTCTAACATTTTTTGGCCTGCTATGCAGCACAGCACCTTCACCGCGTGGCGTATTCGATAGTCGAAGACCATTGATTTTGTGATACGCGGTACTTCCTCAATACACTGTTTTACACATATCGCGAACACACTATAAGCACAAGGACCCCACGGCGCACAGCTTTTCTCGGAACTAGAACTTTTTTCCAGTACCAGCTAAACTAATGAGCATACCAACGAACACGAGCGTACGCAGAACAAATATGGAGTATTGGGTCGGACATACCGCAACGGTGGAGTTATCATATTTCGATATCCAACAGTTGTTGCAGCACAACCGCACTACGGTACAGCGAGCTGTAGTGCCAAGCCCTTTGAAATGTGCATACACCCGAGGACACTCGAACTGATATTCCGTTGCACAAGCCCGTTTATTCGACCACCCAAAATCTTTGACTTCGCGCTACAAAACTGGCAAGAAAAGAATCAATGAAAAAGCGCTGCTCGTTGCAATCCGCTATGCGCATGCCCGTTTGCTAGTAGTTTGCACAAATATTGGTGCGATGGTCATTTGACATAAATGTATATCAAACACTCGGCGAGCTTCTGACACAAACAGCCTGTTAGAAGCTTCGCAGCGATTGCTATAGATAGACACGGCTTTTTGGGTAGTGCTGGTGCATTGGGTTTTGCATCGGTTCGCAATATTGGTGAAGCTTCTTTTCGGTGGCGGTTTCAATAGGAAGAGATCTTTTTATCACGTGTGCTTGCTTACGGGGAGAGAAAACGCTTCAACTTTATGTTACGCACAAAACGCTATTATTGATTTTTATCACATTAATTTATTCGCTGTATCGATGCGGTTTACTAGACCCAGTGGATCCCTTAAACTTAACGGTTGAACGCATAGGAAGTTTTATGAAAACAATAACCAAGCGTCTCCATCGCCTGGGATGTGATTGGATTAAATTCATATTTGAAATTAAAATTTACTTAAAAGGGCTTCGTCTTCTGCTTTTGTAATTGTTTAATGGCGAGCTACTGCACGGACAAACAGTTTTGAATAGCATTAACAATGAATACTACAGCATTATCGACTAGCAACAGTTTTACTTTACAAACAGTTCGTTTCTAGTTTGTCGGTTGTCGGATTGTCGATTTAAGTTTTTGAATATAAGCCTATCAATAATTGTGTCATTCGCAGTATTGTGACATGACTTGCGTTTAAATTTGAAGTAGTATATTTTCACCAACGATATCAGTGATTGTATAGGTGTTATATTAACGTCTTTCATGGTGGCAATGATCACATTGCTAATTTAGTGTTGTGAGAATGAAATGCAATGAACCAATTTCATGTAGATTTGTTGTCGATTTCAAACGGAGTTCCTAAAGTGAAATATAAATTCCTTTTATAATCAGATGCGTAATAAATTTATCCAGGATATTTGTGACATATTTGTAAGACTTTAATAAAAGTTGACCGTAATGTTACTACGCGTACTGTAATGCTAGTTTATTTACAAGTGTATTCTTCCTTACGCTCGGAGCAGACATCGCATGTCACAGTGCAACACCATTTGAATTTACAATTACACTGCCAGGTCCGGTCGATCTGGTGCGTGTTGTAGCCTCGTCCGCAACAGAGTAGATCACAGCGATCCATGGAAGTTGAAGTACGATTGCAATTTCTGTCTGTTGTGCCCAGAACACCAATACTGATATTACGCTCACAATAATTTGGCGAAGGCTCCAGATAGATCAACTCCGTTCTTTTCGGAATTTGACCATCATTCTGTAAATTTCCATGTTTTTGCTGCATTTTGTTGCCTTTACTATCAACGGAATGTGAGAGTTAGAAGCAAAACTAATAAGGGAATGAACGTACATGCATACCGTTTCAGCACGAGTTGAAGATGACTGTTTCGCAGGTGAATCCCGTGTACCATCTTGGCTTTGCGGTATTTCTTCATCATGGTGTTACCAATAACGTGAAACGACGGAAGACTTTTCCAGCAGGTTTTCATGGCACAGGATCCACTAACGCCGTGGCATTTACATTCAGTCCTTAAGAGAAGCTTCACTATCTTTAAAAAGAAAAAAAAAACATTGTGGCAAATCCAAGGAAACGGAAAATAGTTGATTACTGTACTGTAGGTTACTTTAGTAAATTAAATTGATAAACACATTTCAACAGATTTTTTGTTTTATATCGTTTTGCTTCGCGGTTGAAGCATGCTCTGCATATTAAAAAAAAAACAACTTTAATAATTGAATTCTAGGTGGAAGAATTATTGACATTATGACATTATGGTATTATGACTTAAACGAATTTTCAATTTACCTTTCTTCCGACACGATTATTGTGCAGGTTCATAAGACTGCGGTTATCGTTTTCGATTTCACGGGCATCGAGAAATTTTTTTGCAAACCGCATACCGTAACCAATGTCCACGGAACAACCTCCCCATTTCCAGTTCTACTAAAAGAATATGTATACATGGAAGAAAGAAAACGAGAGAGAGAGTGATAAAAACAATAACAGAGAACGATAAATATGATGAAACGTTATCAGCAAAATGAAACATGGCAACATGGCTATCACAAAATATAAACAAAACAAGCCACATAACATTGCTGAATGGACGTTTTGCACTCACTTCAGTCTCGCTGGAAGAAAAACTTTTTTGTTTCGTATCACAACCACACGTTGTAATGTTTCCTTTAGCGCATGCTGCAGTAATGGAGTAAACTGCTCCAGCGCTAGTTATACCATATGTATATGCAGCCTCTTTTGAACCTGGAAGACAATAGCAAACTGTTGTTGAATTACATTTCTTCTAATGAATATATTACGTAATTCAACATATCAATAAAACGAGTCCAAATTAATATATCATTAAAGTTGTCGAACACATGAATCGCTGCCACGAATTGTGCACGGTATTTTGGTTCACTTAGTAAAATTATGTTTGTACCTATTACTATTATCTGTCCGAGCATATCATTATTCCAAACGTGAGTACAGTTCCATCGATGACCTATTAAAATATTTACAAAAAAAATCCGCATAAGACAAATGTGTCGAGTATGTAATGTGAATAATCCTTACCGTAAAACTGTTTTTGACATTCACTCGCTCCCAACATCTGTCCGGATGCTAATGATACAACAGCATCTGAGGATTCTGTGCATATCTGACGCTGGGTTTGCGTAAGACCTGGTATACGCGAGCAAAGTACTGTTGATACGAAACATTTAGCAGCCCTGCGCAAACAAACATATTAAACGGGATGGTAATTGGATGTCTTAGTTAACTAGCGATTGTATATTATTTTCCGTAAAGCAACGTTACACATTACGAAACGTAAATCTGTGATTATATCATGTACACTTCTGTACTATACGAAACGTTGTTGAAATAGTAAGTTTGATGTTTTCTAATTTAATTTACGTATCGATGAATTTCAAAAGATTGATCAACAAACTGTTACATTGGCTTAGTTGTACTAGATGCATAAGTTACAAAAATAGTTACAGTATCTGTTAGATACATTTTAAGAATAACCCCTTTTATTGTTAGCTGCAGTGCTTTTCAGGTGACAAAACTAATAATTATTCGAGGTATAAGTAATGAAAGCAATAACATTATCAAAACTCAATTTTATTACTATTTTTAGTGTCCAGTTTCATAATTTAGTAATAGAAAAATAAACCGGAAAGACGTTTCCAAACGAAGACACAACACATTTATCACATTATACCATCGCACCATTGTTTGACAACACCTACCTTAATTTGAAGATTGTGAGAATAACAAACAGCGCCGCTGCAACGTTTCTCATTTTATCCTCTTGCTTCTAAGATCATTTTATGGCCTTGCTAAAAGAAAGGCAGAATAATAATGACGACCTGTGCACCACGATGTGCAAATCCCTGTTTTTTACAAGTTACAACTGCACCCGGCTCAGTACAAGGAGTAACAGTTTTCAGTCACTAATGACATTTTTCGTTCCGCAGTAACATCTTTTACATAATGCGCTACCCAGTGCTTAACGTACTGATAGTATTATAATAAGATCACCACACCGCGTTATAAAAACAAAAAGCAAAACCCTAGGTATCATGCTACTTGTACATTCACGACACATATTAAACACCAAGTGATATCACGTATTAGACCAAGTTATTCACCATACCGATTGCCGATAATTGCCAAATAGCAAACGCATAAAAACACACGATTTGCTCACGACCACAACGAAAGACTGCAACAACAGCAGCGGTAGCAACTAGTTAAAGCGACGAACCCTTTTTCGGGATCAGGAAACAGGGCAGCAAACGAGACAAAAATCAATTGACTTGCAACACTCGTTGGCTTCCATATGATACCGAAACGATTAAGTTGTCCACAGCTGCAACCCGGTATACATCTCTCACATAATGAAAGCTAAAAAAATTTAAATAAAGCGAATTCTTTTTTTCTGTTGAAAAGCTGAATCTTTTTCTCTGAACTACAACTGGCAGAACTGCCGCAACTCCAACACTTGCAGATTTATCATAGTTGTTTAAGCTTGGTTTCCTGCTATCACGTATGGTAACGATGCTACTTGTTTATAGCTTTTAGCTGTATCTTTGAGGTAGCGAAAAACAACACCTTGAAGATTTATTCGAAAACAAACTAAAGGAGCTGGATCGTGGATACCGTATCACGTCAGTGTAGCTAATATAGCGAACGTTAATGACGATTGGTCAGTTACGTTACACTAACACATGGCACTCCACTACTGCACACGACACTGTTGTAAAGCAGGCTGGCTGCAAAAGATTTCCATACAGCCTTCCGCTGTCCGCCTTTCATCGCAGCATCTAACAAGCTCGCAAATGTAAAAAGCAACAACAGGAAACACGGATATGCGGGTTTACAAATAACTTGACATGTTTTCAGCGCAAAAACCAACCCAGTTCTGCATATTTATTCACACATATTTTCACTTCTTTGTACTGTATTGATCATCCCTAGCCAATATCTTGCTCTAGTGCGACTGATTATGTTTTATTTTCTTTCTCTTTTAACACTGTGTCGTTCCAGACACTTCGGTTATCTACTCCACACACGTTTCCGAACGAACGAGCTGCTCTGGACGGCTTCGCGGACGCCGAATGACTGAAAACGACGAAGACCTCGCCGATGATCACTGCAATGACGATAGCGATGAAAGCCAACCACGATTGAGTGCCTGCCTTAGCGTAAAGATGAATCTTGCTCGCTCGTTGGAAAAAACTCGTTCTGTGGCTGATTCAACTCTCTATGCACGCTTCAAGCATTAGCACGGAAGACGCAGAGAATTGAACATAGCAAATCATCGAAGAAACGTGGAATGGAATCATGATCCCCGTCAGTACCATGTTAGACTGAGAAAAAACGTTAAGATATTTCAATCCACCTAAAAACTGCTTGCCGAATATATGCTGCTGTACTGTGATCACTTTTAGAAATGCGAACTATTTTTTTTACTTCTATTGTTTCTAAAAAAAAATTAAGAGGTATTTTTGGTTAGAATGCGTAGATTTAGTTTTATGACCTAATTTTATTGGACGTGTTTAACACTTACGGCCAAGGAAAAAAACTACCCACTTAAGAAAGTTCTAATAATACTACGAAATGTAATAATGAACATTCAGTGATTTTCTGCTAGCACCGGACCATTTTGCAGTTAATGCTTTACGTTCATTATGTACAGATGTACAAGCCAAGGGAGAAAGAAAACAGTAGATTTTCAACACTGTTCATGCTATTCATATAACGTTAAAGCAAAATAGATGTTGTTTTTGTACCACAAATGGTACATGGCAGGTTATTTTCATATTGTATTTAATAGTGCACTAATTGTTCTACATCCTGCTTTATTCCGTTAAAAAAACTTTACTTTGAACTTAACATTAGTCTAAGGCACCGGATTTTTATTCAACAACCGGCAAACGTTTTTTCTTTTGAATATAACAATCCCATCAACCACATATGTTTGTCAGCTTAACTTGAACTCACAGGCGTTATGAATCTTTTCAAATAACGAACTTTGTAACGGACTTTGCAAATTAAAAACACATTGCATTATTTTTCTTCAATTTGAACAATCCTGTTTATTCATGGCACATCTACTAAAAATTACAATGCAAAATGCAATGATAATATATGCATTCAATTCATCAGCGATCGTAGATTCTGCAGCACATCGGTTGATAAAGAAAAAGTATCGCTATTACCATCGAAATTATCAATCTCATCAAAACATGTTTGTAGCAAAGCCAAACCGGCGTTATCTTGTTTCTCTTTAAGGGATCCTCGATGATCTTCACACTCATTGTAGAATTTTTGAGCGAGCTGCAAGTAGATGACAGATTTGACGTAGAATTGACGTTGACATAGGAAAAAAATTTCCTGGCTAGGATAAACGGTGCTATGTCTTACCTTGATCACACTAGGAGGAAAGTTGGCTAATTTGGCGACCTGTATTCCGAAGCTCTTCTCCATCACACCTGGCATAACTTGATACAATAAAGTCATTCGTTCCCCGTCGACGATAGCTTCCATGTGACAGTTTTTAACATTCGGCACGTACGTTGCAAGGTCAGTTATTTCTTGGAAGTGTGTGGCGAATAGAGTGAAGCATTTGCTTTCCTTGGCTAACCACTCGGCAATAGACCACGCGATACCGCATCCCTCGTAGGTTGATGTGCCACGTCCAAGTTCGTCGATTATTACAAGAGATTTATCTGTTGCTTTACGAATAATTCCAGCTGTTTCAATCATTTCTACCATAAACGTGCTGAGCCCTTTAGTAAAATTATCATCCGCACCGACACGACCCAGGATAGAATCCACGATGGACATTTCGGCACTTTGGCACGGAACAAATGCGCCGACGTGTGCCATCAGTACTGCAACACCGACAGATCTGATGTAGGTGCTTTTGCCACCCATGTTTGGTCCGGTAATGATATACATGGTTGCATCTTTAGCATCGAACATTGCATCGTTAGCGATAAAGTTAACATCTTCTTGAAGTTCGAGGCACGGGTGACGAATTTGGAAAAGTTTCAAGACACTTGGGCCATCTTTTTGCATTTTGGGCCGTACATAAGGAGTCGGTGCAGTTGAAGCGCTAACGGCAAAGCTTACCAAACAATCTAACTGGGCTATTTGGCTGTTGAGCATCGTCCATGGTTCTATGTACCCTATAGCCACACGAATCACCTCTGAAACTATTGCTTGCTGTTGTTCTTCATAAGCACTCTTCAACGTAGCAAAGGATTCGTTGTAGTCCTGCAGTTTGGTTGTGGTAAACCGCACGCCACCTTTGATCGCATCCAGAATACGATAAGAATTGTTCTTCCGTATCAAAGTTTCATCCTTCAGCGTGATTCGAAAATGAAATCCATGTTGGCTTACAAAATCCAGCTTGATGGATGACCCAGCCTCTAACCCGATGTCTTTTGCTACCGCAGAAAGGTGGCGTTTCATTTTGGAATGAATTTCATCCATCTCCTGTTTCCGTTCCTGCAACTGACTATCAAAATCAGCTTTTACGAGATATTCACCTTGTTCGACGGCTTCCAAATCAATAATTTGTTCAACCATCGCCTTGAATAACTTCAAATCTGCCAAACTATCCTTGATCGGCTTGTATACATTGTTAAGCACAGCTACATTTCCTGCATCATGTATATCAAGCAGACTCATCATCCTAGGCACACGTAGTATTACTTGGTACAAACGGAAAATGTCCTGCAAAGAAGCTTTACGCCGTAACAGCCGCTTAAGCACGAACATTATATCTGGCAGCTTCTTCAGGTGATTATCGTACAGTTCCATGCGCATTGTCGTATTATCAATAAAGTGCTCTACAATGTCGTGACGATCCTTGATAAGCTCATAGTCTCGCAACGGTTGTTTGATCCATTGTGCCATCAAACGATGACCTTGTGGCGTGCGGCACCGATCAAGTACACCAAGCACACTCTGCCAACGGTAACTGCTCGATTTGGTTGATGTGCCCGGTTTGGGAAAGAGATTCAGCGCTGATACTGCTGCCGCATCCAACGCAACGTAACTGTTTAAGATGATAAAAAGACGAGAGTAAAATAACGTTTCCTATGCTAGTTAAGAAGGTACATCTATGTTTTTACCGGTTTGAATCAAGGGAACTCAGCTGGAATTGGCCGTGATTGGCTATCTCGTTCGTTAGTTCAAGATATGTTAAAGCCACGCCAAGCGCACTCATCGCGACCGCCTTTGATGCCTCGGGAATGGTATTTGCATTTTGCTGTTGTCCCTCTCGAAAACGAAGCAGTTTGTTCAAACATTCGATAATCTCGGGTTTCTCCATCGAGAATTCCTTCGCTTTTCGAGTTGTGATGATCACATTATTTCTCTTCATTATTTGTTCGATACGTTCATACTAAATGGTAAATACAAGAAGAGAAAGGAGATTAAACACTGTTCATTTTTTTTTCTTATTCCACAAAATCACCTCTGTGGTAGCGTTAGGAAGCAGACATTCTTTAGGGCTCAACTGGACAATTAGAGCCTCTAACTCAGTGCAGAAGTCATCGTCGACAAACTCGATCACACCCATGCGCCTTTCGTTTACGTCGACGAAACCCAGCCCAATCATCCGCTGCTTCAATTCTTGGCGAACGTGTAAAGCAATCAGGGCTGATCCGTTCACCATTTCATTATTGTTGTTAAACAAAACGTCTTCGAAGTGAGCCAGATTGCCTGGAGACCCTTTGTACTGGATTGACCACTCGTTCTCAAGTTTCTTTTTCGAAGATTTTGTGTACACTTCTATGCGATAATTGCGCACAAGCAGCAGCTCTCGTATCAGGCCCTCGAAATTGTTTTTACTCAAAGAAACGTATGGCAGTTGGTGATCATCGATTTCCATTATCTTTATCACGTTCGTGGACTTGAACAGTATTTTCGCCACAAAGGCTGCGTCTTCGCCATGGCAGCTGTAGTAATCCGATCGATCAAAAATTCGCACTGTACTGGCAGGTTTCTGAAAACGGTAATAATTAATGAAACGTTAGAAGACCAAATCAAGCGAACATAGTTTGCATACCTCTCCCAGTGCTGTGAAGAATTCGACGAATGTTCTCTGCTGTGGTTTGTCTACAACGAGAAATATATTGTTACAGAATATAACGTAATTGTTGCGTGAAATTGGGTACCTAGGTTGAGGCATTGCAAAGGTTTCAAATTAGACATGGCACTGCACGTGGAAAGCACTAAATTCGTAATACAGTTTACAGAAAATCACAACACAAAACTGGTCGTACGTTTGATTACAAGAGCGGAAAACGCGCGAATGTTGTGTTTTGTGAATGCTTGACAGCTATGTTCCTGAGCTATACTGCTTCGTTGAAATGTTCAGACCTGTGAAAGCATAGTTGGTTTATTCGAATTATATTTGAAAATTTCCTAAATTTCCTAAAACTGAAACATTTGTTAAGTTACACGAATATTTTTATTTAATATCATTCAGAAAACTCCAAAGAGTTTTCCGAGCCGCATCTAGAGATAAACAATTTATTGAAAACTTTCCTTTACTTTCGAATCCTGTATAAGTTCATTGTTCACCTGCTTAAATCACATTTTAATTTAAATTGAATTGATTTAATTGAAGTTAAATTGAAGTAAATTTTAAATGAAGTATACATTTCAGTTGCTCAACACTTTGTAACAGTTTAAACAAAGTAGTTTAGCTGGCTGCACGATGGAACATATCCTCATGGATAATTCTAAACTCTTAAAAAAAAGTATGTTAATACGATAAATTACGTTGAAATAAGTGCAACCAAAATCAATGAATCTGAATGATTCTGGCCTGAGATTGCTGGACCGACAGAAGCAAATAATCACTGTAACTCATGAAAACATTGAACGTTCGTAAACCATCGAATCGCTTTCAGTATAAACAAAATCAATTAATATTGTTACAAATATTTGACATTTATTTCAAACTGCACGAAGTAATACGCATTCATTACGTTATATTTTTTGAATAATAATACAATAAAAGCATTTGAAAAGCACATGGTTCCTCACTACTGCTTTACGGGGCAAATATTTTTAGAGTGATAACATTTTTTTCAACCAGTTCTAAAAATTTTCGCAAATACGCATACAGACAAAACACGCCGTAAGCGCATGCGTAACAATGTGACACAAAAAGACATACGCAAGAAACAAGGCAGAAACATTCTTCAACAGTGTTCTGCTTGTGGAAAGGCATAAGGATATTTGTGAAGCTTTCACGCAAGGTACATTACTGTTTGAGTTGGAGTTTTTGATTCAAGCTTCGTGCATATGTGAGAAATGTTGTACGCACCTATGATACAAATAGTTATTGGAAATAGTTGTTGCTCAAACCATCTTCTCTAAAGTGGTACATTATCCGGTGCTTGGCGTACGCTTTTATCGCCAATGTGAAACGATAGGTGTGTATAGGATGTAAATTAGTGTCGATGTGGAAACAATCTCGTCCAAATATACATTTACAATGCATGTTGAAATTAATGCTTGCGCCAAAGTGTACAAAACTCAAAAAACTCGCAAATATTTTCTTTTTCACATATTTTTTCGCAATTGATTTCAATTGAAGTTGCTTTACTCATTCAAACCCAAAGAGATTATGTAAATTTGATGAAAGGCCACCTTAAAAGCTTCAAGCTGCGATATAAAAAAATCTGGTTAAACTACAGCGATTCAACAGTTAGTCGTTACTGAGTAGTTGCTACCATAAACAACTTTGTGTAAAACACGAACAGTGACTTTGTGGCATCTTTTATCGGTATAAGTTCATTTTTGCTCTTCATACGACTTTAAGCCTAGGACGTGGTATATCTGACTGGCGACTAGGGATGAAATGTTTGATTATGTTGATGGAATAATTACATCACTACCTGAAGTGGTGTGTGAAGTACATTTCGCACACGCCAGAGCAGCATGGAAATTAAGGACCGAGCATAAGTGTTCAACTAAGATTTCACCAACAAAACAGCAGATACATATCACTTACAATGCATCGCTCGATTAGTGTCAGGGCAAATAATTCCATTTTCGATTTTACAGGTACAAATTGGTGTTACATTAATTCGTCATATCATTTAAGTACACGGTCTACTACAGCCTCTTAGCTCAACTGTTTTATAGAGAAAAGTTGCAAAATGAAAAATAGAGCTTTAAAGTCCGATTATAGATATTTTAGCGAAATATATAGCAGTGTAAGTATTGCCATCCGTTAATAACATTGTCTAGCGAGAATTCCAGAGCAATGTAACTAGTTTATCATTGCACATTACAGGTAACATGCTTCCTGCAGTACCCTACAGTGTTCTACTTGCTGTTAACAGTCCTATTTGTCGGTAGCGTAAATGGAGCAAATCAGCTGCATATTGGTGGAATCTTTCCTATAGGAGGAAAGGGTGGTTGGCAGGGAGGACAGGCATGCATGCCAGCCGCCAAGCTGGCCCTACAGGATGTGAATGAAAACCCAGACCTTTTGCCAGGGTTCAACTTAACGCTTCACAGTAATGATAGCGAGGTGATTGTGGAATTAACATACCAGAAGAAGTTCTGCTTAACCAATCCAATGCTGAATTTCCCCTATACACTTGCAGTGCGAACCAGGTCTTGGAGCGAGCGTTATGTACAACTTGCTATACAATTCACCACAAAAGCTGATGCTGTTAGCGGGGTGTAGCACAGTTTGTACGACGGTAGCAGAAGCAGCTAAAATGTGGAATTTAGTTGTGGTAAATATAGTTAGTTATAGGTTGTTATATACTATTTTACGTATGACCATTCTGTTGCTAATATGTTTTAGTTATGCTATGGAGCTTCCAGTCCGGCTCTTTCCGATCGCAGTCGATTTCCTACGCTGTTTAGAACTCACCCATCGGCTACAGTCCATAACCCTACTAGAATTAAACTGATGCAAAAGTTTGGCTGGTCAAGGGTGGCAATCTTGCAACAAGCAGAGGAAGTCTTCATATCGGTATGTGAAATATGAATTGCTACATTAGTAATAGTACAAGCTCTATTTTTCAACTTTAACGTCATCAATATCAGTAGCTTGACGTTGATATTGACTTAACATATGAAATGCATTTACATTGGCTAAAACATAAATGCTTCCAACAGTTAAGAGTTCAATCTTAGCTAGATCATGTCCATCTCTATGAACAGCATTGTTAATAATCAATTATGAACAAATGAATGAAGCGATAATTATGTGATAGCGGGGTATAGGTGACATGGCTCGGTTTTCAGTTTTCCCCTCTTGTTCGATCGTCGCTACTGTGCTCAGTTCCTTTTTATGTTCCCAATTGTTCCCTTCAAATTCGTCCTCCTTTAATCATTCTTAGACGCCGTATATCCGTTAATCGCAATGATCCTTTGCTGCGTGCATTGTTCGATCAATGCTTCGCCTCATTTATTTGATTTCCACCATTTTCTTCCTGTATTCATTTCCAGATTACGATCCTATCTTCATTACCCTTAGTATACTGCCCCTTAGTTTAGCCCTTAGTAAAGTAGAAATTAGTGTGTGTTAATTTGGCAGACATTCGTCAATAAATAATAATTATAGCAATATAGAGAATATAATGGCTCGAATCACATCTACACTGGCCTCTAGTAGCAAAGAATGAACAGCATATTTTTATAGCGACTTTGAGCTGGGCAGCCACATTCGCCTTTTGTCACTTATACATTTATATATGGGGCGCGGTCTGGTGGTGTATTTGTAGCGGCGCCGGTCGTCACACGACAGGACCGAGGGGAAATCCCATCTGGAACAAGCCCCCGTAGCAAGGACTGATCATCTGACTACGTGGTAAAAATTAATCTATATAGCCTGGCAGTTCTAACTAAATCAAACCAAAATTAAAACTGGTAAACATGTTTGGCCACAGTTTCTCAAATCATTCGTTATACTGCTGTAACATTTACCCATCCGTTTTTTTATTATACCCAGTCATCGCACCTAATCCAATTTTTATATTTTACAAACAAGTATATAATAATACGTTTCAACAATTTTCTTGCAGACGGTAGAGGATTTAGAAACTAGATGCAAAGATGCCGGCATCGAAATAGTGACAAGACAATCATTTCTATCAGATCCAACGGATGCAGTAAGAAATTTACGACGGCAGGATGCACGTATCATAGTGGGATTGTTTTACGTGGTGGCGGCACGGCGAGTGCTTTGCGAGATGTATAAACAGCAGCTATACGGAAGGGCTTATGTATGGTTCTTTATCGGTTAGTATTGATATTGATATTAACTCAAACCATAAAAGTTTGTGCTGTGATGTGCACATTATCGAATCTAATCATTTTTAAAGGCTGGTACGAGGACAACTGGTACGAGGTAAACCTGAAGAATGAAAACATTTCATGCACCAAAGAACAGATGAAGATGGCTGCCGAAGGACATTTAACAACGGAGGCGTTAATGTGGAATCAGAACAATCAAAAAACGATATCAGGAATGTCATCAGAGGATTTTCGGTACGGGGTCACTGAGTGCTTCCACTGAGTGGAAATGATTTGCATGATGTTATTGTTTATTTTTAGAAAACGGTTGAATGCTGCTTTAATTGAGGAGGGCTACGATATCAGCCACAATCGCTATCCGGAAGGTTACCAGGAGGCTCCACTCGCATATGATGCGGTGTGGAGTGTGGCATTAGCATTCAATAAAACGATGCAAAGGCTAACGGAGCAAAACTCGGGTAAAAATCTGAAAGACTTCACGTACACTGATAAGGAAATAGCAAACGCTATTTACGCCGCCATGAACTCAACCCAATTTCTAGGCGTATCGGTAAGCGAACTGTTTTGTGCAACCGTATTGTCGACTGGTTCATTCATACAATAAACAATCTTTGCTTTTCGTTTAACAGGGTGTTGTTGCTTTCAGTTCGCAGGGTGATCGTATTGCGTTGACTCAGATTGAGCAAATGATTGATGGGCAGTACTACAAGCTAGGATACTACGACACGCAAGCCGACAATCTTACCTGGTTTAACAAGGAGAAATGGGACGGAGAGAAGGTTACTCTTACTGATCTTTTTTGTTGCATTTTTCTAATGTATATGACATTATGATTCATGCGCATTACAGGTCCCCCAGGATCGTACGATTGTAAGACGGGTTTTAAGAACAGTTTCATTGCCACTGTTTATCTGTATGAGCACTATATCAAGTTTTGGCATACTGGTAGCAATAACACTCATCATATTCAACATTTGGCACAGACATCGAAGGTAACACAAATAGAAAATGCTGGTTAAAAATTGCACACAAATTTGTTAATACTGTTGTATTTCTAATGAAATTCAGAGTTATTCAATCGTCACATCCCGTGTGCAATACCATCATGCTTTTTGGAGTGATCATCTGCCTCGTGTCCGTCATTTTGTTGGGTATTGATGGACAGTTTATAACTGCGGAAAACTATCCAAAAGTATGCTTTACTTTAGTTTGGCGAACGCATGTTAAGTTGCAGAGTAATTAACCATTTCAAATGTTTCTCCGATAACAGGTTTGTCAGGCTAGAGCATGGATCCTGTCGACAGGATTCACCTTAGCGTACGGAGCCATGTTTAGCAAAGTATGGCGAGTGCATCGCTTTACAACGAAAACTAAAACGGATCCAAAGGTTTGTACACATTTTCCAAAGACTAGTTTAATCTCGTAACTCAGCTTTCATATGAGAGATAAGAAGAGCACTGACTTAAATTATTTTTGTTACACTAATGAACAGAAAAAAGTGGAGCCATGGAAATTGTATACAATGGTGTCTGGACTATTGACGGTGGACTTAGTAATACTGCTGACCTGGCAAATGCAAGATCCTCTACAACGAAGGCTAGAGACATTCCCGCTAGAGGATCCGATTTCTTCTAATGATGATGTTAAAATACGGCCAGAGTTGGAACACTGTGAAAGCCACAACAATTCCGTTTGGTTAGGTACAGTACATTCAGTTTTTTTAAATTTATATCTATATATTTTGAACGGTTCCTTATTCAATTTCAACAAAATTATTTGAATGCTTTTATAGCAAATGTTTCATAAGAGTTGAGTAATCTTATTAAATCCTGGATAAGGCTTGGAGTTTGGACAACGAATTGTCTCTCAGCCAATCCCAATTTGCACAGAATGCAATCTTTAGTTATAAGCAATAAGTCCTTTTAGATTTAAACTGTTGAAACTGAGTAGGCATGCTAACATTCTGATACGCTTGCTTTCAGGGGTGATTTACGGCTTTAAGGGATTGATACTAGTGTTCGGACTCTTCTTGGCATATGAGACACGTTCCATCAAGGTGAAGCAAATAAACGACTCTCGTTACGTAGGAATGAGTATTTACAACGTGGTGGTGCTATGTTTGATCACTGCACCGGTTGCTATGGTGATAGCGTCACAGCAAGATGCGTCCTTCGCCTTTGTTGCGTTGGCTGTCATATTTTGTTGCTTCCTCAGTATGCTACTAATATTCGTGCCGAAGGTAAGCGCATGATCGAATGATAACTGTCAGGAAATATACCACGTGCACGCATATGCCTCTGTTATATTCACTTCAGGTAATCGAAGTTCTGCGCCATCCTAAGGATAAGGTCGAGTCTAAATTCAGCACTGATACCGGAATTTCAAAGGAAGACGAAGAACGCTACCAAAAATTGATATCAGAAAATGACGATCTCCAGAAATTAATCGCTCAAGTAAGTGAACATGAGATAAAAATCCTAGCGTGCGTAGTGCATATGCATGCACTTACAAAATTAATGCATTTCGATCATTTTAGAAAGAAGATAAAATCCGATTACTAAAACAGCGACTCACGGAACGGGAATCGAAGAATCCTGCTCAACCTTTTAATGAATCTTTGAATGGTAACACTGTCGGTGGAGTACAATTTAATCGATCATCTTCAACCGCTCTAGCTCAAAAGTAATGTAAATGCAGCATTAACGGCACTAACGTGAATGCTCCAAGGCATCCTAAAGATTAATGCTATCTGTGTACTACTACCATGAAACGAAAGTATTGATGACGAACAATTGAAACACATTATTATAACATATAAATTGACAAGCAACAAATGCATATTAGCGAACGAAATGTATCGAAATAGTGAAATTACATCCTTGTCAGCAATTGCTTAGAGATATCTTAGGGAACGAGATAAGAAAAACAATACTGAAATCAATTTTCTGCTATGTAGGAGAACATGATGCGTAACGAACAAACAAAAACAACAAACAACTCCGAACAGTGTATATTTTAACAAAAATAAAACAAAACACACACACTCCCAACCGTGTTATTCCTTCTCCGAACAATAGTGCACATGGGTTTTATGAGATTTAAACGATGCTAGGCAAAAGAAATATGGAAATGATCATGACATTCAAAATGCTAAGGAGGTGGATGATTCGTTATCGTGCTGTTTACTCCGATCATTCAATATGCATCGCATTAATTCGCCTGTGAACCCCCGAAACGTGTGTTTGATTGCAAAATGTACAATCTCATCGATCGGTACATTCCGCTGGGCTCATGAAGAACCAGTTATTCTAAGTGTATTTTTTTCTACTGAGAGTAAAAGAAAAATACAACGATTTTTTTGCGAATATCAAATTAAAGTTTTGCAAAAGCACTAATTTATAGTTGTAAACAACAACACACATCTTCACATCTTCAAAACTCATCCGATGTACAATCAGACGATGTAGAATTAGTAATCGAATGGCTCACCAACCGATGGATGTACAAAAGTAACAAAAATATGGGTCACTCTTACCGCTCGATCTGGTAGTAAAAAACAATTATGTTTACATAGCCAATTGATTGATCCGGTGTAGATCACGCCCTTGACATTTTGATTCGCACTGCTCATGAGAAGCAAACAGCATGAAATGTATGTTACATACCAATCAGCAATCGTCAGCAAATAGGCAATGCAGAAGAACACACAATGGTAGAGAAATGATATTTTTCATGCTAAGCTAAGGTTGTTTTACAAACTTGCAAAGAATAACTCATATGGATGAACATACCGTAGTGCCCATATGCACTGGGAGCACCTGTGCGTTCTGCAAACGTTCAACCTGTGAAGCCATTACCGCTCACACACCATTACATCACCGATCCACAGTTTTGTTACCTATGTAACGAATTTTACTATTTGTCCATGTTCAACGAAACGTAACGCAACGTACCAGTTAACGTTCTAGGGCGGGATGCTTGAATGGAATAATGTCAGAATATGGACCAACGACAAATCTATAGCGCTAACGGCAGCATTTTGTCACAATCTTTAATTGTGAATTATTTCACAGAAGCTTAAGAATTGTTTGCACCTAAAATGGAATGTTTATGCTATAGATATGTATTTATAATTCTATTTTCGCAATCTTATTACATTAGTAAATGAAGTTAAAGTTCCCTTCAATTCTGCAATATTTACATTGAAAATTTGCAATTAGCATAAGAAAGAAAGCAAACACATTCACACAAGCGCAATTTATGTAATCATCATCAGGGAAGAAGTTCAACGACTGAACGATTGTCTGTAGTTGATTGATGGCTGGTTCAACCTTCCTCCCTACCGACTAGTTAACATGCTCCGAAAAATCTTCTCCACGATAAAGTAGTTCACGCTACCGTACTGTGTGAGTCGTTATGGAACGGTGTAAATGAATGGCCGGCTGACGTACCTCGTTTTGGAATTAGGTTTGGATGCCGAGTGAAGGATGATGTTTGAATATTAAACTACTTCCAATTGATCCCTTCACATCCTGCCCGCCAGTGTCAGCAGCATGGAGAGGTGCACCCCACTTCCAGGTGAATTCAACAAATAGCAACAGAAAGACGGCAAGCACGCTGAAACGGAAAAGAAAGAAAAAAACCTAACACGGTGGTACGCGCTCCAACCTAAGTTTATAATTTAGAAGATCGCGGTTGTTCGCGATCGTGATCGTTCGTCACGTAAAGACAAGTAATCTTATGCAATTCAAGAGGAACTATGCCTCTCGATGTTTTCATCACTAGCCCGCCTTACTTTATCTGTTAAATTGATGCCAGTGCCAGCGAGAAACCGTTGATAATGGTTTACACATATTTTTGTATAGAATTCGATTTAAAAATGTTTTCCCTTCGAATGTGCGTTCCCCGTAACAAGGATAATGATAACCTGATGATGTTAATTATTTTTTTAGCAACAACAATCAGCAACGCTAGGTGGATCGATGGAATTGATTTCAGCTTTAGTACAAACATACAGACTGAGCTTGATTGCCAAATGAAGATCACTAGATAGAGAGAGAAAGAGAGAGAGAGAAAGAGAAAAACGGAAAGAGGAACACAGGGAAAAACACTGCTATGAAACAAAACCGGTACGCGTCGAGGGTTCGTGGATGCCGCGCTGATATAGAGCCCGCTTGGTAGTAGCCGGTTTTACGGGAGCCCCAGCCTCTGCACGCTGTTGATGATCGTTGCTTTTGTCGATGGGATAGGCTTTCTCGTATGCAAACACGCTAGTGCCATCAATTGGCGATTGTTCGTGGTGCTGTCCGGACGCGTCCGCGCGCATTGGTGCTGTTTGTTTGTTGATACATTGGTAGAACAAGCTGTGACGAGCGATCGTTTGGTGCTGTGTATAATAGAAGGGTCGTTCATAAAACAAAACAACCGCTCAGTTATGAAGCTCGGTTCACATAACCTAGTGCTTTCGATTACCGCTCTAGGGGCGCTGTTGCTTCTACCCGATGCGTTTGGTGTAAAGCTTAAGGAAAAGTTCAAGTGGCGCGAGGTATCCTTCGCCTGGCCTTCGGAAGATGTTAAGCAGGAGGCATTAGCTGCCGGAAAATATATCGTACACAACAATCTCCCACTCGGTCTAGAACGCTGGCGAGACAAACTGTTTATCACGGTTCCAAGGTAATATCAAAATAGTTATTTCTTACTTTACCATTCCGAAAAATGGAGTACACTATTAGCTACACTAAATACCAGTTGGTACAAATTACTAGGTGTTAGTGAAAGCATGCGTATCCAATAGAGGAGCGTTCTTTAGTTGTTTTGTGCGTCAATATTTGCGCTTGGTCGGTGATCGATGCTTTCACAATGATTATTCTTATTATGATGATTATTATTCATGTGTCATGTACATGTGTAATTAAATAAATGGTCAAATAGTACAGTTGAACTCATGTACCGTATACGCCCGTACTGGATTCAATTCTCGTCAGGTAATACTAAACTCAAAGAAAGCATATGGAGGCACACCTAGTTTAGCGGTGATCGTAGAGACAACTTCTAGACAGAACAAACGAACAGTGCTGATAAAAAACTGGTTTATTGCACCACCGAGTACTTCCTTCCGTGGGATTGATTTAAAGCCACTGACACTGAAGCATGAATTAAGCTGCTTAACACGTTCAATGTTCTTGAGCGAAACGAAAGGGGTTGTCCTTGAATGGCTGCCTCATTGGAAGAAGGTATAAATGCCAACTGCTTCCTTGCGAAAAAGAAAAATTCCTTGCCCTCATGCACTGCTCAAAATTTACTTTGCAAAGGACACAAAGCATAGTTTCTTACCTTGACGGAAAGAAGCTGTCGATAAGTTTCTGTAATTTATAGAACGCTGTAGATAATTAATTTAACTAGCCTGTTATACATCTTAACCTTAGCCAGTAAAATCTTATTCCTCCTTGCTGGAATAATAATACGAGTATTAATCTTAAAAGTACAACTGTGTACCCATAGATGGAAGTCAGGTGTAGCAGCATCACTGACGTACGTAAACGTGTCCGACGGAATGAGTCCGGATTTGCACCCTTACCCGGGATGGGACGAAAATCTACTCCCTACAGGTAGCGTGAACAGTTTTTAGATAATTACCACACTTTTTTTCCTGTCCAATGTTCCCTACGTACAACTTATCTTACCGGCTTTCAGAACGTAATGGAGCATCAGACGAAGGATCAAGCTATTTGAAGAATAATGCATCCATCATTTCCACCTTCCGCGTTCGTGCCGATGAGTGCGATCGTCTATGGGTTATGGACACCGGGCTTGCAGATATTCTCGGCGATGCTGTTCAATACGCTCCACCTTCGCTTGTACTGTTTGACTTGTATACGGACAAACTAATTCGGCGACACTTTTTCAACAGTACCTTACTCAAGGAAGATTCCTTCTTTGCGAACGTCGTAAGTACCAAACGCGTATCGAACCTACGCGAAGTTGTGTCATGCTCCCAAACTCTTTCATTTGCAGATCATTGACACCGAGCGGGGAGATTGCGACAATGCTCATGCCTACATTCCGGATCTGGGAAGCTATGCGGTGGTCGTGTATTCTCTGGCGGAGGATCGATCGTGGCGCGTTAAGCATAACTTCTTCCACTTCGATCCGCTCGCGGGCGACTATAACATCGGTGGTGTAAACTTCCAATGGACGGACGGTGTGTTTGGTATGGCTGTGGGTAAACGCTTGCAGGACGGTACTAGACCCGTGTACTTCCACGCCTTTTCCAGCACTAAGGAGTTTATGGTATCGAACACGGTGCTGAAAAATGAATCGTACGCACAGAGTCCCCAGGCATACTATGATTACAAGCTTCTGGGTGACCGTGGACCAAACTCGCAATCGTCTGCCGAATTCTATGATTCGGAAACGGGTGTTATTTTCTACACCCAGGTGAACAAGGACGGTGTGGGTTGCTGGAATACGGTCATGCCACTAACCGCGGACACCCAGGGACTGGTTGATTCGGACAGCGATGCGCTTGTGTTTCCGAACGATCTTAAGGTGGATAACGAGGGTACGCTGTGGGTACTGTCCGATCGGTTGCCCATGTTTATTTTTACCAGCTTGGATGCAGAGCAGTACAACTATCGCATTTTGGTGGGAGAAACTCGAGACATTATCAAGGGAACACCGTGTGATAAGTAAGCAGATAAATCTACAGAACACAAAACAGACCAGCACTAAGCGCTCTTTCAGTGAGGCGTTTCTTCACCAATAAAAGTAACGAACATTACGATGTTAAACTGGTTGTAGCATATCCTTCTGTTTTACGCCGAAAGTGGTTGGTTATTGAAATTTTATTCAATGCAACCCTATTTTACCTTCAACAATTGCCTATTGTATGACACGGAGAAATTATATTTAACTCCCTTAAACTCATTGAGTTTTATTTTGAAAGGTTTTCAAAATTTAACGCAATACAACCTACCGGTAGGAATCTATCCAATATGAAAAAGAAATAATTTTATGTTTGAAGTGATAACAGGGTAAAATTTCATGTGGTGGTAATTGTTGCAAATTTCATATTTCTTGGTTCATGAAAGACCATTTCATGTAAAACTTTTACAATCAAAAATTCATTGCTGTATTATTTTGTTTTGATGATCAGCTGTGAGCGATAGCTTATTACGTCACCGGTGAAAGTGCAACTGCACATGTGCAGTTACACTGCTCGGATGCGAAAAGAAGACAACAGAAAGTTACGCGTAATGACGTCACCACCGTGCGCGTGAGAAAGATGAAGCACCAAGAACGAGACAATCCATTTTTCGCTCAAGAAACCTTAAGCGAATCAATGAATAGTTTCCGCAGAAATCATGAAAAGTTTCGACTGGTCGTCAAGAGTGGTGAAAATGAATAATTGCTGTCAGCCAAGATAAGGAAACAGATAAATGACAACAGATGGCGCTAACATCGGAACTAATCTGGCGAGCTCTAGCAGCAGAGATTCGTAGACATTCGTTCGACGCTAGCGCCGCAGTGTTTATTTTTCGTGGCGATTTTTGTTCAACTAGCCCAAAGGCCTTTTCACTGGCAACCCAAAGCTTTGGGTCGGTCGCGTTTTGAGGTGTGTGCCTTGGCTAAAGCGCTTTTTTTAGCTTTTGCTAAATTTAACGAACGGAAATTTAACGAAAGGCAAAAAATAAATTAAGGTGGTGGTGGTGGTCCACGTGTTTATCAGTACTATTTGTGTCCTTTTTACACTACTCTTTGTCCTAGTATTTATTCTTTGGCTTGGAATGTGCTGTTCTGTCGTCCTGCTACTGCCACCACATATCAACTATGTGTGGAGAAAGTGAAGGGAAGACATTATTGTGATATTTGCCAACCTGCTCAGGTCTGTATTTCTGTAAGGAAACTATCGAAGAGACTTCTTACCATGAGTGTTTGCGGTGCTCGTCTGAAGATGATGCTACGGCGATAGGGTGTCAGAAAGATTCTAACGACTGCGTTTTATTCTACGCGCAGCGCGTAAAACTTAAATGTTAATTTGCTACGTTGAAGTCATGGTTTTGGTTCTAGGATGCATCAAAATGTTGCGTAATGGGTGTGCGCAATAATATGTTGAGATTTTTTTAGTTGGTCAAATGGTATTCTTTTGTTGTGTTTTTTTTAATTGTTGTCTTTTTTTAGTGTATTCCTTGTGTTTCGAGTTGTTTGTGTTCTGTTGTGAAATTGTCGATATGGCAAACATAACTGTTTTTGTCAACGGCGTCCCGTGGATTATTGTGGAAGTTGGATCGTTTCTAGAACAACCTTATTAAAGGATACGCTGCTCGGCAAAGACAGGCGATTGAGGAATTTACATCAGCAACCAGGCCAGATGCAGGGTTTTCCCTCGGTCGGAGTTTGAATGAGCACCGCTAGAAACTGAGGAACAGCTAGAGGATTTAGATCAAGGACTACCGGTAGATCCGGAGTACAAACCACAAGTAGAGAAGTTTTTGCGCCGGTAAATTCCTCGCGCAGACGTTAATAATCGTCTGCATCAGACGATTGCTGTTCAGCAAATCCTTTTTCAGAAAACAACACATAACTGAACTCTGTCATTTATTTAATATACTGCAGTTATGGGCACTTGAACAAAAAACAATAGCATTTTGTAGTTGTTGTGGTTTAAGATATAACAATCTCAAAGATAGTTTTATTATGTTCTAGATATTACAATGTAGCGACAAATCAATGGTGCGCTCACGAAATTAGTGCTGCGCTCTGTAAGTAATGTAAATGTGTACATATTTGTGCGCAAAGTTGACACGCATGGTGTGCAGCGTAACGTGACATGTTTGACCAGGAAATACGTAAGACGCTAATATTATTTCCGCTGCTTCGGTTCATCGCCTACCCGACTACCCGACTGAGGACGTCCTTTCAGTCGTCCCGAAAAGTGTGTAGCAGTGACACAAAAGTCAACTGGCCAAACACAGAAGATCAGCACCGTTCGACAGGTCACGGGTGTATCCTTTGCTCGATATACAATGATTGTGTAGTGTTGAAAGGAAATAATTTGTTTAGACATATACGGAAAATAATTTGTCCGCCCATAAGGCTTAACAAAAGGCATCTTATAATCTAGTCTTAAATCTAATAACGCGTCAGAGGAGGAAACAAACTAAACATAGAGGATTATTAGGAGTCATTAATTAGTCGGGCCCGAAAAGCAGATATCGAGATGTTGTAATCGAAATTATAAAAAAGCAGTTAAATGATTTCATAGCTCGCAGAAAATCGATCGACATGGACTGAAATCTACCAATCCAGGCAATTCCATAACCGCTTCGATGGGAACTGAAAAAGCCAAGCCCTTATTTTACACGACACATTAACAGACAACAGTAGAACTTGCGGCTAGAGTCCGTTTGCTGGTCAGCTTCTTCGGCCGCGTCCACCTTTAGGAATTTGGCCACCTGTTTGTAAAAAAGCTCCGGTACGGCGTTCGCGGTTCAAATCACTCATGTTGATAAAATAA
Source organism: Anopheles moucheti (assembly GCF_943734755.1). Taxonomy (NCBI): domain Eukaryota; kingdom Metazoa; phylum Arthropoda; class Insecta; order Diptera; family Culicidae; genus Anopheles; species Anopheles moucheti. Next base: position 45,655,620 of record NC_069141.1, on the reverse strand, counting down.
AAATGTTTGAACACTACCGATGTAATCGCTAGTGCTTGTGTAGTGTCTTGTTTTTTTTTCGGGAGATACAAACCTAAAGTTCCTTAAAGTTAAAGCAACCGATCCTTTTGTGATATACGTGCCGGTACCGTTCGTTGCCATAATGACCTCGTTGTAATAAGGGCACCGTTTTGTGTTACACGCATAAATGTTTGGAATAGTAAAATAATAAGTAATATACATTAACCCTTCTTCTCCATATCGTCCTATATAACTTATGGCTGGATTTTCATCACAACATCAGCGCACTTGCAATACCATCCAGTTCCTCATATCAAAAACCGGTGCAAAAATGTAATGCTTCACAGGCAAATTTGACGAAGCAAATGCACATGTGTGTGCGCAATATCAAATAATGAGCACGAGCGAGACCGCGTGACGTCGAAGAAGCGAACAGCATGAAAATATCCTTCAGGTTTGAAACAGTCATCGAGCGAGCTTTCGAGTCGGCGGGAGCGCAAGCAGGAGAGCAACAGCGGCTAGAACGAGCACTTTTTATTTCTCTTCAGCAAATGTCAAATTGTTCTCGTCGGTATACGTTTCTTTTATTAAAATTTCCACGATTTTATCAACGCATAATTTTGAATTTATTGCCCATCTTTTTGAAATTTCTCAGACTATATATCACATTTCGTTGTAGTAAATCCATTCTTAATCCTTTGCAGTATTCATTTTGTAATATGTATTGAACTTAAACAGCAAGATCCAAAAGAAACGACACGCTGTAACTATTCCTAAGATTATCCTTGTTGAAGATTCGAACTGGCTTGCTAGTGATTAAGCTATTGAGTTCTCCAAATGTATGGACGGACCATTATGCTTCACTACAGATACTCAGTTACCAGTGAATCAGCATACTCCCGGTGTACAACACGTATGTACTTATCTTTTTGTTTGTTTGCCAATACAGGGTTTGGCGATAGATACGATATGGTGTGCCTAACTTATTGAATCGCGCAAGCGAATAAGATAAACAGTGAGATTAATAGTGAAACATTTGTAAAACATTTTACGGCATCGCAAGAACTGGATATGGAGGTACGCCATATCCTATCTATCGCCAAACCCTGTAAGACAAGGATCTAAGCCCATCCGCCGTATCACTTATGCAACTCATTTTCAACACCTCATTCACCTCACATGTATAAAACATGTGCGAATATTTCGTAGTTATTTTGTAGTATGGGAATCTCTATTCCAAAGATTAATCAAACCTTAAAAAAATATGACTCCCCGGTCATCTGTTGCCAAACTATCATTTCGCTTCGGACCTCCATGTTTTGTAATTAAACATGACATTTATTCATTTATGTGATACATTCGAGTTTTTAAGTACATTTTTATTTAAGTTTTTCTCGCTTTAAGTTGTTGCTTCTGTTCAGAAAATTCATGCCGAATGAACCGAAGCGGCAACGAATCATGGCAACGACATTGTTCTTATTATTGTTGTTATCCAACCTGGCCGAGCTGATTAGACCAGTTGCTCACCGTTGACAGGCTTGGTGCGATCGGTCGGTGTGCGCACGCGCCCTAAGTCAATTTGGGTTATTTTAAAATATAGTTACATACCCAAAGAGAACAATTAGACTTCCAACGGCCAAAATTAAAGAGTGCTCTTTCTAATCGCTGTTGCTCTCCTGCTTCCGCTCTCGCCGAATCGAAAGCTCGCTCGATGACTGTTTCAAACCTGAAGGAGATTCTCATGCTGTTCGCTTCTTCGGCGTCATGCGGTCTCGCTCGTGCTCATTATTGGATATTGCGCGCACACATGTGCATTTTCTTCGTCAAATTTGCCGTGTGAAGGAGTACATTTTTGCACCGGTTGTTGATATGAGGAACTTGATGGTATTGCAAGCGCGCTAATGTTGGGATGAAAATCCAGCATGGCATGATATCAAGAAGAAGGGTTAATGTATATATTTTACTATTCCAAACATTTTTGCGTGTAACACTAAACGGTGCCCTTATTACAAAGAGGTCATTATGGCAACGAATGGTACCGGCACGTATATCACAAAAGGATCGGTTGCTTTAACTTTAAGGAACTGTAGGTTTGCATCTTCCGAAAAAAAAACAAGACACTACACAAGCAACCAACTCCAGTGATTACATCGAAAGTGTTCAAACATTTTTATTTTATCAACATGAGTGATTTGAACCGCGAACGCCGCACCGGTGCTTTTTACAAACAGGTGGCTAAATTCATAAAGGTGGACGCGGCCGAAGAAGCTGACCCGTAAGCCCTAGCCGGAATGGCAAGTTCTACTGTTGGGTGATAATGTGTCGTGTAAAATAAGGGCTTCGCTTTTTCAGTTCCTATCGAAGCGGTTGTGGAATTGCCTGGATTGATGGATTTCGGTCCATGTCGATCGACGAAGGCATCCGTTACTGAGCGCTATCTTACAACGAAACGCACCCAATTTGATGCACGTGCACGTTGAACTTCTGAATACTGCTTCTGCGTTTAATACTTCTGCATGCCAAAGCCGCCTTAACAGACCATAACTTATCCCTCCCAGCAAAAAAAAATCATCTCCAAAGTGTTTACCTGTCCACGGACGGGGGAGCCCACGGTTTCTGACCACGGACGGCACTATCGACTAACTGCAGTCTGTCTCGGATGGCACGGATGGACTCGAGCAATATGCCCCGTACATATCCGTACGTATCCGATGCCTCCCTACTCCATTCGTTTCAGAATGCTGGGAATTGAAGATCTAAAATCACTCCTCTCACATACGCAAGCTATTTTCATCGCTAAGATTCTCCTCAACAAAATATATGCCCCATCCTTACTATCTATATTCATTCCGGCGGGCCTTACCCTATACGGCCAAAATTATCCTTTTCTGCGAGCTATGAAATCATTCAACTGCTTTTTTATCATTTCGATTATAGCATCTCGATATCTGCTTTTCGGGCCCGACTAATTAATGACTCCTTATAATCCTCTATGTTTGTTTCCTCCTCTGACGCGTTATTAGATTTAAGATTAGACTATAAGATTCCTTTTGTGAAGCCTTCTGAGCGGACAAATTATTTTCCGTATATGTCTGAACAAATTATTTCCTCTTAACACTATACAATCATTGTATATCGAGCAAAGGATAAACCCGTGACCTGTCGAACGGTGCTGATCTTCTGTGTTTGACCAGTTTACTTTTGTGTCACTGCTTCACACTGTTCAGGACGACTGAAGTAACGTCCTCAGTCTGGTAGTTGGCGGTCAACTGCAGTGGCGGAAATAACATTGGAATCTTACGTATTTTCTGGCCAAACATAACATGTTACTTTGCGCACAAATATGTACACATTTACATTAGCTGGAGACCACAGCAATAATTTTGTGAACGCACCATTCATCTGTTGCTACATTGTAATATCTAGAACATAATAAAACTATCTTTGAGATTGTCTGAAATATCTTAAACCACAACAACTACAAAATGCAATTGTTTTTTGTTCAAGTTCCCATAGCTGGGGTTTGTTAAATAAATGATAGAGTTCAGTTATGGGCTGTTTTCTGAAAAATGGTTTGCTGAACAACAAATCGACCGCCTGATGCAGATCGGTAGAATATCGTGCCATAAATGTCGTTATGTAGCCTCGCGCTTCGTATTATACCTTCCAAGGATTATTAAGTCTGCGCGAAGAATTTACCGGCGCAAAAACTTCTCTACTTGTGGCTTGTACTCCGAATTTACATTTAGGCCTTGATCAAAATTCTCTAGCTGTTCCTCCGTTTCTAGCCGTGCTAATTCAAAATCCGAACGAGGGAGAAGCCCTTCATCTGGCCTGGTTGATGTTGCAAATTCTTCATTCGCCTGTCTTTGCGAGCAGCGCCTCTTTTAATACGGTTGTTCTAGAAACGATCCATCTTCCACAATAGTCCACGGAACGCCGTTGACAAAAACAGTTTTTATTTCCATTTCGACAATTTCACAACAGAACACAACCAACTCGAAACTCAAGGAATACACTAAAAAAAGACAACAATTGGAAAAAAACCACAATAAAACAATATCATTTGACTAACTAAAAAAATCGCAACATATTATTGCGCACACCCATTACGCAACGTTTTGATGCATCCTCGAACCAAAACCATGACTTCAACGCAGCAGATTAAGATTAAAGTTTCACGCGCTGCGCGTAGAATAAAACGCAGTCGTTAGTAACTCTCTGACACGATATCGCCGTAGCATCATCTTCAGACGAGCGCCGCAAACACTCATGGTAAGAATCCGTTCAATTCCGCTTTCTCTTCAGAAGTTTCCTTACAGAAATACAGACCTGAGCAGGTTGGCAAATATCACAACAATGTCTTCCCTTCACTTTCCCCACACACAGCTGATATGTGGTAGCAGTAGCAGGACGACAGAACAGCACATTCCAAGCCAAGAAATAAATGCTAGGGCGAAGAGTAGAGTAAAAAGGACAAATAGTACTGATAAACACGTGTACCACCACCACCACCACCTTATTTTATTTTTTTGCCTTTCGCTAAATTTCCGTTCGTTAAATTTTGCAAAAGCTAAAAAAAGCGCTTTAGCCAAGCCACAAACCGTAAAACGCGTCCGAGTTGAGGTCAAACCTGCTTCCTTTGGAACATAATCAAGACCGAAACGCGACGTCTAAAAACGGTCGCGATTAGTTCCAAGTTTTGGGTCGGGCGACCTTTTGGGATACTTATGTGACTTACGTGACGTTAGAATATTATTTGTAGTAACCAATATCACGAACCTTTTACCGAAACGTAAAGATTATTAATACTATTACATGATGCAATAAGTCACAACCAGGATAAGGTGACTTTTCACTGTTTGGAGCAGAAAATGTCTTCAAACGAATGACATTTGAATTGTACCTTAGGTTAAACTTTCTTTAGTTACAAGCTATACGGCGTGGTCGTCCCTTTTGAATAAAAGAAAGCCACAACCGTTGTTAATGTCAGCAAGCAGTGTAAAGAATCTCAGTGTTTGCTAAATCATCGAGTCATTGAAGATAACCGATGCTTAGTCTTTCCCCAGATTTTAATAAACTAGGCCAGGCTATCTTTTTACGACGCAGTGTAAAACTAATGATAATTTTCTACTTGTTTGGGATTACAACCTGGCAAGAGGACTTGTCCTGCGATTGCTCTCTTGCTTTGACTTAACTTACCCACAGCTGCATAGGTATTCTAGCGCATAGGGGTGCAACGAAAGCTAGATTTTCTACCGTGCAGACCGTCGTCGTTATCACTTAAGCTTTTACTGTTACGTGTTAAGAAAGATTTTATTCCTTTTACAGGATACACGTCTTACTTGATCACCGGTTAGAATGGAAGAGAGCGATAAGCCGATAACCAATAAGCCGAGAAAAAAATATTGAATTGAATAAATCATTTAAAGTAGTGGTAAATTCGACTAATCAGGTTCTACAACCGTTATTCTCTCTGTTCTCTCGCCGCCTAAATAAACTATAATTAAATCGACACATCTCCAGAAAGTACCTTTTAAACATAATTTCTTAATAGTCATTAGTGAATTAATTAATATTTAGCCTACATAAGCCATATTCTACTTGTTCTTTTTCTAAATGTGTGTCATATAGCACTGTGTTAGTTGGTTTTTTTTGCATGTGTAGTTACCTTCTATCGTCTATCGTTCATTTTACGTATGGAAATCTGTTATGCTCAAATCACCAAAGGTTGTCAAAAAATGGTTTTAAAATTGAAAGTTTGCAACAATTTAGTCGTAAACAAACTAATATAACAATTTGCAGTCTTGAAACAATAAACTGGTCGAAAAGCTAATTGTTCCATCCTATTCCATTCCATGCCAAGGCGCATAAATTTGACATTCAAACTGAACATTGATCATTTTCTTATATTGCCCCTGTTCATACTTCAGAAAAGGTGAAAGCTGAGCATCTTTCAACCGACTGTTGTTGTTTTTTTCTTCTTCACACTGTTTTTGCCATTTTGTTTCATCACAATCCATCACTGTTTCATTCATTTACGATAGTGTAATAAAACGATTCACTACATATCTCGTTTAGCCATTCTTGCAGGGTTTGGATTGTAAAGTGAGCAAATCAGTAGTTCTACAAGCTGATCGATGTACATTGAACCTTTTGGTTGTAACAACAGCTCAAGAAAGAGCAGGAATAATGCAAGGACAACGTTTAATTGAACATCGGAGAGAAGCTTCAAATTTATGTTCGTTTATGTTATTTATGAATGTTCGCATCGAAGTTGATTCAAACATCGATCAAACACTACAATATGTCATCGAAAAGAGTTTAAAGCGTTCTTTTTAAAGATACATTCGTATCCGTGGTAAAAACGATAAAGCTCATTATAAATATAAACACCTTAGAATATATTGATGTTTAGAAATCATTTGTTTAAACAATGAAACATGCAACGAAATTATAAAAATACATTCCTGTTTCTGCACACAATAATGAGATAATTTCTTTGATAGTCAATTACCCGCTAAGGATAATTTCTTTTAAAAATAATTTTGATAATTAATAGTTCAGGGCTCGCAATTAATAGTTCTGGAGCAGCTCAGATAAATGCTACTAGAATACATTGTACACCTCATTCTTTTTTGGTGTAAAACAAATCAACAATCAACAAATTTGACTATTTCAAACTCATACAAATTAAAATGAATCATAAATACAGCATCCATTGGAACGAAAAATTGCTGGTAGTGGATTTTGTAGCGTTACTTTATAGTTTACTCATGTTGACAAATATATTGTATGAACTTTGCGAACATTAGTTCGAAGTGGAATGAACAATTTCATTTTTCATTCAAATTGTATGGAAACGTACTTTCCATATCACGATTTTTCGATAAATACATGAATCCATTGAATGGATCAAATTCATTTTAAAAAGTTTGATTGCATATGCAATACATATTTTAAGCTTCCTAAAGTTGTTGTTTGTAAGTAGGGTATACAAAAAGATCTCTGCATGTGGAATGTGTTAGATGTGTTTAATAATGTTTCTAATACATAAATAATAATTTTTGCTAATGATTCTTATTCGTAAAAACATCGTTAGATAATGCAAAAAATTATCATAATATAAAGCTAAATATTTAACACGATTTATCCAACTTATTGAAGGACAACTCTCGGTCTTCAATGATCTATGATTCCCTTTGGAATTGCTATCATTCAATTTGCTTCTTGCATGTGAATACATTTCACCACATAATTATATAGCTACAAATTAATTGCACAATATTTTAGCGGCGCGTATTTTTCAATACATCTATTTTTGTTTTACTTCAACGTTTACCGATCTAAAATAAACTACGCTTCGAATGGTGCTATAAAATGATGCACAAATATATGGAATGTAAGCCAAATTTATATCCATTACGTGAGGTTACGGTATAACAGCCGTGATGAGCGGTAAGCAGCATCTCTTTAGCTCAAAAACAATTCAATTAATAATGCATGGAACGATTCGCACGTTTGACACATTTGCACTCTGTTCGGTTTGCAACGAAAGACTTTCTTCTGCTATCTGCTTGCTTCAGGTAATCAAATTTGTACACCATGGGGCAGGCCGCCGACTAAACCCTCTGCTCCAGGTGTTACATAGAATAGCATAAAAAACGACCGTTTCTAGTGTGTTCTAGGGCACAGAATACACTCAATGGCGGCGTTCCATTTGCTGAGTAAACAGAGCGCATTAGCAACAGCTAGGTACTTCTGTGCGAGGTGTTCCATGTCTCTTTCACTGGATAGCAATGCGCATGCGCGTGTTTTACAAGAATGGAGTATGTACTGTTTACTGGAAAAAGGAACGTTACGATTTTGTCAGCCCAACGATTTGAGAATGTAAAATAATACGCTAAACCCCAAATTCTCATGAACCGAACATCGCACAGCATCACAACAGCGGCCACACCAAACAAACTTTGCGTCATAATCTTCGCAGACGCGTGTCTTGAATTGTATTCTACCACCATGCCTGCCTAAAAGGTAAGCTTCGCTGTTCGGCACCCTTGGTATCCTGCTCGCACACCGTTAAACAACATAAACACCATTTAAGATGTCGTTCATCTACGTTGGAGAGTGAAACATCATTAAGCGCGTAGCTTCCTTGGATACAACTTTTCTGCGTCTGATCGATATTAATTTTGCGTTTTATCGCGCGCTTGGTTTTAGGGCGCACACACACTGTGCTCTTCATGTTTTATGATGCTTTTCTCGCGCGACGGAGGAGTGTTATTTTTATTCTCGATGATTTCGTTTTCCTCAAAAGTTATAAGCATTTGCCGCTTCCCGCAATATAGCTGTCGTAGCTCATAAGCGCAGAACGATTTATTAGTAGATCATGTTCATTTTCTGTCCTCTTTTATTTTTATTTTTTGCTCCCGTTTGCTCCCCCCGCCCAACTGCTCGAGCAACTGCTTCCCACCGTTTTCTATATGTACTAGGAAAGGATCGTTACACATTGCTATGACACATGCCTTGTCAAATTAGCTTTGCTTCGCATTCGTGGGTGCGTGCGTTGGATTGCGGTTTCTGACGATAATATAGTTGTAAAAGGAAACAACCATTTGCGCAATCCAATATCAAAATATAGCATCATCGGAAGACCACCCTGTCATAATTGAGATGAGCGGCAATTGCATACATCATCGCACGATTTGAGGTCCATCGCATCGATCAGGTTTTGATCACAGGAAAAGCTCGTACATACACGCACGCACTCACACACTCATACATACACACACGAAACGGCCCTTACTACTGATGCTGTGTTGTGTTGTGCCTCTGCTGGTTGTTTTTGTATGTTTACACACCACTGTTGGTGTTTATTGTGCTTTTCTCCATGGAGGTCCTCGCTGTGACACCGCAAGGGACCGCATCGGCAAAAACGTTCGTCTATTGTGCTCGTTTCCTTCATCTTCGTTTTTGTTTCCAAGTGTCTGCGAAACGAATTTCAGTTCACTGCCGTTTTGCTGCCATTCCATCGGTCACCTTATGGTTGACATGTATTGCTTAACCTTTCGGTAGCCATATAACTTAATTTTCATGCGGGTTCCAGGGACTAAGAACCTACTGAGCATAACGAAATCTTATTAACACCATGAATACCGGACAAGCAACCGAACCTCCCAGCGCCCGATGTGAGCCTACAATGAAGAGGGCACCGGGGAAAAAGGGAACCAGCGATGGTCGAGCATTTGCTTTTTGCAGGATCGCTTTCAAACCGATAGCGGTTGAGGAGGCGGTTATTGGAACTAATTAAGCTGTATAAACATAAAAATATCATCCCAATCTTTTCCGACAAGGTCGTTGTCGATTGAAATTTAACTACACTTCTGGTTTTTACCGTTGGCGTTTCTGTGCCCTTGCCAATGTTCGATACCGTTTATACAACACAACAACAATGAATTGCAGCAATTTCGTAGTTTGGTATTTGGGCAAATGGTTACCCAAAATTTTACTGTTCCCCTGTTTTACCATAACCGTAGCCGTAAAGGGAGGTGTATTAGGCGTCGATGGCTGGTGGAGATTGTTATTGTTTCACATACCCTCTGCCATCAAAACATACACAGATTAAGCCTTTTGGCCCAGCCCGATACTGAATCCCTTGTTCGCCGGTTCTACCAGTGCCAAGCTTTCTGGCCATTTTAAGAAAGAATAACTGTCAGTCACAGACCACATCACAAAAAACGTGCTTTAATTGAGTTGATGTGATTTTCCGATGCAGAATAACCGAACTAAACTGGCATTTTACATTTGATGAACATTTTCCTTTACAAATAGTTCAATGTGACATTCTAGCTTGGAAGTGTCTAATATATAAATGTAAAAAGACAAAGATTAATGCCACAAGTGAGTATTTCACATTCGAAGTAACAGTTTTTAATTCGGATTAGCTTACACAGCCCATTGAAGCTATATTAACGGCCTCTTACAAAAGAATTGGCAAATTCATCCCATCGAACAGTTGCACTTAATTCATCAACACACATTTTGCCAATATCCGCGATTGGCATGTCAATGTGGCGACTTATTGCAATTACCTGTTATAAAGAAAGGTTTCTGTCCTAGCTGTCCAGGCAATGCCCTGTAAACCTGTTCGGGGTTACATTTTGGGGGCTGAGAGGCAAATTCTCTAATGACACTCTAAATTATTATCCTTGCCGTGCTCTCTCGCTCTCAGTCTCTCGCAATGCTGTCCTGCACCATCTTCCATCGAAATATATACCTATCCGATCGCATTTGACCTGCTATAACAGCAGCAGCAGCAGTAGAAGCAAAAAAAGGATAGTGGGCTGAGACCAATAAAATTACATATTTGTTTTAGCTATTGTTGGCCGATAATCGAAAGCATCCAATTCCCAAACTAATGGGCGTTGTTAGATACTCCCTGTATTTGTTTTTCTTAATACCCTGCCTGATGAGGGGCCCTGCGAGATGTCCAGCCGTACGTACATACGGCTCTTACCATTCCCAGCAACGTACTCCGGTCCGCGAGGGTAAGCGATTTGCAAAAACGCACTACCTCACGGTTGGTAATTGTTCACGAGCTTTAATGTTGTTTGTTTAGCGAACAGTTAACGTCTGTACCTGAGATGCGGCAAAGAATGAAACAACTACTGCCGTTACTAATAGTTACTCTGCAGCATGTAACCGTTTTATATCAATTTCCTTTCGTAATAATGTTCGATTATACAGCGCATAAACGCCATCATCAACCATGCTCGAAAACTTACCCAAAATCATAAATTTTGCCAATATTTTAGCAGCAAGCGCATGCACACAAGCGCTGCGCCGGGTTTCCTGCAAAGCCCTGCCCGCAAACACCGGTTTACGTATCTCCGTGCCAGCAAACGGGGACGGCAGGAGACGATTATACAACACACAATGATGTTGGCCCCAAACACCGCCAAAAGGCGGCCATGTCCTGGCTGGGTGTGGAAAATGTCGGGTCCGCGCATCGTATAACTGCTTATGTACCTATCTGTTCGTTATCTGTATTTAACTTCTCAACTCCCAACCAACCTCCTCCTCGTCGGGGGATCCCTTTTCAACGGTGGCACGAGTGGCATGTATTTTATGTACTGTTTCCACCTACATGCACATAGTGTGTGCCTATGTCTTCGTTATTAATTTTGCAAGCGTATCAAATTATTCGAGCATTCAAACGATTATATCCTATAAAAGCGAGCTCTCTGGACAGTGTTGATGAAGGTGGTTTCGTTATAGGGTAGCGGAACGCCGGTACATAGTATACGATATCATGCTGTAATAATCGCAAAAAGGATCATAATCCTTGCGGCCAACAGTCTTGTATTACGTCATATATTCGTTGTTTTCCCTTCCAGCATAATAAAGAGTTCTGCCGCCATCGGTAGTGAATCGGCTTTCGACAGGTATTGGAATCACTTTTAACTCATTGTAGCGATAATTACCACAATATTCAAATTGTTTGCTACACGTATCGAGCGATTGGAATGTGCTGTTCCAGCATATTTTTCTAACTTTTCCTTATTTCGTTAATTCGCGCTACTCGGGTGCGTTTTCCGAGTTGGCTCCTCCCCCTTTTTGCCCGATACACAGCTAACCGTATTCACTGCGGTACCAGGAAAAGGACAAACGATGGCGTTTCGTTCGTTAAGTTCTACCGGTACATAAAACACATATAAAATGAGTTGCTTTTTTCTAACTCAGCATCAGTTTGCTGCAGATTGCCCGTTAGTGCGTGTCGTGCCGTTTTGGTGTACGAAAATTATCACACTTGAGCGCATCTGTTCGAATCGCAGGTGTGCGTGTGTGTATGTACGTTGTTTGTTGCAGTGTTTGATTGTGCTTTATGAATTACTATCCGCTACAAACAGTTGTGTGCGTCACTAGATGCAGTGTGCAGCAGTGAGCGACTCGGAACAGTGAAGCATTAACGACACTCGGATTAAATACAGTTGCCGAACGGATATTCAGTGAAAATGCAAGGCTTCCGTAACTACAGCATGGATGCGCTGCAGCACCGTGACTCAAGCGTAGGATTAGCTGTCGACCTAATGGCACATCAGTACAGCACCAAGGCGTCTCCTCCATTATCTCCACTAAGCGGTAAGAATCAAGCAGTACAACAACCACTTCCGGTCACACAGTCACAGTACGGATATCGAAGCTACACAGAAATGGATTTGTCGAAGATCAAAGTGGTCGCTAAGTGGATGTTGCTAAACGAGAAGCTATTAAGCTGCGGAAGTACTTTGGAGCATGTGTAAAAAAGGTCTCATCTTTCCGACTTCTCGTTGGCCTGTCTGCTGGCCTGTTTGGTTGCTTGGCCGCTACACAGCAAGCAGCGGTACCACTTGAACCTTGATAAGTGAGGTCACACGGAACTGCAACTGCCTCCAGTTCATCTGCTTTCTATCTGTCTCGTGCGTTTCCGGCTGTGTGTGTGCATTTGTGTCACTTTACGTGCTAAAAACATGCTAAACTCGCCCTTCTGCTATCTCTCCAGATTGCAACAGCCCACCGTCGTCGGACCACGGAGGAAACAACCAACAGCCGCCCTTAGATCCATCTGTCCGGCGCTACCGAACCGCCTTTACGCGAGATCAGCTGGCCCGACTCGAGAAGGAATTCTACAAGGAAAACTACGTTTCGCGGCCCCGACGCTGTGAGCTGGCCGCCCAGCTCAATCTGCCCGAATCCACCATCAAGGTAAGCGTTCGTGCCCAATGTTGTTCCCACAGGACCCAATACGGGTCGCGATACAATACAGTTGTTGCGGGCAATTATCGTATATAACGATTATAAAATTAATATAATTATCACCTGCCTTTGTGGTGTTGCCGCCCGTGAGATTGCGCGCTTTGTCGGCCCATTTGACTCAGCAAAAGTCAATAAAATCGCACGATCCTTTCTTCGGCGGCTTTTGCCCGATGATCACCAACATTATGATTATGACGGATCTGACCAAACACCACCAAACACCAACACATTCCAAACGGTGCCAAGAGAAATCACAAAACGAAAATATAGTTGTTTGGATTGGAAAGATCGGTAGCACATTCTGCACCGTGTTTTGCTTCTCTTGCCTCTGGCCACCATTCCGCGTGGGGGCATTTTACTGCCCGACTTTTATTGTTGTGTCGGTGGCTACTGAAAATAAATAATTGAGCCCATTGTTACCACCAATGGGTCGCTTTCGAGAGGGTTTAGATAAAGGTGATAAAGGAGAAGCTTTACAACCATAAGGTGCTAATTGTGGCTGCTGCTGGTGTACAACTTTCTGCTTAAATTCCTTTGCCAAGCTCCTGATCCGGGCTCCCAAATGCTGATGATTCACGATTTGCGCTGTTTTGCGGCTTTATTGAACCGTGTAACTCTTCCACAAATAGCATATGCTAATGGATCGTTTCTGTGTGCTTCTGTCTCTGCTGTTCCCAGGTTTGGTTCCAGAATCGCCGTATGAAGGACAAACGGCAGCGGATAGCGGTTGCCTGGCCGTACGCAGCCGTCTATTCGGATCCGGCGTTCGCCGCCTCGATCCTGCAGGCCGCAGCCAATTCGGTCGGCATGCCGTATGGCTATCCGCCGGCACCGATGCTTACCCAGATGCCCGTCATTCCGCCACCGGTCATGTCGGGTGCGAACAGCATGCCAGCCAGTGCCCATTCCTTCACCGCCTACGGATACCCGAGGTACGCGCCGTATCCGCTCCCGCAGCGCACAACCACCACAACACTGCCCGGAGCACCCGGCACTGGACCGACGGCTCCCGGGGTGTATCCAGCTGCGAATTCGATGCTGGTCACCGGCAGTATGCCACCGTCGCCCTATGCACCGCTCACCATGCCCAAGGCACAAACACCCCCGCAGGACACCGTCGGCAGTGCACAGCATCATCTTCACCACCAAGGCCGAAGCCCTGTTGCTTCGCCACATTCGGCACTCTCGCTCAGCCCCGTGTCCGTATCCAAGTTTGACACTTCCGCATCGACCTCAAACTCAAGTAACGCCAGCGTAAGCCCGGTGAAATCGCTGAACGGATCAACGAAAGGACTTTTGCTGGCTGCGGCCGCCGCCGCGGTCGTCAACCAGTCGGTTAGCCCCCAGACTACGCTACTTCCCGTCACACCGGAGAAACCGAAGCTGTTCAAGCCTTACAAGTCCGAAGTGTAATTGAAGCCGCGGAAGTGAATCGAACTTCTTCCACGTGATGATGTGATGTGTAGAATCGTCCGCGGGTTTTTGCGCGTTTGTATCAAACGCATTAGCCGACGTGCATAGAATGACATATTGTACAACACTATGAAGCATTTAGTTTGAAGCTTATGGGGTAGGATGTGAAACTGTTCTGTTGTTTTAATAATTTATTTACCATTTATTGTAAGGAATCGTGACGGATGTAGATATTGTAAAGTTTAGCCTAATGCCATTGTTTTAGACAATTAATCGAACATATATAGTCCGATCTATTAGAGAGAGAAAACACAGTAATAAATACGAATGAAGCCAACCATTTTATATACAACGTGTTGTTAAATTTTATTCACAAATATCCATTTCGAGGGGTGCGGGTTTCAGCGGCATTTAGCGAGAGTTCTACGAATTTTAACAAGTACTGATCAGCCGTGGAATCTGATCGATTTTTACCACGGCCGTCATGCAGCTGTTTATGTATCTAATGTCCATAATAAAATTAATAGCATTTATATACATTTACATTCACGGCTACATTCCAAAAGATGATATAAAGGTGAATGTAGAGAATAAAACGTGCAAATCGAAGTGATATCGACATACAAATCATTACAAAAAAGCTAAGTCTTTCACTCGATTTCCTGGTGATTTTTGCATGCTTACCGATATTTGATATTAAACTTCCACTTTGCTTACCGATATTTAATATTAAACTGGTTAACATTACTGCATGTACGCTATTTTATATTACATAGCGATTAATCCATACCGTGAGTGCTGTCCAGTCGTGTTTTACTTTTTGTTTAAGTTAAATATTTTATCAATCGTGCTTCACCCTTCAACCATTCAACAATCGATAAATGATTCGCTTGACACACCACACACGTCGGAAGCTTTGGCGCTGTGATTGGCCCGATGTTTCATAGCAAAGACCTATTATCCTGTTCAGTGTAATCAAATGGCTAACGGTTACGCGATATACAAGCCATGCTGATATAGAAGTCATTTATTATTGACTTTGATTATATTAGAAACTACCAATAAGAATGAGTTATTCAAATTTATTGATAATGAATTTAAAACCGTTTCCTTTCTTTGCAATCTCATTATGTTCAACCTCCGATGGTGGTTTAAAAATTGTGTATGTTATCCTATTTAGTTTGCTCAACAACCAATGTCATTCCCTATGGATGTTTAGTTTATATGGAATGATTAACAACGACTTATTTTAGCGAATCAGTGATAGAAGGGTAGTCATATATGTAGCGCTGCAATCTAAACGAAACTACAACTAACAAAGGTATTGTTTCAACAACATTAATTGTGTATTAAGGTAAAAGCAAATTACTGTTGAATTAAAAAGGGTGAACCACTTCAAAAAATGCCGTAAAAAATTAACCATTAGGTAAGATATGTTTGTTTGATGACCAACCTTACGCACACTGAGCTGATCGAAAACGATTGGGATTGGGAATGATTGTTAAACTTAAACTTGTTTTGGCAAGCGATCTGCTCGAGAGAACAAAGTTTGAACTGTGGAAAAAAACCCGAGTTTTTGCCCGAGTAGAGTCTTAAGCAGTCATGGATAATTTCCGTACATAATAAACTGCAGCCAGCTGTAGAACAGACCCTAATGAGTGGTGCTAAGGTGCTTCAGGTGCAAGTATATAGTTATGATATTGAAAATAACTGATATCAACATGCTATGGCATACTTTCTACAACATTTTCTCCGAAATTCAATTTTAAGTGGGACACTCTGTAGTGTTTCGGAAGGATTTCAGAACTAGTAAAAAAACTACAAATCTTGATTATGCGGATATATTTAACTTTGTTCTATAACAGCAATAATACAAACTTTCAAAGATACTTATTAACAGCGGAATCATACAAGCGAACAAATATACTGATATTAAATGTTTCTATTTGCATGAACTGTTTCCTTCCTAATACCGTTGACTACAATTCTACGGCAATTACTCTTTTTACTTTGTCGGAGATTTCAATTAATCTCATGAACAATATAATTAAATATACCACATCCACTCTAAGCTGGTGTTGATTGGGCATGTAAACAAGGAGTTTCGTATATGTAAAAGGGTGCCGTAGAATCTTCCACAAATGGCACCCGAAACAAAAGGTTTCCTATGTTCGCCCATTCAAATCGCTCTGAATGCACCTTACACAGCTAGTTAACCGGCGAAGGGTTTTGTACCGCGCCCCGATCACTAGCCCGGGACTGGTGATATTTCTCCCTTGTGGGAAAAGCCATTGCCAGTTGTTAACAAGTGAACAATTTACACCCCAATGCTTCGCTTCACTGGATTACCCGTCGTGTTAAACCTTTAAACATATGTTTATTTTCTTAAGACTTTCATCATGATACAGGGAACCGTTTTGTTTGCTGCATCATCACAACGGTAGGAAAAAAAGGTAGCAACAGAAGAAATGTGATTCGATGGATGGATGGGTTTTAGATATACCAACGCGTACGAATGGTAGCGTGTAAAATGTAGTTCCCATCATTCCATATACTAAGCGAAATAAAATAACTAAAACAAAGAAATTAACCATAAAACTAGATGAACAGCCCAGTCGTATAGGGATACAACAATACAAATTGATCACATAACACAACACTTCGTCGACCAAAAGATGCTAAACATAACGATAAAACTTTCTATGCCGTATACAGCTTACAAGTTCATCAACGAAATGTTGGGAACGGTGTTGTAAATAAAACCAAATGATATTTATTGTTCAAATAATCAATACTGTTAGTGGTTTTCATCATTTCTTTACACATCTTCCATCGTCGGTACGGAGAATAGACATTTGCTGACAGCCGCAAACGGAACAGTTTACGGTTGACGGTTTAGCTGTGGTACAATCAATCGAATTTCCGGCGGACCTTAAAACGCATGCAGCCACATCCGAACCATTTTTCCCCACTTAGTAAACACTCAAAACACAGATGCGTTAATTGGTTTACATTTAAAACCACCGAATTATTCGACGCAGAATGGAAGTCCCGATAGTTTACCACGTAAACATTGGTCGTTACCGTAGCTTACGATTATTCATCGGTTATATTTGGCGCCCACTCAAAGCCAAACAAGCAAAGCTGGAAGAATTTGAAGAGGAAAAGAAAAACACATTGTCACTGAGAATCACGGGAAATCGTTGTAAAAGGGGGCGTTAAGAGTTCTAATTCGTTCACGGATTTTCCACTCGCTGGAACTATCGGGAAAATGAAAAACACACCACGAAAACGAAGCACATAGCATAGCACTTCGCGGCAAACCCGTATTATGTGCGTGTGCGTTAAAAAGAAAAGATGTCTTCCAAGTATACGTATCCCAGCCTCGAATGCCACGTCTAGTTTTCACTGATACATACTAAAGACGTTTTTAAAAAGTCCCTTTTATCCGGCGGGAAGGAAAACGCCATCAATTTCCCGTCGCCGCCGTTAGCATTCTTTCAGCCAGGTTTCAGCGTGGCTTATCTACGCTTCGCTCAGGGTTACGCATGTGGTGGGGAGTCATTTTGTACTTTTTTACTGCCGTAACGAGAGTTTGTTTGTAAGCTTGAGTTTTCATAACCGAAAACATCCCACCGAGCAAGGATGCGACGATACCGGTAATTGGCAGAAGGATTGCACAAGAATTGTAAGAAGTTAGCACGTTATGTTACGTTACTATTCTTACAATAATTTTCTCTTTTTATACAAATACTCGTATAGCAACGAAAATATTTCAAATCAAGCAAATTCAATGCTCAGTTTTTGATAAAAAAAAAAATAATTAGCATTACGCAAAGAAGGAATTGAGGATGTTTATATGCGATTACAAATTTTCCACTTCGACCGTTTTCTACCAAAAAATGTTTCCGTACGACAGCTCCCACCGTAATAGGAATGTCAAATCAAAATGGTACCTTTCTCGAGGAGTTCAAACGAGGGAGCCCCTATCGAAACCAACACGACCCAACAACAAAACAAAACGAAAGGAAGAAAAACAACAAACAGCGATGAACATGAAAACCAGTCGGAAACAAAAATCCGACATGATTCTCCAAAACCGATTCTAAGGGGGAGATGCGATGATGGCGCTGGAACAATCGTTTATGTATATAAGCGATAGCAGAAACGGTAGCGATGCTATTATTTATTCCAGTAGCAGCAGCAGCAGCAGCATCAGCAGTGGTGGCTTATGTGATACGGAACCATATACTCATATACTAGCACGGGTTTCTTCCGTTAACAAATGGGTAATACGACCGGGGGTAGAATCTGTCTATTGGCCTCAGTTGGTAATCACATCCTTGCGTTGAAATCTTACTCATTCTGACATCGTTTCAGTCCCTTCTGCACCAAGTTAGAAATAACGAATATATTAAGCAGGCATCATGTGATGAATTTATTGACTCGATTACAGACACACAATTTATTACACTTTTTCCTGCTGTTGCTGCTTTTTTTTGGTTGTTGTTCCAGCAATCGTTTGACGAAGACCTCCGTTGCGCCATCGATTCTGATGCAGGTGGGTGGTTCAAGGTACACGGCGAATAAACCATGTTATTGCAAAATGGTTCCCGTTTTTTTGACGTTTTCGGGTTTTTGTTGGTTTTTGGTCACATGTTCGGTGCCTTTCTATGTTACGATGAGCGAACAACTTAAAAAGTTTCATGTTGTGTTAGAACTTATTATTTGTCACGTAAAAATGGCTAGCCATAACATTGAAAGCTAGGCATGCTTTACAATAAAATATATTGTTTTTAATTGATTATAGCTAATATTGGTAAGCCTGCAATCCTAAAAGTCTAACTAAAACAACTGAAACACATATACTTTTCTTAGGTAATAAGCGTTAAAAAATCAAACATAGGCAAACTAAACCTTTTGTAATTTTGTTTTGTTATTGTCAAAACTTTTAAAATATTCCACAAGGCGATATCTATCTAGTACCTTTTAGTGAAGGGGTTTTAAATTTAATTTAATTATTTTAACTAAACGTGTGTCAGTATGTTGCTTCATAAAACAAATTAATGTCAATGTTAACGTATAATTCTACGAGAAATGCTAAAACTTTGCGTAAATAATATCTAACAAAAGTAAATCGGTCCTCAGGCTTCCCAAAAGTTGTGGCTGCTTTTTTTTGGTTGTTGTTCCAGCAATCGTTTGACGAAGACCTCCGTTGCGCCATCGATTCTGATGCAGGTGGGTGGTTCAAGGTACACGGCGAATAAACCATGTTATTGCAAAATGGTTCCCGTTTTCTAATATTTGCAAATCGTTGTGTTGATTATAGATTGCAAATCGTTGTGTTGATTATATTTATCCTTTAAATTGTAACTTTATTACTTGTCACTTTACACAATCAGCTATTCTTGAAAGCAACTTGGAAAAAGTGTTAGTAAAATATTCAATTTTTAAGTAACTTAATTATCATTAAAATCATATATTGTATTAAATTAACGGCAGATCTAATTAATGTGTTTTAATATAAAAACAAGCTAATATACAGGATTTATACAGTAGTAGATATAATGCAAAGTAGATATAACCCTTAACCTTCAAGATCCCCAGGTTCAGTGGACCAAGTTTACTCCTCGTGTATCAGCCACAAAGTCAGTAGCTATAATGCATGATTATAGCCCACCAACTGTTGCGATGATGTATTTAAATTCGCAATTCTTTAACAACGACAGCTGATCATGCAATACTAAGCGAGCATGCTATTTGGCACATAACAATATGATCTGACATCATTTTGCAAAGATGCAATAGAACATACATGAATTCATAATGAAGATGTTCGCCGCATGTGCGTACAGTCGCTCATTTGAAATCATTTTGAAATAAGACTAGCGTATTCGTTTGCATCTATGTTGCTTCTATGACCACAGGCGAGAAACGAAAAACATTATCATGCTCGTGTAAAGTGTTTATTGTACGTAATTCGACATATCACCGAACCATCCGTCGTTATATTTTTACAATTATTTGAAAGTATCAATATCAAATATAAAATTTATTTTTAATTCAAAGAAAGTTTAGAGAACAGATTGCGTATAATTCAAACAACAAAAAAGTGATTTGAAATTGTGGAATGTGTAAAAGAATGTTAAAATATGTAGGGAACATTTGTATGCTACTGCAAAATATCATTATCCCACAAAGGTCACAGTTCTTTGTCTTGTAACTCATCATTCCATGCTATCAAATCTCAATAAATTATGCTACATTCCTACAGCCCATTCGTATTCTGCTTCCGAGCATGGCCGCCGAAAGACACGCGGCTGATAGATATGTTTATAGAGAATGATAATAAGATATGATAAACATGTTGTCAACTGAGAAAGTCCTCCGAAGGAACGAGAAGATTTGTACCAAAAGATAATTGTACATCGGCTTTCGGCCGTTTTATTTCTGCCTCCATACCAATCGTAGGAAATTATCATCGCTGATGTTCAATGTTCGTGCGTATGTTTTCATGACCCTAAATTACCTTGGCAAATTGAGTATCACTGCACGCGCGAACGTACCAACGATGAAACCCCTTCTCGCTTTGCGCACACACTGCAGCAAATCATGTCCTTAATCGAGAAAATCAAAACATATTTTCGTTGCGAGCGGTCATGCTGAGCGGCTGGTTTGATCCAACACGATTGTCACACCGAATCGACCCTAAACCACACATACGCAGACGATGCAGCGAAACGAAGTGCAGCAATACAAATATTGTTTCGAACCCAGTTGGTGTTGTCGGAATGGTACCATCCGCGTGTGTTTATAAATAATTAATTTCACGGCTTAACTAGTTATAAATGACTGCTACATTGAAACGAATCAATTATACGCACACCGAACCGGATGAAATTAGAAACGACAACTATCATGCCATCCTTCTTTCCTTACTGAGCGCCACGTAGGGCTAGGGGAAAATTCAATCCCTGCGGAACATGTTGGGAATTGGCGTTGATCATTTCGATCACCACGGGTAGCTGCTGTGCTGTGCAGATATCTCACCCACTGCCAGCAAGAGGGTGCGTATAGTCATGCCTCTATTTTATGCTGACCAGATAGGCTAAAACGTTTGGGGAACGGAACAAAAAAACAACCAGTGTATTCACTCAAACGACAATGCATACGGGGAAGGACCAGTTGACTATTAGCAAGCTGAACAGGTTGTGAATAAATAAAAACACCCATTTATAATGCGATTTGTTTATTATTTTACAATTTAGATTCACTTGACTCGTGTTGCGTTCAAATGCACTACGCCACGGAGAAAAAGGGTCCGATTAAGTACCGAGAGATGATGTTTTCGATGGGGTGTGAAATGATAATTTTCCGTTGCATTTTTTTGACCATTACAGAAGTAATGCCTTAAACGGGCTTACATAGAGTAATGAGATTTTGTATTTTGAGGGTTTTTTTTAACAGTGAATCCCTAATTCGATATTTACAATTACAATTGTACTGATGATGTCACGAAGGATCAATGGCTACATTGATTAAAGATGATCACAGATGTAAGCAAGTGTACTTCCTAACAATTTTTTTTGTAAAATAAGGAAAGTAAGCTACAACTGCACAATGTAACTCTTTACAAACGAATTCTTCAAACATAGCTAGCGAAATTAACGATATTGTTTGAATATCCCAAAAATGCACAAAACAACAGGGCGCTGAGTGGTATACGAAAGGTTTTGTAAGGTTTAAAGGTTTAATTTCTACAATATTTCAACGCTAACAGACTATCATAAAATTCTATTATTGATAATAAATGAATGAATAATGTTAAAAGTTTAAACTTTTGCATATTTTTCTTCCATTCTCTCTTTTTCATTGCATCGCCTTTCTTCACATCTAGAGAAACTGTTTCATTATCGTATATTGCCGTAATAAACCAATAACACAATCAGTGTCGACCAGACATAAAAACTCCTATACGTTCACATCGATATTTCTGCTTTGATGCTGACCTTCTCACCCTCCCGATAACAAGCGGTTACGGGGCAACGGCAAAAATATTCCAAAATACTTTACAATGGTAAAATCTAGCTGACAGAATAGCTTATTTCAGCAACGGACAAAGCATGCAAGGAGCAAATTGGGCAAACAATATGCTTACTTTTGTCTCAACAACACCAATTGGGCCTAAAGTGATAATTTTGTGCTGCAATATAATGCATCGCAAAGGGCAATAAATTTCACATCATGAGAAGAAATTACGTTTTGTCTATGAAGGACATTTTGGTGAAAACAGCTCTACAATTAGTCTGCAATGTATGCTTTTACTTGTTGATGCACAATGATGCAGCAGTTTAATAAGGTACCTTTTAAAACAAATTAGCTTAATTTCGTTGCTCGATCACTTAAAAGGTGATTTCTTTTATACAGAATAACCAGTCTTATAATATAGAAAGAACAAAAGTTGTATACTACCAACACTTCTTAGCTGAACCAATTCGAAACTTCACTGCCAAAAGACGATACTCAAACCGTCTGTACCTACGGGGCATAATCATGTATCAGGAGAAAGTGAAAAATCTTTCTTTCTCACGGCACTAAAAACCTATGATAATCCTAGTCTAACCCTACCACTGGACCAGGGGTGAATAAAGGTTGTTACCAACGAAAAAAAAAAACAGAAAATCGCCAAGGATATAAATACAGACTAAAGTTGATTTCCCAACGGAGGACAGGAAAATGTACAAGCACTGCATGTCACATGAACACATCGCTCCAATCCAAGCACATAAGGCCATATCTTCGATGGCGAGTAAAGCGATGAATAAAACAAAGCCATCGCTCACTTACTCCATCACTACTTGCCCTGCACAACAGTTTAGTGTACAACAGCAGAAAAAAACGGTTTCCCGCTTTAACGCTCAACCAACAGCCGAAAACTCACCACAGTCGCAGGCCATGGTTGGGATGCTTATGAAATTGGAATAGGACGTTTGGGCGTTCTCCCGGTTGATGGTGGAAACCCACTCTTCTGATGGGTCGGATGTCGGAGCTACTCTAGCAATCTATTGCAGTCTACGGCAAAGATTCTTGCATATCATAAATCATCTATTGCTTCCATTGTTCCAAAAAGAGCGATGTGTTTTTTTCTCAAACTACAAAAAAAACATTCGAAAAAATTTATTCGAACTGGTTTTTGTTTTTATCCAACACAGCGTGAGGTCTACTTCACTTGTGAAATTTAGTGTGTCGCTCTGGTTTCCGTACCCTCTTATTGATTCCTGGTGCAATTCGTGCGAAATTATTTCCAATCGAATTAAACGCTACATAAACGAACTCAGTGCACTCGGAATGTGGTTGGGAAATTATTACGCTTCAATGAAAAGCAATGAAAGCATACTAAACGCCTTCACCACCGGTATCATCAACCGTTGAAGGTGATTGTACCATCTGCCCACGAACGACCTGAACGGGCAGCCACCGGTAGTGACAATGATTTTCGCTTGCTTTTCCAGCTAATTGCTTTTGGAAACGGCGTAGGTGGTAAATTTACAGCATTTCCAAAACGGAGTAACAATAAGGCAAGGCTTTAGGGCGCATGCTGTGAAACTAGGGTTCGCAAACCGATATATCAAGCCATCCAAGCAAGCAACGGGAACAAATTAAAAGGCACGGGATATGCTCGGCTGCGAAATAGCTTCCAATCACCCGATCGTGATTCAATAATTGCTGCCAAGGACAGGGAACGACCTATCTGATGTAGCCATCAGTGACTGACTGTGCGGCTATGTTTTTACCACCGTCCGGTAGTTTGAAAGGACTGATTGACCACAACGACCCAATTACACTAAATAAACTACATGCCCAAACCGTCTGGTCCACGCAGCTTCAGCTCGATATATCGAACGCAAAACTGCACCGACAACATGCAGCTGGCGTGGTGATTTACCCCATACGATTGACGTCTGTGGAAATCTAGCTGTAATCGCGAGCTCACAGCCACGAATGGTATCTTTGAAGCATGCGAGATGGAATTACCTCATGTTTCAGAACGGAACTGCCATCACCACTAGTGCTTTAAACAGACCCCAAAAGACACTTCATGATAATTGGTCAATAATAAACGCACCGAAGCTCAGCACAGATAATACGTGCGGAACCTTTCGCAAAAGCAATGAGAGCCAGTAGAGCCTGGAGGAAATGTGTACAATAAGCGAATGCATATTATTCAGGATGATGGTCGATTAGAACAATGTAATACGGTGCAATAAATGTTTCCACTACCAGATTCAATCGTGCGATGGACGAATGCTTTCCTGCGAGCAAGACGCTTACATTATCAAGGAAAATGCACTTTCTTCCTGTGTTCGATTTGCTAGTCATTTCGTCCCTTTTTTCAATGTTTGTGTGGTAGGCGCATATTTATATTTGGTGCACATTGGTCTCGCACAGTGAGTGTTTAACTGAAAAGCGGTCGATAAAAGCGAAACTGTCGTGACATGTTTCTCTTTATGCATTCTTTCAGTCAACCTTCAGAAGCTGGCCATTGGTTGTAAGAAACCCGCGGTGCGCCGTGGCTGTGCGGGTGGGAACTCATAAATTAGCACATATTTACGAATGCTGACGCTCGGTTTGATTACTGCTACCGCTGCTGAGGAAATCTCTGCAGGCTATGACAAATTAGTGTCCTTACAGCCTATTTTATTCGTCGGTGCTTTATGTGGTGCTGTTGGGCAAAGCCTTGCATGCATCCCATACATCCCATGGTTTCCCGTCAATTATCCTTTATTTGCTCGCCCGGCCCATTCTTCCGTTACGAACGGTGATACCTCTGCGATGATTCTCTGGCCAACATGTCTCTGTTTGGTTGTTTTGTCCCGAAAACGGGAGGGGCAAAAGGCAAAATACTCGAAAACGGCAGAGCGGCCCGTAAGCGCTGCAAAGCAACCGAATCGATCTACCTGTCGCCCGGGACATTCCTCACATCTAAGGTTGGTTCTTTCGTCGGTTTTTACTCCAAAACCCTCAAGTAGATACGCAGCTTTCGGTGCGTTCATTACCACTAACAAAGTACCTTCAAGCTGTGTTGGGTCCTCGGATTCTACACTAATGGCTTCATGGTTTAACGTGTTGTCATAAAACATAGAATTAAGCCAGCGGGTGATCTTAGGTTTTCCAAAACCACATTTATTGCTACCGAGACCGACTGTGCGAAACTGTTCTATTTGTTGTACAGCTTCTTGTACTCATGTTTCTATGTTTGCAAGCACCTTTTCAGACACACAAACTTTCCTGCTATGGTGTCAGATGGTTACTCTAACAAAGGCATTATATACTTGTTCGATATAGTGATACAAATGAATGATTCCACTGATACACTGAACAGATAATGGCAATGATATCAAACGTAGCAAATGATTGCAATACGCCATGTCTCACTATGCAGAGTTTTGCTTGTAATTTTGTACACCATTAAAATGCTATTTACTGAATGTGCAACAAATTAATTCGCACTTCGTTTACGTGCCAATAAAGCACATGTGTAAGACGTGTTTTATTCATGAGAAACGATATAGCCGATATTCTCACATCCTGAACCATTTTAACAAATCGTAGAATACCTGATACCTCCAAAGGCATATCATTTATATTACTTTCAAGTTCCTATTGCAATCGACTTACCACAGAAATAAATCGTGAAGCACTCCTAATTCTGGATTGATTGAATTCGAGTTATTTATGTTTTCTCCTTCAAAATGGGTTAAATGATTCATCAATGGAAAACTCATGCAAAATTAAGTAGGGTAGAATGATCCATGACTGCGATGAAAATTTTACTTCTCTTCTATTATTTTCAACTTTCGTTTCAACATTTGACATTGGAACTATGTACCTGTTCAGTCATTTTTGCTGGATCGCTGCTTTTTAATAATTGTATTAGTTGAGGTTAAACAATCATGCCGCAGTAGGCGCGTGACATTAACATTTCTTTTCAATAATGACAACTCCAAAAATATTTAAACGTTTTGGAGTCAAGTTTGGATATTTCAGCAATTTAGATTGCTTTAAGTTTAAAAATTTTTTTAAATTTATACGTGCTGGTCCACCGTAGCAAGGAATGACTATCTGGGTTACGTGGTAAAACATGGTTTATAAGCAATAAATGGCGAGTTTGATCTTATTAGATCATTAAATAAATAAAAAAAGGAAATAAAAAAGTTGTATGATGAATTTCCTCCTTAGTTTCAAAGTTGGGCATGTTTCATAATTTTCAATATGGCGGGGTCCGATGGTATTTTGGTAGCGGCGCCGGTCTTCACACGACAGGACTGAGGTAAAATCCCATCCGGACTAAACCCCCGTAGCAAGGATTGACTATTCGGCTACGTGGTAAAAATAAGTTGATACGGCCTGGCCGTTCTAACGGAACAACAACAAAAATAAATAATTTTAATTCACTGTGTCATAATCTTATTAGTTAATTGTTTAATATAATGATACTGATTCAATTGATACATTGAACAGATAATGGCAATAATATCAAATGTAGCAAATGATTACAATACGCTATGTCTCACTATGCAGTGTTTCGGTCGTAGAAACACACCGATACGAGTAGATGCTTCCGAGATGCGAGAATAAAGAGTGGCGGGTTTTGGGGCCCATAGCGAAAAAATGAACGTTTCCCTGACGAAATGTTTGAATGATCAAGAATGTTAAAAAAGTGTGTATTTCCATCCATTTTTGTTATAATGAGATAGCAACAATATAAATATAATATCAATAAATGATAACAAATTTTAACAAAAATTGGTTCCATATATTTAAACTAACAAACTCAATTCTTAACAATATATTATTATATTGTTAGATTTTTTTAGAAGAGGCTTCGAGTGTACGCGATTTTTTTTTCATCTATAGTTGTGGATATTTTATTCAAAGCCTCTTTTATGTCTCTTTTTTATGTCTTTTATGCCTCTCTATTATATCCTGTTTTGATTGTAACTACTGCATCAGCCCCAGCAGAGCATCTAATTTCAACTAGTTTTTTTCAATATAGGCCTTTGCCAGTTTTGTGATTTCAATTTTTATGTTTAAAAATTCCAACAATTTCTAGAGGATGAAAATATGTGTATAATTTCGATATAAATAAGAAATAATGCACAGCTACAATACAATTTTCTGCAGCCCAATTGCCCACAATATTTGAGGAATGATTTGCACATGGTACAAATGCAGCATTTTTGTTATGTAGTTTTATCGGGGATTGTAATCCTAAATAACTACCCACTATATTTCCTGCATTATCATAAGATTCGGGAAAATAGTAATGCTTTTTTTCTTAATTTTAAGTATCATTCCATCAAGATCTTTCTATTTGTGAATTGTCCTGTTTCGCAACAGTGACAAGGTGTCATAAGCGGAAACGAAAGTCTGTTTGCCATAAATACTACTATACTGGTATACAGGAAAGTACACTGGTTTAAACATAAACGATCAAACCAAAGTGAAACGTTTGTCTTTTCATTCACTTTCATGTTGTATGGACTATTGACCTGAGTTTGTTCTAACCCTTTTGATTCACAGGATGTCTCAGTTAAATGATATGTATCAACTAGGCAAACTCAAAGCATCAACTAGACTGGTACAATATCTGATTTCGTCTGTCTGTGATTTCGTGATATTGGTCTGTACCGCACCAACGTAGCCAAAGAAATCTTCAACAATTAAAAGTAGTAAATATATCCAATTGTAGCATATATAGATATTTCGGGTAGTCCTTGAAAGAATTCAAGAACATTGCGTCTATTTTTTTCTAGTCAAAAACAGGAGGAAGTTGCTGAAACATATTCCAGAACAAACTCGAATTGAACTTCCAGAATAGTCGTGGATATTCTAAATATGGTCTTAACTTAGTGGGATATCACGAAGTAAATGTTTTGTCTATGACCTTTAACACCTCGTCATCTACGGAGGTTCAACTTGGGAAAATTCATCAAAAAATTAAATGTTCTCTTCAAGGTGGCCTACAGAAGATGGCCATCCAAGGAGCGGCATATAAGCATTTACAGCGTTTCGGTCTAGATTTTGATGAAGGAGATGCCCAATAGGGATCTAATGAACTAAGATGAAGTATTTGAAGTAACGAAAATTATCGGTATATAAATACCAACTTTATTAACCTCTAGATGCAAAAGGCGTCTTAAACTGGTCAAAGGTTTTTCATTTCTTTACAAAACCTACATAACATCAATGGAAAGGTGTGAACGAAAGAAAACATGTTACAAAGTAAACGTAAGCACTGAATCTCATCTCCGACTACGACTTCTTCTCCGATCTGGAAATGTTCGAATAGCCTTTTTAACACTTTAGAACGGCATTATTTATGTAACTAGATATTAATTAACAAATTTACGGATAAAATTTAACATAAAATTTAAGTTATCGCGAATTGAATGATATTTTACCTTATCAACGTATGTAGTACGTTATAATTGTTTTTCGTGTACTCAAAATTAATTAAATTCTTTTAATTGGCTTATGGTCCAGTTCCATCTATAAAGGAGATAAACTGAACACAATAATGATTATTACATCTCTTGTATTTCTTAAAGAAAAGAATGAGGATAAATTTATAAACATTATTAGGCAAGACTATGGCGCCTTACATACCGCGCGGTCGCAAATCGTTGATTCAAATTTCATATGGATCAAACTCCTCGTAGTGAGAGACCGATATCAAATATGTGAGAAACGTAAATTCACCAAACCAATGAGAGGCAAAATAGTTTTTGCTTGGAAAATATTTTTATTTAAGCAAAACCAAAAAATATATCCACTATCCGCATTTTCAGGAATTGTTGATCAGCTGTGTATGCTACCGAATACATGTCGAAAGAGGAAACAGGACTATTCTGAATGCGACATGTGAGAGAAAAAGAGAGCTATTCTTAGTGACGTCACACATAACCGTGTGAGTAAAAAAGCTAATAAGAGAGAGCGAGCTGACACTATATATGCACATCTGGCAACGTGTGTAGACTGTGTGAGTACAATCCATAGGGAATGAGAAGCGTATCGTTTCGCTTGGTTGTTTTTACCGGTTTTGAACAAGAAAGCTTTTGTGAATAGGTGATAGCAAAGGAGCAAACAAAATTTTAGTTTTTTAACAAAAAAAAATTAAAATTTGAGTACATACACTTAACACAAACAGAATCTTAATCATTTAAAAAAATAGATTTTCGTGGGAATTGTATTTCGTATTTCAATGAGTTCAACGATACATCGTTATAACTTTATTGCTAGATTTTCAATTGTAATTAGTTCAACTGAACAGAACTTTGCATCGATACTCAAGCAAAGCTCTACCAATGTACGAACAACGGTTTAATTTTCCTCACCCAACCGTGTTAGAATTGCTAGATCGTGTTTTTAATTCCACAAATCATTTGTGCCCATATTAAAGCTATGTTATCTTCTGCTTATCTGATAATGGACAATTACTTGCACAAATGCTGCTGATGGCGTATTATTCACCAGACCGAACCCTTCGTAACTTTCTGCTATTCTTAGGCACTTCACATTCGTTTTCGATCTGCTAAATATCATGGATGGGTATAAATGGCTTGAATTATCAACAGCTAAGTATCCGGAATTGCTTTTAGGGACAATTGCTTATACGGCGTTCGGTCGAGATGTAAATCGAAACCGCGCTTGTTGTTGAGTCAAGACAAAACAATCTATACTAATTTGTGATTTAATAGCAAATGGGACTTTATTGTACCGCACATTTGTGAGAATTCAATTGCTAAATTTTAGGCAGACATAAAGAACGAGTTTTTACGTTATTCACAAAATCTTACTCAGGGTATGTAAAGGCTTAGTTGCATGCAAACGAGTATTTAACTGCACTGAACTGCATTTAAATCAAACAAAGCTTTCGTATCAACCGTTTTCTTATTTGCTTAATCACATCTGTCATCGTTCATTCTCTTTTCATTTTTAACCAGCTGTCAAGATAGACCTATTGAATTTACAATCCGGCACGAGACCATCAACCAACGCGCTGTGTATTTCTGGAAGTAATTCACATTCAACTCTTCCTTAAAACTATGTCTAAAAAGTTTAGCTGTATTGTAGCAGTTTGTGAAAACCGCGGTATCGGTATCAACGGAGATCTACCATGGAAATTGAAGTAAATGAATAACACATATTAGATACATTTGGCCGTACTAATGTTTCTCCTTGATTATTTCCCGCTAGGCAAGAACTGAAATACTTTTCCCGAACAACGAAAAAGGTGGAAGATGCTGGCAAACGAAATGCAGTTATAATGGGAAGAAAGACCTATTTTGGCGTTCCTGAAAGCAAGCGGCCATTGCCTGATCGTCTGAATATAGTTTTAACGCGCAATGCTTCGGCATATGCATTTCCTCCAGATGTGCTTGTTTGCGACAGTCTTCAAGAAGCATTGCATAAGCTTGATTCCACGAATGTTGGGGAGGATATCGAAAGCATTTGGGTTGTGGGTGGTAACAGCGTGTACCAAGAAGCGATGGAATCTGATCGTTGCCATCGTATCTATTTGACGGAAATCAAAAAGCGGTTCGAATGTGATGCTTTCTTCCCCGAAATGCCAAAATCTTTTATGGTTGTGGACAATGATGCAGATATTCCGAGTAATGTGCAAGAAGAAAACGGAATCCAATATGTGTACAAAATTTATGAGAACAAACACTAAAAAACAGCGTTTCGCTGATCAAGAGGCAACTTACGTTCCATTGCCATCGATTATCGCTTGGCTTCTTGCAAAAGTTCGTACAATTGTGCTATCTGTTCATCGCGAAAATGGTTAAGCTGACTTTCAGTTAAATCTTCTCCTAGCATTCCAACCGGTCCAGGTTTTCCCCGCAATCCTAATTGCTGTGCCAGATTGATTGCATATCCCTAATAGAATTAGGAAAAAATAGTATCACCATGTCGGAAAATCGTATGGTGAATCTTCTTTTTGATACAAATATAAATTATCTATCAAGCATTAACTTACAGCCCATTCGCTCATAAATTTTTGACTTTCGGTTGGAGAACAATTTTTATGCCGTTTGAACTCGTCTTTTACGTAGGTGTTGCCGAGCTCCTGCAGTGCCTCCGGTAATCCTGGCGAATAAAAGCCAATTGTATATATAAAGCAGGTTGCTGACGTGTAACGTTATCAATCGTACCGGTAATAACTTACCACGGTGTAAACGAAGAATAGTTTTGTACAAAACTCTCACCTTTTGTCCGTGGTTCATTTTTATCCAAAGCTACGATTTCTTCTTCTTCTTGGTAGGTTGATAGTTTGTTGTTCAGCTCCTATACTCTCCGCGATAGCGGAGGTATAATCAGAGCCGACCTATCGCTTTTGTGGGAGCGGACTGTCATCCATTGCTCTGGTTTTGGTTTTGTAGCTGTTGTTTATAGTGCCCGGTTAGTTTCTTCTTTTGCTATTTTTTTGATGACCTTGTGCATAATCTGTATTATTCAGTGATATTGTTATTCCTTTGAGACCCTTTTTTTATTTTTATTTTTATTTTTTTTATTATTTTTTTTTTTTTATTTGTTTATTTTTTTTTTTTTATTTATTTATTTTTTTTTATTCATTTATTTATACATATATATATAATTTTTTTTTTTGTTTTTTTCATTATTTTTTGTTTTGTTTTTTTTTTGTTTTCTTTTTTTTTCCTTAATCTATTTTGTTGTTGCCTAAATCTATGTGTACTAAAACTATGCGTTCTAAACCAATGTGCTGTGTTTTTTGTTTCCTATCTATTTCAGGTACAGGTGTTGCTGAGGTGTTTCAGGTATCGATGTAGTTGTTTTCGCCTTGTTGTTGTTTCTCTTCTTTTGTTTATTCTATTTATCTTTTTTTTTTATGATTGTGTGATTGTTGGGTGAGGTTCAATTTCTTTTCCTATCTTCCTATCTTCCTTTGTTTTCTATATATGTGTATATATATTTTCTTTTTTTTTTTTTGTTTTCCCTTGTTTTGCACTCCACTCTGTAGTTTCCCTTGTTTTCCTGTCTTGAGGCTTTAGTTGTACCAAAGAAAGCTTCAAAAGGAAGGGGAAGAGGTTAGTTTCTGGGCACCACTGCTGGCATCTTGTTCCAATTTGTTAAACATTGGAAGGATGTATATCGTGGCCCCTGTTTGCAAGACGACGGAATGTTCGACTGTAGGCAGGAGACGGATATGTATATATATATATATTTTTTTTTTGTATTTGTTTATCACGGAGATACAGGGATGTTGCACTAGTATGAGTTGAGTTGTTGTTGGTGTGGTTGTTATATTTAGGGAACTAGTGTACAAAGAGGGCTTTATGATTTAAAATTGAAAGTGTGACTTTGAAAACAGGGTGGTGGAAACGATGTGACGACAGTTAATAAAACAATAAATAATTATGCTAATAAGTATGATAAGGAACAGTAAGGATAAGTTAATAGAAATAAATAAATAAATTAAATAATTGAATACATAAATAAATAAATACATAATTGAATAAATAAATAGAATAAATAAATAAATAAATAGAATAAATAAATAAATAAATAATACATTCGTGCATGCGTTAGTTAGTAATTGGTACTGAGCATGCATGGTAATTGAACGGACTGAAGAGTTAGGCTGTGAAGTAGTATGGCATGTTTTTTTTTTTTTTTCTGTTGGTTTTTATATATTTATATTGTTTTTCTTCAGGAACTCGATTATCTTTTTCCATGTTTTTGCCGAGGGTTCAAGCCAGTTTTTGGTTACGTTTTCCATTGTGATGGTTGCATCTCTTTGGTATTTTGAGCAGACAAAGATTTTGTGTCTGCCCGTATCTGGGCATTGACAGATATCACAAGTGCCACTGTCTGTTATTTTCATTATATTTAACCAGTATTCGGAAAGGTCATGCCCTGCTATAATTTTGTTAACTGTTTTAATTTCATTTCCTTTGAGTAACGTGTGTTTGTACCATGGGTCTGGTTTGAATTCGTTTTGGAAAGCTAGGAATTTCCGCCCTTTCTCTCTTGTTGTGTGAGTGAACCAGTTTTTTGTTTGAGTGATCATTTCGTTTTTATAAATCGTTATGGCATCTATGTATCTGATTTTGTTTTCTATTGTGGAGTTTGATATGGTGCCTTTTTTTGCTAGTTCGTCCGCTTTGTCGTTTCCTACTATCCCTATATGTGATGGTATCCAAATTATGTGTGCTTTTATTTTATGTGCTGTTTTTAGTATATTGTATAGGATTTCTTCTATTTTTGTTTCTGTGATAGATTTTATTAGTGTGTTGCAGGATGTTAGGCTATCTGTGTAGATGATTGGTTCCATGATGTTATTTTCTTCTGCCAGCTTCAGGGCTTTTTCTATTGCGATCAGTTCTATAGTGGTTGTTGAGGTTTTGTTTTTAATGTTGTAGCTGTAGTAGTATTGATGGGGATTGTTTTTGATGTATATACCTATACCGGCCTTATTTCTTATAATACTTCCGTCTGTGAAAATGCGTGGTCTGTTGTTATTTAATTTGTTCATGTATTCTAGTGTTATCTGTTTTAGAGTAGTTTGGTTGCTGTTTGTTTTTGTGCTTATTGTTTGTGCAAGTTCAGTGTTGATGTTTATGTAGTTTTCCGTGTCGTTGTTTTTTGCGATGTATAATTTTTTGAGGAGGTTCAGATCTTTATTGTATAGTTCTTCTTGGTGTGTTTTCTTCTTTTTTTTGTAAGTTGTTTGATGATGTTTGTTAAGTTGTTGTCTAATTGTCTTTGAGAATACTATGTCTTTGGCAAGTTCCTTTCTAGCTATGAATTTTATTCTGATGTTGAATGGTATTTCCGCTGCGATTGCGTGTAGTGTGTTTATGGGTGTTGTCTTGGTGCAGCCTGTTGCTTTTCTGAGTGCTTGATTTAGAATGGTATTCATAGTTCTGCTCTTGTTTTTGTTG
This sequence comes from Anopheles moucheti, assembly GCF_943734755.1. Lineage (NCBI taxonomy): Eukaryota > Metazoa > Arthropoda > Insecta > Diptera > Culicidae > Anopheles > Anopheles moucheti. The sequence continues at coordinate 45,621,442 of NC_069141.1, read as the reverse complement.
CTGTTTAGTATATATGAAGCTCCCGTTTCTAAAATGTTTCTGATGGTGGCACGATAAATATTTAGATTTTTTGTTGGATTTATATTGTTTTGTTTGGAGCTGATGATTTTTAGGAAATTTAGTCGTGTTGTCGCTTTGTTTCTTAGGTGTTCTATGTGTTTATGGAAATTGAGGTTGTTGTCTATTATAGTGCCTAGGTATTTATATGTGTTTGTTTTTTCGATGTTTGTATTTTTTATTCTGACCTGGATGTTCGTTCCCTGTTTTTTGAAGATCATGTATTTAGTTTTATTTATGTTGATGTTTAGTTTTAAAGATTCGATTTCTTGTGTGAAAGCGTTTAGTGCTTTTTGAATGTTTTGTTGTAGTTCTGTTTCGTTTTTTCCACTACTAAGCAGCACAAAATCGTCTGCATACTGTATTATCTGATTGTGTGGATGTGTTTCTGGAAGCTACGATTTCCACACCATTCAGGACTGTTTTGTATATCTGTCAAATCACATTACATAAACAATGCCAGTGTTGCCAATACGTTCTGGAATTCTTATCAGCAGCGGCCAAGGTAATGTAACCTGTGCCAGCGCTTCTAACTATTGACTTTAGGAAAATTCGAGAGCTGTCATTTTTTGCTTGAACGAGAGCTTCAACATATTGGAATTGATCATGCATTTCGATATTTGCAAGTTTTCCAAAATCAGGGAAAAATCGAACCGCCAGCTCAAGAGAAATGTTCGACAGGAGCCCTTATGTCAGATGGCAAACGTCAAACTGGTTGTTAATTGACAACCTCCGTGCGGAAAGGAAAAACATCCATATATCAACACATATCGTGCCTAATCGGTAAACATTGAGCCAGTTATTTTATATTAAAAGAAATATAAATTTATATCGAATGCATTACGGCATTTGCCAACACCTACAGTGGCCACTTATCAGCCCGGTCTGCCGCGGTGTGTGTTAACAAAAGTGGTGTTTACGTTGGAAAACAGAAGCGAACCCCGGGTGGACCCGCACCCTTTGACTGGATCTAGTCAGATGAGTTCGTAGTTGAGCCGTGCTGTTCTATCAGTGACCTTGTGAGACACCGACATCTACGAACGCCCGCACCAACGTGAAAATGAAACTTTTCCCCGTGCGGCTATCCAACATCAATAAGATGTTGGATTTTTATTCCCAGTTTAATCCATCACCATTGAGCATTAAGCAATTTATTGATTTCGGTGAGTATTTGTGTAACTTTTTTCGTTTAGATTATTGCTAGCTTCGTAGGGGTTACTATGCAAAACCACTTAGAACGATCTTCATCCTCCGAGAGCGAAGTTGAAGTTGACGTACGATGTATAAATTTTAAGGGTCAATTCAAAAAGAGGAAGCGCACAGAGGAACCAGCTCTCAATAACTTGAATCAATTTACACTGAACAATGTTAGTGATGTAATTGATATGAGAATGAAAATAATGAAAATTGTGAAGAAGGTGTATGTAATGTAATGCCAATGGAGAGAGTTCATTAGGTCCGACACTTTGTTGCTAAGCCATCTCAAATGTTCCCTAGCGGCTGTCATCTTTCCGCTTCGCCACTTCACCTCTGAATTCTCCCACAGCCGGACAAAACCAATGACTTTGATGGACGCGATTGACGCACGCCAGTGAGAATATGTTTAGTTTTTCAATTTGTTTTTGGCCTCATTTAGAACTGTATCCGGTATGGTAGAAAACAAAGCAATAACAGTTTAAAGTCCATAGCTAGATGTGTTTATGGCTTCAGGCTTATTTTTAATAACCTAATTTTCTTTCAATTTTCTCCCCGCAGGGTTAAATGCATGTCCTCGAAAGTCTTTTGTTTTCCTTCGTAAAGAGCTACCGGTTCGGTTGGCGAATATCATGAAAGAAATCACTCTGCTGCCCGAAAGTCTGCTACGGATGCCCTCTGTTGGTTTGGTTAGTGCATGGTACGTGAAAAGCTTCGAGGAAGTGCTCGCTTTCGAAAAAACCGACCCAACGGAAACCAACCTAGAGAAGTACTGACCTTATTCGTAATCGTAACATGCTTTAAAATACATATTCTGTATCGTATGGTTTTGTTTTCTCTCTTTTTTCACAACTCGATGTATGCCGTTATGGACAGATTCTGTAAATCCCTGACTCAGATTCGCGACCGTCATTCCGATGTGGTGCAAACGATGGCCCAAGGTATATTGGAGCTAAAGGAAAGCCGCGATGGAGCTATCGAACCATCGACTGAACTCTCGATTCAATATTTTCTGGATCGTCTGTACATGTCGCGTATCAGTATAAGAATGCTCATCAATCAGCATAGTAAGTGGCAGCTATTAACAGATTAGAAGCTTGTGCGCAGATTGTTGAGCTGTATAGCTCGTCTATCATTTCAGCTATATTGTTTGGTGAAATACCACAAACCGGACGCCACATCGGCAGCATAGATCCCTTGTGCGACCCCCACATGGTTGTGAGGGATGCCTACGAAAATGCACGCTTTTTGTGTGATCAATATTACCTTGCTAGTCCCGAACTGGAGGTCATCGAGCATAATGGTAGGTGCCACCCCCTATGTCCCAAATTGCAGTATATATGCACTAACAATCATTTTGATGATTTGAAATTTATGGCAGAGATTGATAAGGGTAATCCTATTAAGATCGTCTACGTGCCGTCTCATTTGTATCACATGTTGTTCGAGTTGTTCAAGAACTCAATGCGTGCCGTCATGGAACATCACGGTACGGAAAACGATGTGCCACCGATTAAAGTTACCATCGTGAAAGGTAAGGAGGATATATGCGTGAAGATGTCCGATCAAGGCGGCGGCATTCCACGATCGCAGGTGGATCAACTGTTCAAGTACATGTACAGTACTGCGCCGCAACCACCTAAATCTAAAACAGATTTGCCATTAGTTCCGTTGGCAGGTATGATGCGAATGGTCGTAGCTTCGTCGCACACAGGTTTAAGAGCGTGTCTTTTTTTTTAACAAATATTTTTAGGATACGGTTACGGGTTGCCCATTTCTAGATTGTATGCAAGATACTTTCACGGTGATTTGGTCCTGTTCTCTTGCGAAGGATATGGTTCCGATGCAATAATCTATCTGAAAGTACGTACGACCGACACATCTAGAAGCTAGCTGCAGTGTGTGACATATGTTGTAATTCTCTTTTACTTCTTTAACAACAGGCATTTTCAGATGAAGCCAATGAGTTACTACCAATATTTAATAAAACTAGCACACGATTTTACAAGGCAACCGTTCCAACTGGTGACTGGTCAAATCAGGTAAAGGGTAAAAAAATCAAACCTATAGTAATATAATTCCTACAAATGTATCAAATATTATATTGTTTGATGCATTCGACGATTTGTAACCACTTTACAATATTATTAGAAAAGATTAACAATCGTTGTTGTTGTTGTCAGTTTACAAAAAACTTCAATTTGTGATTAAGGTCAGGTTAATTTTGAATTGCCTGGGCTGGGCGATTAGCATACCTATAGCTGTGACTTTTCAGCTATACATAACTAAAGTTTTTTTTATATAACACCCTGCCTTTCGACATGAAGGGTCAAAACCGACAACGTGTTATAACCAAATAGGACGAAAACTGGCAACACATATAGACAGAGTCTAAGATTTTTTAACATACGGACATCAGTGCAACAAGAAAGCGTTATTAAAAAAACACAAATCCACAAAAATTCACACAAAATACAGCCCTTTTAAATAGTGCCGGTAGGTCACGTAGGTTACCACCGATATCTAATGTAGGACCTTTATACAGGTTTAAAAATAGACAATATTAGTTTATGGTATCTTCGTATATGTTGTGCCGTTACAGTTTGGATACATGTTTCTTCTTTCTCTTATTATTTATTGTTAAGGAGTATTCCACTTTCTTTTCTATTCTACTAGGGCAAAAACTTTACCAACAGGTTGTTGTAGCCGTTTGTGCAAATGACCATGATATGATTATGATGTTTAGAGCTCAAGTGACAGAACGATGGATCTCAACTGATCGTCGCGCTTTATTTGCCTCAATTTGATCTTCCCTACTTACTTCTGCTACTTCTACTGCTTGTTATGCTACTGTTACTACTACTATTGTTACTAAGGCTTGTCAAACTACATCACAATAGTTTGGTAGTCTTCGATATTGGTTTTTAGTTACATGTTTATGTGAAAAAACGCTTTCATAATCCGTTTTCCGTGTGTTGTATGTCTTTTATCTTTTCTGTTTGTAAGGTGATGTAAACTGAAGAAAATATACAGATGTTTATATTTACAGTATTCTTTTGTTTGTTGTATTTTAATTTAGGCTTTTGTTAGCAAATCTTGTTTAATATTATGTTGCTTTGTTTTTTGTATCACTGAAATACGCTACTGTCTGCACGCTAGTTTATCCGAAAATATTGAGTACTGTCATTTTATTTTAATTTTTTAGTTGACTCAAAAACAACGTCGAAAGCTTGTATACCATCACAACAGATTTAGTTTTAGTTAAATAATTGTAAGCGATGATATTAATCCTCCAAACAATTGATGGAAAAAAACAAAATTGAAGCCTTCTTCCAACTGGCTGAATCCAACTGAATCACAATGTATAGTTGCCTGGTACGTAAAGAAAGTTACTAGCGATCTTCTTTATCGTATCACTTAGAATATTACAAATGTATTGTAAGTTTGTTAATATTTTTACAAATATAACAAATTTATGCTGATAATATGATGGTGATAAATCCCACCTCATACTCAAACACACCACAGGTTTGGGTGGTGGCATCAAGGGAGTTTCTTAAGGAACCTATAAAAATTCTATGCATTTCCAACTATTCCAACTTCCATTACTTAATTCAGTTTCCTTTTAATAGATCTGTCGAGTTCATGAGTAGCACAGCATTTTCACTATTATTAAGATGTTTATTATCATTTTACAGAATTCTGATATGAACTCTAAGCAAATGAACGCTCAAACAAGGCGAGTTGGCTCTCTCGGTACGAACACATCTTGATCTTTTGCCTCAACAGAAGAAGAGGAAGACGACGGCAAAGCGCAAAAGTAACGGGAAAGCTGGCACGGAAAGCAAATCATCAGTTAATGAAAGAAGTTTCATATGGTTTTTCTGAATATATTTCACAACAAAATTTTGCAATATCCATAATGTAAGGATCAACTTTTTTTTATTTTTGCTACGCGAACTTAAAAGTTTAAATTATGCACTTTCACTGATATGATAACGTAATACCACCATGCCAATGAACAAAAGTTATTTAACATGCATGTTGTTTGACACGCCAGAAGGCAGAATGTTTACGAATTTTTTCAGTTTTTTTGTATTAGTTCCTTTCAGACAATGATGTTTAATGATGAAGTCCTTCGCTTCCTTCGTTTTATTTCATATTATAAAAATCGAAAAATAAGATTTTAATAATCTACAAGTAGTGTAATAAAATATTTATTTATATTAATATTAGTTCCGAGGTAAACGTAATAAAAATAACTATTTAATAACGAATCCTGCTTCTAACAATTATTGGCTGATGGTTACTTTTCCTCACTTCACTCAATACCCTTTTCGAAAGCGTTAAGCAGGGACTTCATACCATTGAATGAGACCTTGTCTTTAGCAAAACAGTTTGCTCAGTCGTTTAACGAAGACGTTTCATACATTGAATCGTGCGAAAAATTTATATCATTACTCGCTAGCAATAGCTCCGTGCATTGTGCTGTCGGCACTATGCTAGAAAATGGAAAGAACGAACTAATTGCCAACGATGCATCGGAAGCCATATTAGGATCTCGCGTTTGTACTATCATTGTTGATAGAATTTGCTCTAAATCTTCCACTTGTTCATTGGAGGGATCCGGTTTTACCGATCGACCGAGATCCTGGCGAAGTTTGTATATTTTACCTAACAGCAATCGATTCAGCAGATCACACTGAGCGATACCACCGTATTTGATTTCCAGATGGGGCATCCAGCGAAAGTAACACTGTTGCCAAAGTTCAATATCACGCAGGCAGCATTGCGGTTCCAGGAACTGTTCATCATGCTGTGTAAAGAAAGAAGACTTGTAATTTCAAAAAATGGTTGTCTAAGTCAACTAAAACTACATTACCAATAATCAATTGTGCATTAATGATTTTTACAACAAATGAGCGTATACTTGCCTTCAACAATTGTAGCTTGCCGGCACCATTTAGCACCGAATGCCCATTTGATTCATCTGTTCGTCGCGCATTAAACAAAGAACTAGCGATTGGAGTTTGCGGGCTGGAAGAACTATTACTATTGCTTTGCGCTGCTAGTACCGCTTGTCGCAATTTCGCCTGATACAGCGGATTTGTAAACAAGGCGAGATCTTTATTGTCGAATTGTTTTTCCCAGTCCCAAACCGGTCGCAGCACAACGTGCTCAGCGTTCAGTGCCTGGTAACGTTCGGTTTCAGAGTTAAACTGAAACGTGTCAAAAATGGGAAGAAACAGTGAATCCCACAGAGTGGTTAGGAAAACGTCCGAAAACTCGAAAGCCTCCGGAAACTGTTGCAACAGCTGCCATGTACAATCGAGAAACAAAAGGAACAAAGGACTGCGCTCGGTTACTTTCACCGTAGACACGTGTCCCAACCGGTCGCTAAACGGGTGACCAAGGATCACCCATTCCTTTTGAATTAGGTTTTGAAAGCCTTGTATCGTGCGATAACTACTGTCCAGAAGTAGTTGTACCAAGCTCGATATCACGCAGCTCATATCACGCCCATTGATTTCCTGCAGCACCACAGTTTGCCCTTCGCGCAACAATTTGGCTGCCATATCTGAATGTTTCAAGCACAGCGACACGTAAAAGAGCCAGTAACTTTTTTCCAACAATGTATAGAATCGTCCATCTTGCGCCTGAAATAGTAACGACAGTTATCTCTTTGTTTGTTGGCCGGTCTGTGCACCAAATTGGCACATTATCCTCACCATAAATTGCTGATCGGTGTCGGGAGTGCAAAGGTCGAGCAATTTGATGTAGCTAAGGTTGACATCCTGTATGCTAGGTAAAATTTTGTACAACTCCAGTAATCTAGGTTGTCTCTTCTGTGGATCGCAACGGCGCACGTGTTCCAACAAAATGTTTTCTACCGTCGTATTAGTAATATCTGGGTTTAGCTCGGCTAAACGAACCAGTGCCGCGTCCTTAAGACCCCATACCTGCAAGTTATTTTGTGGACATAACATTAGTTGTGCAATTCAATAAATCACTTTTACAATGTCTTTTCAAATGCCGAGGGAATGCGTCCCTATATCGTAAAACGTACCGAAAGATTTTAATTAACATAGAGCAACTAAATGCTTCCTTAATGTTCACTTACCCAAATAGCCGAACGATTATTACGAAAGCTTTTCGATATGTTATCGTATTCGATATCGCTCAGATGCTTTGGAACCACGAAATGCATCGGTAGGGAGCTATTGGAGACTCGACAATCCTTTGAATATACGCGCCAACCGCCAGTTGAATTGCATCGCTGCAGCTCTTGGGACCAATCCATTTTTTTGTCATACATTGTTACATTCTCACACATGGGGCTGCGGTAGTACTTCTCCCTAAAACAAGCAGTATGTAAACAATCGATTCGCAGAGCTAAGTGAGGTCTTGCACTTTGTTCAATACTCACTTGAACCGGTACAGGAACAATAGATTATGCCGAGCGGGAAAAGCAAACTTCAGAAGTGCGTCCGCGATATATTTTCCTTTTCCTATTTCCGACAGTTGAAACCCGAATGTAAAAGTTTTAAAATTCTACAATATAAAAACAGACATTCACAATCACTAATTTTCTTATACCTCAGTTCCGTCCTGAGTATCTATTTCTCTCGTTGCTTACCTTACACACGATGCGTATTTTGTCGATCTTGTTGCTGTTCTTAAACTGAGGACTAATAATTCTTTTCTTTTTATCAACATACTGATAAATTCTGTCAATATTAGATAGTGATACATCTGATGAACCAAGGAATCGATTACTCTGGAACGAGAGCTTCGCATAGAAATGGAAACAACATGGAAATTCTCAGGTAAATAAATCAATGCTTTGGTTACACTTTTCTCTTGCCTGTTCGTCTTCCATGTCCAATGATACAAAAGATAACCGAAAGTTGGTGATCAGCAAGATTCCCGTTTTTTCACCGTACACCTTCCCATCTTTGAGGTAAGATGCAATGTACATGCATACGTTATTAGCACGAGCAGCCTCTAGTTCCCCTGCAATAATGCATCTTATGTATAACCTCGAAGAACCAGACAAAACAATCGCTCGATAATACGTACCTGACAATAACTTTGGTCTATAGTCATCATTGACAAAGTTTTCTTCCGGAACCTGCAATGGGAAGGCATTTAGGAGGAAAAGATTACGCCACCATTCCAGGCAGAGGGAAGAATACACCGCCATCACATTACTATTAACAGAGACGGTACCTGATTTACATAGCTGGTAAAATTCTGTTTCGTCTTACTGCGACCCTCGGACATTGTTGGCATTCGGTTTATGCAGTGTTTTTATACATTAACTAGTTAAGAGCACACATCGAATCACAGGATAGGATCTTGCAAATAGTAAGCAGTTCGTCCCAGTGGCGTAGCTCTATTGATTCTAATTGATTAATGATGACTGTTGGATGTATTTACACAGCACCATGAACTAATTGCCCGTGCGATGAACCTCCAACAAACAACTGTGCCAGTGGGATAGAAGAGGAATAGTCGATAAAATTTGTAGCACAAGTTTTTGCATAAGATAAACAACAGATGAGAAAACAAATTATCGTAATTTGACACGCCACTTTGCGAAACCTCTCTAGCGGAACAGGTTGGTTCGCTACGAATATTTTGACGGTTGAGTTCAATCGTCACATTTCTTGTCGTTTTTTTTTTCGCTTCCTACTTCGATGCCTCCAGATGTCACAACATTACTTCGGAGCTCCGTCAATTGGAAAAGTCAATAGGAAGCGTTCGCGAACAGCGAGGAAAATTGGAAAAAACCTTCGAATATTACACTGCGTAACGACAGTTATTACCAGTCTGCGACAATCTTCCAGTGCGTGAATCCTTCTTATTCTAGTGGGAAGCTTTGCCTTGATCTGCATACATCAGTTAACGGGAAATCCTGTGAGGAGCAATACAGAAGTCCGATCGAAACAAAGGAAATTGGTAATGGCGTATTGAAAGAATTTGGGGTGTTGTAGGGTGGCCACTGTCTACCAATCTGGTAAAATTATGCAGTTTTTCGATGTGCTGCAATGAACGCATTGTGATACACGAAGTGAATGCTTGATCGTTGTGTTAAACACCGCAAGGACAATCATGCCCTCCTTCCGACAGAAGGTTACAACTTACTTCCGTCAACTGAGTTTTGTTTCGGAACGAGACCAGCGTGGGCCAACGCAACAATGCTCCTCTATGGCGTCCGGAAGTTTCATGACCAGATATTTGGAGGGGTAATAAAAGAGTTAATGGAACAAAAAAAGAGAAATAATCATCTTTAATATAATTAACGACATAATTTGTTCTACAATCACACCAATCCGTAGCGAATGGGAACCTCCAGATACTAAGGCGCCTATTTACAATGGTAAGTTACCGGAGGACTTGCCGGATGTACGTATCGGACGGTACGTTGTTAGCGGAACCGAAACTGATGCCGCCTATACAGGACCATTTGAAGGCCTAACGGGAGTGAGACGTGCCAAGTCGCATCTGACGGCTGGTATTGAAGACGATATAGACTATATTGACGTTCTGCAAGAGCAAGGTTCCACGTCGCAACAGGAATCATCTACCAAAACATCAGTACCTGGATTGGACACTAATTCAAACACACAATCCCTTACGTTGAATGCTGCCGTGAATCGTTCCGAATCTCATTCCACCATCATGAAACAGACGAATGCGGACAAAAATCTCGAAATCAAAAAGGTCAACGACGATCCTATTGCTAATATCACTGACTGGAACCGCCCAAACGAGGACGCGTACGGTATATCTGTTTCGTTGTACGAGAAGCACCTGCATACGTCGGGAAATGTTGGTGATCCGATTGCTGATTGCTTTGGCATAATATCCCGCGCCGACTCATGCATAATGGCCATGGCAGATGGTGTCAATTGGGGTAAGTGGAGATGCATCTATTTTGCAATTGTAATGCAATCAACCGTTTTGTTCTTACTTTTTCGTGCTTAGGTGAAGGTGCCCGGATTGCCGCAAGGTCTGCTATTCAAGGTGCAATTGAATATTTAAATTCAGCAGTATTTGGCATACATCAAGGTAAGATTTAGCATTTACTTTTTTCTACTAACTTTACACAGAAGAACAGCGTTTTTCGTCTCGAATTATTTGGATGGCCTTCAGTTAGGGCAAGGCTCTTCAAACTGCGGCCCTCCAGAAACCCCAGCCTATGTGTAAATGGCCCCTAACTACCGTAGTTTCAACCATTTCGGCCCGTGGACTGAAAAGTTTGGAGACCCCCCTGTTTTAGGGGTCCCTGTACTGCGTGATACATCTGATGACTGATCAGTATACATCATAATCACATCATTGCCACACCTTTAGATCTAGAATGAAATCGATAATGTATCTATAATGACCAAAGAAATTTAAGATTATCTTTGGTGTAGATACGTTTCAAATGCTAAATAGAAGCACTAACATGAACGTCAATTCTAATTTTTGATTGTTATTTTCAATTACAGTGTCATCAACCAGAGAAATATTCGTTAGCTTGATTCGTAGCTTTTGGGAAGCGCACAACTACATACTCCAAGTTGGAGGTGCTTTGAGTACATTGACGGTCGCCATTATATTACCCGTTGAATCATGTGAGCAAAGTGTAGTATGCTGTTGCAATGTAGGAGACTCGCTTGGTTATATATTTTCAAAAAACAACACAGTGCGAGAGATTACGATGGGTTAGTATTGTGCACCCCAAATTGCGAGCTAATTTGTTGTAATTACGTTTCTTGCCGATTAAATTTTGCAGGATCACATGATGTTAGTCTTATGCGAGATATGCGAGATGCGTTAGGTGCATTAGGTCCTGTATATGGCGATAAACCGGAAATGAGCAATCTCACACTGTCCATGTCGTACGTCGACGAAGGAGACATCGTGTTCCTCACTTCGGATGGAATCAGCGATAATTTTGATCCAGTAGTTGGAAAATTTGCGGAAGCTGTAGGCAGCAAAACTAGCACCGGAAACAACCCACCCGGAAGTGTGACCAGCGTCAACAAACAATCATCACAACAACATCATGAGCGCAAAAGTAAGCCGGGATTAGCACCTAAGAGACAGAACAAAAGTGCGCCAATGCTTACTTTAGCGCAAAGTAACGGTGCAGTGGATCCGCAACATGTCAATGCAAATATTGCGAGTGGTTCACGCGCAGAGCGAAAAGTAGCAGTCCCTGTAAGAAAACCAACGCCGACGCAACTTGCCGGTGCTCAGGAAAAAAGTTACGGCTCGAAGTATGTGACGCGATCGAAAACATTTATTGAACCGGCAGCCGCAGTAAGACGAACGAATAATATCGCTGCAAAGGCCTCCTCTCCGATGATGCTGCCGCAGGTAACAGCACAGCAGAGACACGTTCTAACACTTTTACGAATAGCCGATTTGTTGGTATACGGTATTAATGGTTCGCTGCGGCCCTGTACGAATGCAAAGCAATTGTGTCAGCTTTTGATTGATTTTGTATCGTGTATTACGGCGGCCAAACGCAAGTTACTGGAGCAACGCGAAATTTACTACAAAATAGTATCCGATCCAGGCGGAAGTCGTAGGGAAGTTGCGCACAGTGCACACGAACAAAAAGTGATACGAAAGCGTATGGTTGATGGAACTACATTTTCGTTGCTGCCGGGTAAACTGGATCACGCCTCGATCGTCGCGTACACCGTACACAGATGTAAATCGAAACCTACGGCTGAACATATTATATAATGATAATCGTTGAGCTGCCCATTTTTTGAAGAAATCAATGTTTGTGTATTCGCTTGAAAATGCCCAATATCAACGTTCAGTAACGCAAATTGCGTTAAGTGCGGATTAAAAGTATTATTTATGTACCAGCTTTCAGCGATAGTATTGTGAACATAATGACCTGGTTCAGGCAGTTCTGATCTATTAATCCAGAACTTCTGTTCATTTGGAGTTAAAATTTTATGCTGTACCAAGTTTATCTCGTACCAGTGAATTACAAGTTTCGCGTATTAATCTTTTTTTGTAAGCCACGGGAAATGGGTTTACCCATTGCATTTCGTCCAATTGTTGCCCTCGCTAGCAATTTTGCGCCTATAGTATAAGAATTGAGACAAGAGTAAAATTGATAAAACCTCTTTTTAATCAAATATTCGTACAAGGTAGGTGCAGCGACAAGGGCATGAATAGTGCGTATAAAGAGTCGACTGCCAACCGATGGCTGTCGAGTGAAACAGATTTAGCTACTTTTTTATTGTCATCCGAAAAAGTAAAATGGCTTACTACTTGCCACTGATAATGTCACTGTTTGCTTGCGCTGTTAAAACTAGAAGTTTTTACTTTACGACTTTTTGTTCAACATTTTTTCAACCAACCCAACCCAACGAAAATCCAGATTTTAGACCTTGGTATAGACAATTTTTGGACGTCTGAATGAGATCTAAAAAGTTTCCACTTTTCCGTGGCTTCCCTAAATTCGTGTGTTTCGGAGTGTGAGCACTCGCTTTAGATGACGACCCCTGCAAACATTTTGCTCGCTTTTCGCCATAAGCCAACCTTTCGATGATTTACCAAACATAAACAAATCAAACGTCATCGGGGCACAATTTCACGAAGGAACATTGTTGTGAAAATATGTTTTCTGTAGAAGCAGTCCGTGTGTGGAAGCAATTGTAGAAAGTTAGTCTATTGGCCAGGAAGTGAAATCGTTGCACAGTACCACAGTGAGAAAGGCATACAGACATGGAAAGCTCGCTGAGATACATTAGCAGCTCTTCTTTACATCAAAGAATAGCGATCAAAATGTAAACTACCCCCATTTGCATTATCTCTTGCTGACCCCAGATGACATATAATACAAATGACCCATATGATCCGTTCCGTTTACAGAGGCACCCTGGAAGGAGAAAATGTTGGTTACTCGTACGAAAAGCTGATTGAGCAACCGTTGCTAAAATTCTCCGGTATGTACACAGAGAAAACGCCACCCTTGAAGGTGAAATTACAGATCTTTGAAAACGGAGAACCAGTAGGTCTGCCGGTATGCACATCCCATAAGCACTTCTCTACGCGTTGGAGGTTTGTTACGGATAATGAGATATGAGTTACGGATAGTAGTACCACTAAGAGGGTAGATTAAAATTATCTCTAATTGTTCACAGCTGGAACGAGTGGGTTACCTTGCCCCTGCGGTTCACTGATATATCTCGCACGGCAGTGATTGGACTGACGATCTACGATTGTGCTGGAGGAAGAGAACAGTTGACTGTAGTAGGTGGGACGTCGATATCGTTTTTCAGCACGAACGGCCTCTTTCGTCAGGTAAACAGTACAAATTCTTAACGTATGATTTACAATTTCAATAAAAAATAACCATATTTTTAGGGTTTGTATGATTTAAAAGTGTGGCCACAGATGGAACCGGATGGAACCAGCAATTCAACAACCCCTGGCAAGTGTTCCAATGCAGGTGTTAATCAAATGCAACGATTATCAAAGTTAGCAAAAAAGCACCGTAACGGGCAGATGGAAAAGGTAGTTGAAGCTTTCATTGTTTTGCAACTATTGTTTGATTAAGTTCCTGTGTGTGTTTCATTTGCAGATCGATTGGCTCGATCGTCTCACGTTTCGCGAACTGGAAGTTATAAATGAAATGGAGAAGCGCAACTCCCAGTTCCTTTATCTGATGGTAGAATTTCCTCAAGTGTTCATCGATGAAAAAATGGTACGTTTTGTATTTATCGTATTATTTATACCGTAAATTGAAGTGACACTTTTATCGATCTCTTCTTCAACAGTACTCCGTAATACATCTGGAGAAAAATTCCAATTCCATGCTTACATTTATACCGAAGCCAAAAATAGTGGTAGTTCCGGACTGTGAAATTCATCAGGTATGAGTTTATGGCCACGATTCTAGTAGAAACATAGAATAATCGCATACGTTCATGGTAACGTACGTAACTTTTTAGGAAAATCTTGTTGAACGGAAACACCACAGACTTTCCCGTTCGGCCCGTTCCGGTACATCGGATAGAGATGTTAAGCCTAATGCTGTGTATGTGATGCTTTTCTTTCTTAGTGTGTTACTAAGCCAGTGAGCTAAGCGTAAGATCTTTTTTTTTATTTTACAGCGTACGAGATACACTAAACGCGATTGTTTATCGATATTCCTCCACGTATCCATTGAGTAGCGAAGAGCAGGACATCATTTGGAAATATCGTTTCTATCTAAGCAGCCACAAGAAAGCGTTAACGAAATTTTTAAAGTGCGTTAACTGGGAAACTGCTACCGAGGTTCGACAGGCGCTCGCATTGCTCGAAAGCTGGTCTCCGATGGACGTCGAGGATGCTCTTGAGCTGTTGAATTCAACATTCCGTCATCCGGTCGTCAGATGGTAATAGAATAAATAATATTTTAGGGTGTGACTGTGTTTAAACTTGTCGTTGAATCGTTTAGGTACGCCATCACACGTCTCAATGAAGCTTCCGATGAATATTTGCTGCTGTATTTGTTACAACTGGTACAAGCTTTAAAGTATGAGCCATTCGATGAACCAACTGTAGGTGGAACATGCAAACGCTTTTAGACTTGGTATATGATTCTGAACAAAAGAAAACTATTTTATTACAGAATCTAGCAGCTCGCACTCCAAGTGATGGAAGAGAAATTTTTCAATCCTATGACGAATCTACAGAAGCCCAGTTTGACGATCTACAAGCAAATAATGCAGGTATGTTTGTTGTATTTTCACATGATGCACCCTAAACTACAACTTAACTGATATATGCAGGCACATCTGATACGAATGTGGAAGAGGAAATCAAAAATCGCTATCACAACAGTAATGTGAATAATCTGGCCAATTTTCTTGTCGAACGTGCCTGCAAAAATCCAACGCTTGCCAATTATCTGTACTGGTATCTATCGATTGAATGTGAGGATGAAAGAAGCAGCAAGAAGGATCTGAAAATAAGCGAAATGTACTCCAACGTGCTACGTATGTTTTTGAATCGTTTGTATAAAGGTAATGCCCAAAGTCATCCCTTTATAAGTATTTTCCTACAATTTATCCAATGTTTTGTTTTATTCTGGTCCCGTTAATTAAAAAGGGACGCCAGAAATGAAAACGACCCACGCACAGCTAAAGGAGCAGCAGCACTTTGTCGATCGTTTAGTAACACTGGTGAAAATAGTGGCGAAAGAGTCGGGCAACAGGAAGCGTAAAACGGAGAAATTTCAACAATTTCTGGCAGAATCGAGCTCTTCCAACTCTACTACCAAGTTCAACTTCAACAATTTCGGCCCGATAGTGTTCCCGTTAGATCCCAGCGTACAGATAGCGGGCATTGCTGCAGAAAAGGTTTCTTTGTTCAAAAGTGCCTTAATGCCGTCAAAGTAAGTTTAGCTACGGAATATATGGATTGTGTCGTGTACAACATTTGTGGTCATTGTTCTTCTAGATTAACCTTTCGCACAACTACCGGAAAGGATTACGTAGCGATTTTTAAACATGGAGACGATCTTCGACAGGATCAGCTGATTTTGCAAATGATTACCCTGATGGATAAGTTACTGCAGAAAGAAAATCTCGACCTAAAGTTAACGCCGTACCGTGTGTTAGCCACGAGCTCCAAGCACGGGTTTATGCAATATATTGATTCGGTAACGGTGGCCGAAGTGCTAAACACGGAAGGTAGCATTCATAACTACTTCCGTAAATTCAATCCTTGCGAAACGGGCCCATTCGGCATCATACCGGAGATAATGGACACCTATATTAAGAGCTGTGCCGGTTACTGCGTCATAACATATCTGCTGGGTAAGTGTGTGTGGGAGTGTCTAGTCAACTACCAAATGTAATACATAAATGTCCACTTCTCTTTGGTACAGGAATCGGTGATCGCCACCTGGACAATTTGCTGCTCACATCGAGCGGGAAACTGTTCCACATCGATTTCGGATATATTTTGGGTCGTGATCCCAAACCAATGCCTCCACCGATGAAGCTAAGTAAGGAGATGGTCGAGGCGATGGGCGGAATCAATTCAGAATACTATAACACGTTCCGCAAATTGTGCTACACCGCATTCTTACATCTGCGTCGCCATGCCAATGTAATGCTTAACCTTTTCGGTTTGATGGTGGATGCGTCCGTTCCCGACATTGCATTAGAACCTGATAAGTCGGTGAAGAAGGTAGAGGACAATTTACGACTGGATCTGTCCGATGAAGAGGCGGTACAGCATTTGCAGAATTTGTTAGATATCTCAATAACGGCCGTCATGCCAGCCTTGGTGGAACAAATACACAAGTTGGCACAATACTGGCGTAAGTAATGTGTTCACATGTGACGGGAGCATGTGTTGTTATTGTTCTTTTATACGAATAAAAAAAGTATTTGTTAACAAAGCATAACAGCAAAACATGGCATGTATAAATTCGAATGGTGTTTTCAATGCAAATTTTACACTTTTACCTCGTTGTACCAACAATTGTGATAGAAGTTGTAATCTGTCATGTTTAAACATGAATTAGTCATTTCAGCAAGTATGGTGAAGGGGAGGGGGCAATTTAATGTGTCTATATTAATACAGATACATTGGCAATCACGTAAGTACACGTGTGACAACGATCTTCTTACAAATCAATATATTTGCGCATGCACTTGTGATACAAATCAATACCCTATCGCACTGGAACTGTAATGGTTAGGATCTCCTCGGTAACGCACCACGACAACAGATCCTTTATATGTCGCACGAATGCATAGGAATGCTTTTAATGCCAGTAGGTCTTTGGCCAATGGTTGACTATTGACGGGTTTCATTTTCAATCGTACTATTCGCACTGTACATCCGTGGTTCACATCTCGCCCCATCAACATGGCTCCCCGAGTCGAAAGGCGGTGGATATTCTTAATCTTGTTGCAAATTGTATCGTATGTAATAGTGGCGATCGTGGGACAAACTACCCAAAACATAAACATTTGTAAGAACTACCAGCGATTTATAAAATTCTTTTTCGTTTTTATTTGACGATTGACCACTCATTTCGTAACAACAAAGTAAAAGTATTCAAACATACATACTTAAAACATTCCCACAGTGTTCGTCAATGAAGTGGATAACAATTTGGCTAATGTAGCAGTCGAAGTTGCGCTAAACTACGTGAAAAAGAATCCTCAATTAGGGCTTTCGGTCGATATGATGTACGTCGAAGGCAACCGTACGGATTCGAAGGACCTGTTACAAGCGCGTAAGAAATTTCATTCCGTTGAGTTATTTGAGTGTCTAAAACATTGCCAACTGCATGGTCAATTCTTTCTTACCCATGTCAATAGTATGTTCAAAGTATGGCCAATCTTTGAACGATAATCGACCGCCGCATCTGCTGCTCGACACTACGCTGACCGGAGTATCATCGGAAACGGTTAAATCCTTCAGCCTGGCTCTTGGTATACCGACGGTATCGGCCTCATTTGGGCAGGAGGGCGATTTGCGTCAGTGGAGAGACTTGACACCTACCAAACGAGGTTATTTGTTGCAGGTAAGCAATAACGTTTGATGCGTGTCTTTTGTGAACATTGGGCCATTTTTCGTCAGTACGCTGATATTCATCGTCTATTAACTAGTTTGCACCAAGTTTATTCACTCCACGTGAAATATTCATTACGCTGTTGTATTCACGTTTAGGTTATGCCACCGGCCGATATGATTCCACAAGTGATTCGATCAATCATCATCTACATGAACATTACGAATGCTGCAATTCTGTACGACAATACATTCGTAATGGATCACAAATATAAAGCTTTACTGCAAAACATTCCCACGCGCCATGTTATCACCAGCATTGCGGATGATCGCGACAGGGCCAGCCAGATTGAAAAGCTTCGCAATTTGGATATTAATAATTTCTTTGTGCTTGGTTCCTTAACATCAATTAAGCAAGTGTTGGGTAAGTGTTTGAAGCTGAAGAAATATTTTACAATCGTGCTTCAACAGATTGTTAGAAAGTTATTCATGAAAAGTAAAAAAAGTAAATCATGAAACAATGTAAAGAAAAATCATTATCCTATTTCACGTTTGTCATTCATCTTTATGCACAGAGTCAGCGAAAAACGAATACTTTGAGCGTAATTTTGCATGGCACGTGATAACGCAAGAGCAAAAGGATCTCACGTGCAATGTGGAGAATGCAACGATTATGTTCCTTCGTCCGATTTCCGACAGTTCGAGCAAAGATCGACTCGGCAGTATTCGTACCACATATAACCTTAAACAGGAACCTCAAATCACCGGCTTTTTCTACTTTGACCTAACCCTACGAGCGTTGATAGCGATCAAGTAAGGCGACTGCATATACGCTGCTATTTATATTCGTATCCAATCATGCCAAGTTCATGTGATTACCTCTATTTAGGAACATTTTGCAGTCCGGATCATGGCCGTCGAACATGAAATACATTACGTGCGAAGATTACGACGGTACTAATACACCGAACCACACCATCGATCTGAAAACGGCGTTTGTCGAAGTGACCGAACCAACCACTTTCGGACCGTTCGAAATACCCAAGGGAGCAAAAATACCCTTCAACGGCAACACGTACATGAAGTTTGATATGGATATCAATGCAGTGTCCATTCGTGGTGGTGCTTCGGTGAACACGCGCAATCTCGGCACATGGGAAGCAAGTCTTAATGCGCCGATCAACGTGGCGAATGAGGCGGAGATTAAAAATCTCACTGCCGATGTTGTATACCGTGTGTACACGGTTGTGGTAAGTGCTTCACCATTGTTTTACAATCCTGTTTCCACTCAATGTCAACAATGTTATCGTTTTGTGCATTTGCAGCAAGCACCATTTATCATGCGAGACCCAACAGCGCCCAAAGGATTCAAAGGGTATTGCATCGATCTCCTGAACAAAATCGCCGAAATAGTGGAATTTGACTACGAAATTCGGGAAGTTGAAGATGGCAAGTTTGGCAATATGAATGAAAACGGCGAATGGAATGGGATCGTGCGCAAACTGATCGACAAACAGGCCGATATTGGGCTCGGTTCCATGTCCGTAATGGCTGAGCGCGAAACGGTTATCGATTTTACCGTCCCGTACTACGATCTGGTGGGCATTAGCATCATGATGCAGCTGCCCAGCACGCCCAGCTCATTGTTTAAGTTCTTGACTGTGCTGGAAACGAACGTGTGGCTCTGCATTTTGGCTGCATACTTCTTTACCAGCTTTCTGATGTGGGTCTTTGATCGGTACAGCCCGTACAGTTACCAAAATAACCGGGAAAAGTATAAGAACGACGACGAAAAGCGGGAGTTCAATATAAAAGAGTGTCTCTGGTTCTGCATGACATCGCTCACACCACAGGGCGGTGGTGAAGCACCGAAAAATTTATCCGGACGCTTAGTAGCTGCCACCTGGTGGTTGTTTGGGTAAGTAGCCGCGATCACTATATAAACCACTAACTGTAGGTTATACTATTCAACAGGTTTATCATCATTGCTTCATACACTGCTAATTTGGCAGCCTTTCTAACGGTGTCCCGTTTGGACACACCGGTGGAATCGTTGGATGATTTGTCCAAGCAGTACAAAATTTTGTATGCGCCATTGAACGGATCGTCAGCAATGACATACTTCCAGCGTATGGCCGATATTGAGGCTAAGTTTTACGAGTAAGTATGAATATATGCATAGACATCATCCGAATCGTCTGGATCATGTTTCCTAGTCCAATGTCCACGTTTGGTTGTTTGATGGTAAAATTGGGTATTTGCAGAATCTGGAAGGAAATGTCTCTTAATGATTCACTGACAGCGGTCGAACGATCAAAGCTGGCCGTGTGGGACTATCCGGTGAGCGACAAATATACCAAGATGTGGCAAGCTATGCTCGAGGCAGGCTTACCAAACAGTCTTGAAGAAGCCGTACAGCGTATTCGAAATTCAACTTCTGCCTCCGGATTTGCTTTCCTCGGTGATGCTACCGACATTCGCTACCAAGTGTTAACGAACTGTGATTTACAAATGGTTGGAGAAGAATTTTCACGCAAACCGTATGCGATTGCAGTACAGCAAGGATCACCATTAAAAGACCAGTTTAACAATGCGTATGTGTGGGATTCCAATATTTCAAATTCCAATCACATCGGATCAACCATTCTTCACTCACACTACCTGTCTGTTTTGCTGTGATATTTTCTTGTAGCATACTGATGCTGTTGAACCGTCGTGAGCTGGAAAAATTGAAGGAACAATGGTGGAAAAATGATGATGTGCAAAACAAATGCGAAAAACCGGACGACCAATCAGACGGCATATCGATACAGAACATTGGCGGCGTGTTCATCGTCATATTTGTCGGTATTGGCATGGCATGCATTACGTTGCTGTTTGAGTTTTGGTACTATAAGTATCGCAACAACTCAAAGGTGATCGACATTGTGGAATCATCCGATCAGCAGCAGCAGCAGCAGCAAAATGCAGTCGTGAAAAATGTTCGCCCCGCCGGCAAGCTGATCAAGCAAGATTCACTAAAGGATTCTATGAAAGGCCAAAATTTTCAAACCCTCCGAACACGTACCTTAATGCCGAACCTAAGCAAATTTCAACCTCGATTCTGAAGTGGCGGTACGCGGTTTAACCTTAGCTAACCATACAGAATAAAATGGATAACAAACGAATACGAAAAGTGAAGCTCCATTTTACATGGATTAATTCTCTACTTACTAACTTGACACATTAACGTAATGGGGATATAGATATAAGATCATTTTAGGGTACCTATTTTAGAGCGAAAATTGTAACGTTACACATAATAAATATGCTTTACACTTTTTTGCGAAAATAAACACAAACCCTGGCATCCTTATTTGTTGTAGTAGTTATGTGCAATCTGCAATAAGCCCCAAAAC
The DNA here is from genome assembly GCF_943734755.1 of Anopheles moucheti. Lineage (NCBI taxonomy): Eukaryota > Metazoa > Arthropoda > Insecta > Diptera > Culicidae > Anopheles > Anopheles moucheti. The sequence goes on along the minus strand of NC_069141.1, from coordinate 45,600,251 downwards.
GCTTTCGTCTGTAGATCAATCTCATTTATCCCCATCGGTGCCTAGCGAATCTGAATTTGTTTTGTGATAGTAAGTGCATAGTACGATTGTGACGGCTCCTCAATTATAAAGTTCGTAAACTTCTTCCGGAGCCAAGCGCCTTTCCGAGCATTTTTCTCTCGTAGCAGTTTCGCCATCATTGGACAGGCATCTGACATCTCTGAGACATCTGTGAGTACCGGAACTGTGTAGCTGGTATATAGTACAAGATGCAACAAACGCACAAGTGTTTCATTAAGACTGTAGAACGACCGATTGACACCTAGGATCTCAGGTTGTCGTGTTGTTGTCGGTGTTAACCGAAAATAAATGACATTTCGAACGACTGCATAGCTTTAGGTATTATAGCAGACGTGCAGATGATGAAATATCCTTAGCGTAAACTCTTGACGGTAGCTAAAGGTCCTGAGAGTTTTCCATACACCTCCACTAGGCAAGTGATGACATCATTATCAATCTAATAAGTCAGGAAAATTTGGTCGAGACTCTGAGCAACATAAAGTTTTACCCTGGCTCTTCTGTCCTATGCGGCTTTGAAATCAATGAAGAGATGAAAAAAGATCAAGCAAACATGATGAAGCAAGATCTTGAAGAAGAATTGAATTGAGAAGAAAGAATCACCAGTTGAATTGTGATTGAATTTTTGTATCGGAATCATATTGGATAGTTTTCAGTTGACACTTCTTTGAATAGGATCTTGTAGCCGATATTCAACATCATGTATCATCCACTTGTATTTGCTGAACTCTAGCTTATATCTCCTGTTGAAAATGGGTTACAACATAGCCAGATTCCAATCATGAAACATTAATTAACCAACATTCAAACGAAACTAAATTTAACACTAGTTATTGAACACTTACAGGGATTTCTACAAGCACTAGAGCAATTTATTCACACCACTGCCTCTGAAATTCTATATTAATATACCTACAGTTATAATACCACCTGTTTTTAACGTTTTTTCCATGTGTATTTCCTGCGTGCACCTGCTTGTCCCGGCTTCTTGCGTTCTCGCCGACGATAGTCGCGAGTCAATAGACCAGCTGAAAACAGTATCATTATAGATTAATGATTCAAATCTGGAGAAATTGTTTTTTTTTTCTCCAACGAATATAATTACCAACTCGCATGCGAGCTATTTGCTCAGCATCCACAAAACTACGTAACGCCATCGCAATACCCCATCGTACAGCACCTGCCTGTGATGATGGTCCGCCGCCGGAAACGTTGGCTGAAATATCAACTCTTCCGCTCATGTTAGTAAACAGCAGAGGAAAAAGAACCTGAAATGGCGCGAAATATTTATTCGTTAATTACATTTCACTGGCGAAAACCAAAAAAATGAAATAGATATATAAAAATAGCATGAAATAAATATTAAAATTGAAGAGATGAACGAATTCATTAATTTATTTGCGTCTAAACTTGTCTGCCGCAGGGAGGGTGGTGGTGATGGTGTGGGTGGGGGGGGGGGGGGGGGAGATTGAACGAATTCATTCTGGTCGTAACCCGAATGGCGAAAAGGAATAAATATGGGAGGTCTATCCCGAAGACGACGAGAAAGATCATACAGAGGTAATGAAGAAAAAAGAGAGAAAATGTCGAAATCAAGGAAATGATACGGGCGATTAAGTAGGACTGCGCGTGCGAATAGCGGAATTTAAAGCCAACTAAACCCAACATTCGGCAGCGGAGAGAATATGAGGGCATAGGGATGGAATATCCCTGTAGAAATCTACGAACAGTGAGTCGCGTATATTTTCTCTGTTGCCTCTCTAGTCTCTGCATAGCGTTGCAAATTACGCTAGCATAATCCAGAACGGAACGAACCCAGCAATACAGTGCCTTCATACATAAAGGGTCTCGAATTTCCGAGGCCATGCGACCATGATCACCAGTTGATGAAGCCCAATACTCGATTCGCTTTATTCACAACATGATCAATGTGCTACTCGAACGAGAGATACTCATCGAGCGAAATCCCAACATCTTTTACGGTAGATTCTCTGCTTGCCGCATAGAGAGTTATCCCAGGACAGCCGACCGACAGAAGGCCTAACGAAAGACACAAAACAGCATTTAGGGGGACAGAGCACCAACCCATTAATCAAACTACAAACAGAGAAATCACTCAGCGAGTGTTGGAGAGATCGTCATTCGGAAGACGAAATTACGGGCAGGAATATTTTTATGTTGTCAGCGAAAAGAAGGTGTCCATCAGTCGGAAGAACATTGATGCAATCATTGATAGAGAGAACAAAAAGGATGGGACTAAGTGCACTTCCTTGAGGAACACCAGACAAGCCCACGAATGATGAAGAAAGCTCCAATCTGACTGAATATGATATACTCGAAAGAAACGTAATGTACGTAATATATGAAAAATAGGGCAGCACTCAGTACAAGACCTATATGGTTCACTATAATGTGTTGTATAGTCATAAATAGAGGTGGTCGTTTTTGAAGAGCCATGGAGTGAAAACACATCAAAGTGGCCGAATGGCTGATATCTATCCTCGTGACAGAGGAGTGATCGACTAAGTGGTAAACCTAGTAAAGGACATCCACACCCGCTCGATTCGGGGTCAATGTGGATTTTGGCGCACGCCGGAGAGATCTCTGAACAGTACTTAAGCAATAATTTGATCAATGAGCAGAACAATACTTTTATTATTTTTTTTATATAAGGAGTCAGTTAAATGCAGTTCATATCAAATTCAATCCGAAACTTTCCTGTGTAACAAGGGCTTGCTATCTCATTACTTTACAAAAGCAGGAAAATTGTTGAAAAAAAGGCCTCCAAGAAGAACGAACCAGCCGCCTCGATCAGGCGGATCTCTCTTACTCTTTCTTAATGGCCCGCTCACAGTCGGCAAGTCGTCAAGGCATGGCCCGGTCAACAATTTTTCTGCAGGATACTAGGTTCCTGGCTGAAGGCAGGCGTCCAGGAAGGCTTCCGATTTCCGAAAGGTTTTGCATCAACTGAAACAGCCAACGAATTTGAATTAGTGAAACCCGTGTACGTACGATCCCCCTGTATTGTCACCGGGACACCCTGATGATGTCGTTGTCTGAAGTAAAGATGGTTTCGAGGTAGCAGAACTCCTCTACCACCTCGAGGTTGTCGCCGTCAATTACTACGCTGCCTCCCAAATTGGGCCTTATCACTGAGCTTTCGACAAGCAGGAATTTCGTCTTCGTCGCATTGATTCTCAATTCAATTCTTGCTGCTTCAGATTTGAGTAAACCACACACGATTTCATTGTCGTCTTGCCAAGGATGTCAATGTCATCCATGAGACCAAGAAATTAGAGAGACCGGTAGAAAATCGTGCCACGGATGTCGTTGTCGAGTCCTGTGCTTCGTATGACACCTTCCAAGGCGATATTGAACATTAGACCGAAGAGTCCGTTGCCTTGCCTCAGACGAGAGACCCTGTGAGATTCAAGCGATTGCAATTGCGACACTTTCACCTTGCACTGCATCCTGTTTATGGTGGCCGCTAACAGTCGGATCAACTTCCATGGAATGTAGTTCGGCTGCAGAACCAATGGAATATCAGCTTCTTCCGATCTATGACATCGTAAGCCGCCTTGAAGTCGATGAACGTGATTGTGAGTATGCAGGGATTTGGCGCTCTCAGTGGTGGATTGGCCTCTACAAATCCAAGTCGATGATTATCTGGCGCTACAACCGTTTGTACATCCGACCTCAAAGGACTTTACGGGCTGGGTCGTCCGGAGTTCAATGTCAAAGCTCAATAGTTGCCGAAAAAAGTTATAGCAAAAGGGCGCGAATCTGCAGAACAGGATCTGGAACATGATCTTGTAGGCTGCATTGAGGACTGTGACGGCACGAAAATTCGGGCATTCCAGCCTGTGGCCATTTTTGTAGACTGGATGAGTGACACCCAGCCTCCTCTCCAGGTTCTTCCTACTCCCAGATTCTCACGATCAGCTGGTGTAGCGAACCCATTACTGACTCACTTTACTTGACTCACTTGATAGCGTTTGGTAATCTCATGCAGAGATGGCTGGGCACCTCGTCGTCTGCACCATTTTTGATGCAAATATTGCTGTTGAGCTTGACCTGTTCTGCCATTTGCGCTAGCTTCTTCTGGTTCTGCCCTAGTCAGGTGTCCTTCGAAGTAACATTTCCACCTTTCGATTACCTGCAGCTCGTCTGTCAGGAGATTTCCTTCCACATCCCGGTACATTGCGGTTTAAGGAGCAAATAGGCCTTAGTTGCGTACCGCTACGAAATATCAGCACGCGACTTGGAGTGGACTGAATCCGTCGGTTGTTGACCACGGAAAGTTCTGGCGTAGCTTTACCATGACCAGGAAATGCACCGAGTCTACGTTTGCGAATCTGTAAGTTTTGACCTCGATAATATCCGAGAAGTGCCTTCCGTCAATTAGAACGTATGGACGTAACGTTGGGAAAATGTTTGCTGTATAGTCTCCAGGTGTAGCTGAAACGAAGTGCATGCTAGTACAAGGCGCTGCGAATGTTCTTGTACTCCAGCTGCATCCTCCTCCTTTTCGTCATCAGTGCTTCCAAGGTGCGGACTGTGCACATTTCTGAAGCTCAGGTTAAATAATCAGAAGGGAACTGCTTTAGCATGGAGAACAGACGTTCCGATATAGAGTCATGATGGACAATCATCTACCCCCTCTCTCAATTTAACCATGCAACCATGCAGGGTTTGGATTTCCCCATGTACCCATACTCGGATTATTGAGAGACATAAATCCTGTACGTTCGTTACCGTTCTGTACGACGAGGACGTATTGAATAGGAGTAGGAAGTGGATGTGTTATTCTTCTACAGCAGGCGACTCCAAACCAAGGCCAGCGGTCCGTATGCGGCCCTGAGAGCTTCCAGAGCAGCTCGCGACGCTGTTACCATTTTAAGAAAATGTCTAATTTAAAATTTACTAATTAACGTTTTTAACTGGTCGAGTATTCATTATGGTAATAGTTAGTAAGATCACATACTATAAATTTAAAAAAAATCATCTTGAGCTCAACATCTGTGTAAATTACCCGATAGATAATGTGTAACACGCTCCCAATCTACGGCAGTTTTAACCAATGCGGGTCGCGATCTGAAAAGTCTGAGAACCCCTGTTCTAGATGCTTTGGATCCACCCCGAGGTATTGCTACATCACTGTCATAGAACTTCGGATGGATTCTGGAACGTCGATCGATTCGGCAGTTAAAACAGTCCGTCATCAGCTAGCCAGCTCGACCGAATGAGCTTCGGGTACCGAACGCTAGGTGGCGCTGAAGGTTCCGATAAAAAAGGACGACAGTAGCGAAAGGGACGAAACGTTTTTTTAACGCGCGTGTGCAGAAACTACTCGGATATGAAACTTTTTTCAGGTTTTTATGGCTAAAACAGTAGATAAAATAGAGGTGTAGATAAACCTCTCTGAAACAAGATATTTGTATAACAACTGTAGATAAACAAATAGGAGAAATCATCTAAAATTTGGTATCAATAACAGTCAAGAATGGGTGAGGAGAGAATCGCCTGGACGATCGCCAAACAGGAATGTCTAACCTAACCAATACATAACTAACCTAACACCCAAAAAAAGTATGTACGCAAAGTAAAGAATGCGCGCAGGCACATTACATTATTAAAGCAGCCCAATTAATCTTCCTTAAATATGGAGCCAAATTTCCTTCTAAAGGCGTTTTTCTCGCGCAACTAAGTAACTGGTATACACAGCAGATAGCAATATGACAGGCAGTCTGTCAACATCAACCTTGCACGCATCTCAACATGAATACTGTGGTTTACATAAATGTTTGCCATAAATGTTTTATCCGAGACAGGTTATGTTTCGAACGACTTAAATGATGGCGCTTATATGATTGCCACTGCCTTCTAAATGTTTACCTATTATCCAGGTTCGTCGCTTTACAATATTTAATCCGAGATTTGCCTACTCGTTTTTTTTTTGGTTTATGAGAACTTGGATGTCTCTATGGTAACTCGTATCGTGAATACAAACAATTCAAACCTCGGGTGAAGATTAGCATAGATGATAGCATAGGAACTTGAATGTTTTCAAGTAGAGGCAGAGAGAACGAGAGAGGCAGAGAGAGAGAGAGAGAGAGCGAGAGAGAGAGAGAGAGAGAGAGAGAGAGAGAGAAAGAGAAAGGGTCGGTAAGGATTTCTAGAATATCATATTATTTTGGTTAGTTTCAACCTGCTTATGCTGTCGTTTACGTCTTTGAGACCGATGAAATGGAAGTGCATGAATGATCTTCGATGTTCATGTTCGATTAGTACGACTGTATCTGCTTCTAAACTCTCTACCGTTCTATTTGCTATTGTAAATATTTTGAATGCCTGAATATTTAAACTTTTTCCCACATTAGTTTCAAGTTCGACTAGACGGAGTCTGCGCTGCAGAATTACCATTGCAGAATACGCATGCAGAATGAGAAGGAACTCACAGTTAGCCTAGTAACCTACCAAAAAAAGTAGCGAAAGGTTACGAATGGTTAGCCATGAAAGATTTTATTAGCAACCTGTTTCGAGCAAAATAAAGAGCTCATAACGTGGATCGAGAGTGGCGCTGCAGTGTCGTGAATTCGGAACTGTAGCTGTAGAGGAACAAGTTACCTGAAGACGGAGTAAACGGTCTAGTAAAGAATGGCGCATTACATGATAACCTTCATTGGGGGTATCCCAATATTCAGTTTAAAGTAAACTTCGAATTCAAAGCACAATGATAGAGTTTCAAAATAATCTTACTTATGGTTCAGAAACGTAAACTTTGTAATGGAATTTACACATTTGTTCAGTATGTATCAGAAACAAATTTTGGAATGAACAACTTCCCTAGCCAGCCGAACAGCCTATTTCTGTTGTATAAAAAGTGCGAAACGTCGTAAAAAACACAGCTTTGGTATGATACCACAAACTCTTTGAAACTCAATGATCATCATCATCACGATCATCATCGTGTCTCGTGTCTTTTCAATCAGCTTGCCGACCACTGTTGACCACATGCATATGTCTGCTTCACCTGCGAACGTAATAGATGTCCCGTCGAAGAGAACAGTATCTCTTCCAGTGTGTTGGTTCTTTCGAAACTTTCAAAATGTTTCTATAGACCTATGCTATCGAGCGGTCGACGCATCCACCAGCACGATCAAACATTTGCTCTTGCTCGCTCACGCGTTGCTCTTCCCATTCATTTATCTCTATTTGATCGGTTTAGATTGTTTCGACACGCTTCATCCCCGTATGGATTGTTATCATCCAGAAAGAAAAAGTCAGAAATCAGATGCTTCATCTCAGAACATGGTACGTACGTTCACTGCGTGTACAATGGAATGATGCCGTGAGGGCATGCTACTGTTTGCCGCTGTGTTTGTCCTCTATGGAGCTCGATCAACACAGCGGCAGACAATCGCACGGCTGGGCCGAGACGACACTCAGCAATATTTTGAATCCGCTAGTCTGACAGTTGCCGCCGTGCACGATCGTCGCATGTTTGCGAACGGTTAGTGATCATTTTTCCAAACCTATTGCCTTGTTCAGGTTGGGTAGGTGTTATGCTGCTGACCATCAAAAGCTTTCTTGTGTGTTTTTTTTTGCATAGGCTGTTAGCTGATCATGATATAGTTTGTAGTGACTACATTGTTTGTAGTAAAGTTTTAAAATTTTGCTGCTGAGTTTTAATTTAATGTTGCCATGTGACTGCCAGTATCCAAAATTAATGATCGATTCATCGGTGTATTGTCATGCGCTAAGCTTTATTCGGCGTTAGACTAACAATGTGCTCTGCTCGTGGTACCGTCAGGCAAGACACAGCTTTAAAGTGATTGCATTTATAAATTATGCGCGTGTGTGACTGTATGTGTGTGTCTGTGATAAGAAAAATTGATTGTGATTTTGTTCCACGCCCGGTCACCGCTTCCTTTCTGCATCTGAGCAGTGCACAAACGAAATAGATTGTTTCCATTGTTGATCTTCATCATACATAAATTTTATCACCGCTTTTTACGACTATTCCCACAAGAAGAGACGTGTGACTGTAAGATGTTTTTGGTGTTGGGTTGCACATATATTTTGTAGTTTTGCCGCAATATTACTGTCCACATATGCTGATATTATCTATAGACAAAGCAAAAAGCAAAAAATCTCCTAGCATCACTAGCAACCACGAATCATGCACAACCACAGTTTATTCACGGAACGAGCTGACTAGCAACAATTTCAGTGGATTTTAGTCTCGCCCTCGGCAACCATTCATTACGTTCCAATGAAAAAGCATATTTTGCATTGATTCTGATATACATATTCCATTAAGTGCGTTCCGGATGGCGTCATTACAATATGCATATTTTTTTGTACACTCTACAAGACCAATCAATGGACTGGCAACAGGCAGAAAACAATGACTTTCGCAGGGATTTCGCTGTAATGCTGTTCTGTACGCTAAATTAAAAAATTAGCTGTTACCAAGCTAGAAAATACTCTAAATACCTTACGATCCAATGCTACAGAGCTTTTTTCTTCTGATCATACGAAACTTTTTGTTCAACTTTTCCGTCGAACGCCGAATCCGATGACGGCACCAGCCAAAACGACGAGAGTTTTTTGTGTGTGCAAAAACTCGTTTCAAATACAACTCGGCACAAAATCAAGATCGCTCGTCTCTTCTTCCGTTATGTCTCCCACCCTTTCATTCATTTCAATTTCTTTTTTTTAAATCCAGTTTTTATGTATACCAATCTGCCCCTTCAACTAATATTGGTGCTCTGTTGCTCGCGGTGGCTATAAACGTGGAATTTTTGTCTCTTTTCTGTTGCTACATTTCAGGTGTAGTGCTGATCATTATCCCGCTAGCTAACAGCAACAGCCAGGCCGATCAATAGTTGTCCATCCGCGACATTACCAACCGAACACGGTTCACAGGGGATTGAAAAGATAAAATAAAATAACAAGCAGCATCAAACACCTTCTCTCCACGCCAGAACCACAAATGGAACAGTCAGAATGAATCGCCACCACCACCTGGGTATGGGTATTCTAGCTTCGACGCCATCCCACGATCACTATTTACAGCTGGCGAGAATAACAATAGTAGCACCCAAAACAATAGAGCTCAACAAATTGAACTAACTGATTAAACAAAGCACATTAAACCTCACACAACAAAGTTACATCCGGACTCTAACCTGGCAGAAGGAACAAAATGGACAATTATGGCTTTAAAGATAGTGATAGTACACCACCCTCGACACCACCGGTACGACCTCCTAGAATATTTCGGACAGTAAGCTGCATTGAGAATGGTACCATCAAATTTCCTCGCCTGGCTACCAGGTAAGTAGTCACTTTTCTTTTTTCGCTCATGGAATAGTTTGTGGAAATATTAAACACATCAAAATTTACGTGACTTCAGCCACATTTTAACGCTTGATATTTTCTGTTTGTTTGTGGCAATGTTTGTTTTGAAAATAGTTTTTTCAGAATTATTAAGCATGCTATATAGCAGGATCCTAAGAGCATTCAACTAAGACTTCTACTAAACAAATACTATTGTTAAACTGTTGAAAGAGGATAGTAGTATTAAATTTCTAATCTACCCATCCATTTTGCAATTATAGATTTAATGCATCAACTACTAAGGATACCAGGCCACAAGCGATGGATCCAGAAGCCGCCTTAGTAGAACCTGTAGTGATCGAAAACGGTCTACACAATGATTCCAACAGCAAACCAACGATTATGCAAAACATTGCGCCCAATGTGGCGGGAGGCACCAGTTCCTCTTCGGCTGATGAACATAACAAATCTGCATCGGCCAATGAAACCTCTACCGTCACTAATTCTAGTACCAAAACAACTACACCACATAGTGGAACGGGTCAAGCTAATGGACGTAAATCTCACATTGACAGTTACGAGTATATGGAGGTTGGACCGTCCCCGCCCGCCGAAGGTGCCCCCAATCTTTACGATAGCTACGATGAAAGTTACTCCGAATCTAGTGCGCAACTCTGCAATGACATCATTCGCGTATCTCTTACTGAGCAGATGCGTCTTGCTGGTGGCCGAGTGACACTGCTCGAGAGCTTCGAACTCGAACCAACACTTGATGCCACGATCATCGAACAGTTGCTGTGCGCAACACCTATGCCACCTTCCTTGGGTCCTGCAACCACCACGACAGCGGTTGGCTCTTCTAACAACAATTCAGCCAGCGGAGGACAACAGTTCGAGAAAAATATCTGCTTTTTGTGGGCGGCTTTTTTGCGAAAGTTCCATCTCGTAGAGCAGTGTGTGCAGCTTGGGGCGGATATTAACTTCTGCGACTCGAACGGTTTGACCGCGCTTCATCTCGCATCGTTCAGCGATTGTACCGAATGCTGTGCGTTCCTGATTCACCATGGGCTTGATGTAAACATGCAACCCAAATGGTACACTCCACTTCACTGTGCCGCATTCGGTAACTCACTAGCTGCCGCTGAGTTGCTAATTAAAAACGGTGCTCGCATAAACGTGCCAACAAACAAGCAGCATTGCGAGGAATCTCTCTTACACTGTGCCGTACGGTCAAATGCAATCGAATGTCTTCGATTCTTTATAGCCCACGGTTCGAACGTGAATGCACTTGAGCGAAATGGCACGAACCCAATTCATCTGGCCGCTGATCTTGGCCATGCGCAGTGTCTCGCTGCGCTGCTGGAATGTTCGGATGCAGATCCTAATGTGCGTATACAGCAGGGTGACAAGCAGATGACTGCGCTACATCTTGCCGCTGACGAAGGTAACTTGGACTGTGTAACCCAATTGCTAACACGCGGAGCCGATGTCCGTGCGCGGAACCATCGTGGTTTTACACCGCTGCATCTGGCAGCCCGCAGTGGAAGTGCCGATTGCGTCGAGGCACTATTGAAACTTGGTGGCTGTGATCCAAATATGGCCGACTTCGACCAACGAACGGCACTGCACGCTGCGGTCAGCAAATCCGATACTGCCGTGGAGATGCTTGAAACGCTCATCGCATGGGGTGCCAATGTCAACCAACGGGATGTGTATGGTTTTACGGCACTGCATCTTGCGGCACTGGACGCACTAGGCCCGTGTGTCGAAACACTGCTGTATCACGGTGCGGATGTTACGATGAAATCGCGCAAAGGAACCAGTGCTCTCAATATCATCAGCCGTAAAACGCCGGCCTCCCTCGGAGTCATACAATGCAAGCTGGACGCAGCTATCACGCTAACGCATTCGCAAGATTCATCCAGCCGGGAGGTAGAGCTGGAACTTGACTTTCGCAGTATTCTGCAGCATTGCCATCCTAGGGAAATTAGCTACCTGAACACGTTTGTGGACGATGGACAGAAGGAGTTTCTGCAACATCCACTGTGCTCGGCCTTCCTGTACATCAAATGGAACAAAATACGCAAATACTACATCGCTCGGTTGCTGTTTTGTTTTACATTTGTGCTGTTTTTAACACTGTACGTACTCACGGTGCTAGCACACAACTGCTACAATGGCAGCAAGGACATGAAGGAAACGATCCAGGAACAGGAACTATGCCAAAAGCAGTCCATCTTTGGGGACATGTTGCGGAACAATCCGTTCGTTATGGAAATGCAGTGGATGGTGCTAGTGGCAATTACAATCATTGAGATCTGTCGCAAGATCTATGGCATTACCGGGTATTCCTCACTGAAGCACTATGTCACGCAGACAGAAAATGCAATCGAATGGTTCATCATAATGAGCGTATTCGTTATCTCGCACATTTACACCAAGCGAACCTACACATGGCAGAACCATGTCGGAGCCTTCGCCGTACTTCTTGGATGGACCAACCTGATGCTAATGATTGGGCAGTTGCCCGTTTTTGGTGCTTACGTCGCCATGTACACCAAGGTGCAGGTTGAATTTGCCAAACTATTCATGGCCTATTCGTGTATGTTGATAGGATTTACGATCAGTTTCTGTGTCATCTTTCCATCTTCCTCCTCGTTCGCGAATCCTTTCATGGGATTTATCACGGTATTAGTAATGATGACGGGGGAACAAGATCTTGAACTACTGATCAATGATCCCGATGGTAAAGATCCTCCGTTTCTGCTTGAGATCAGTGCGCAGATTACTTTTATATTGTTTCTACTGTTTGTCACAGTCATTCTGATGAACCTGCTCATAGGTATTGCTGTGCATGACATACAAGGATTGAAAAAGACGGCCGGCTTGTCCAAATTAGTGCGTCAGACGAAACTGATTTCCTATATCGAATCGGCTCTCTTTAACGGTTGGCTACCAAACTGGTTGCGCAATTTACTGTACTACACAGCACTCGTTTCGCCACAAGCTTACCGTGTGGTGCTGAGCGTCAAACCACTCAACCCCGGAGAAACAAGACTCCCGCGAGACATTATGATGGCAGCTTACGAAGTGGCGAAGCAAAAGAAGCATTACATTAGAAAAAATGTCTCTACGGCATGTCGTAATTTATCTTACGAACCACAGAAAGCGTCGATGAATGGGATGCGACCTAAATTGTTCGATCGTTCTGATAGTGGCTTCACTTTACCCACCAATCGACGAACCCCTAACGAAGGTGTAGGACTATCGTGTGCAAATAGTGATCATACTGCAAAGTTTGGATACGTCTACGATACACCGACACTGTATGGTCTCACCAATAAGCTAGACGAACACAGTGACTACATTGGTAACATTGCAACGGAGATCGCCGAGCTGCGATCTTCGGTAGAAGAGAATCAGCAAATATTGCGCCAGGTGCTTCAATTGTTGAGCAAAAGTCCAAAACACAATATTCAATCGAATTAATGATTTACCTTGGACAAGAATGTTATCCTAGCCCCGTCCAGTAGAAGGATCTAACCTGAAGCTTACTTTAATCGATTTTTGTTGCGACAAAATGCAGTTATGAAAGCTGATTTCAACTTTCGATCCACAGTAACAACCTAGATGTGATTTTACATAGTATGTAGTAAAATTATAATATTATTGCGGAAACTCGATAACAGTTTTATAAAGGCTGTTACTGTTAAAGAAAATCATTCAGAAACAAAGTTGCTGATCACAGGAAGACGTTCGAAGGATCATTGTGTAGCGTCGATCGACATTAGTATTACCTCTAAATTGCATGTAAGATCTTCTTTTATCCATCGTACAAGACAGGATTGCAAAAAGAATTTTCACTATGCATTATAAATATAGCTAGCAAACATGATAACTTCACAGCACTTTCAGCAGCGAATGATTTAAATGACAAACATGTAAAATTCTGCGCAAATAAACAATTGTGATTCTAATAAAAAAGGATTTCAGCACATTACGCGCCATATTTCTGCTGAATACAGATAATTCTGTTTTCCTCAGGCACATTTCCGAAATAAAGGTTAAAATCGGTTATCGGCTCCAGCCGAAATAAATCGGATTTAGTTAAAAACTTTTTTAGCGTACAGAAGATCACCTTCTTCAAACGTCAGGACAATATTCATGAATAAATTAAAAACGTGACAAAAGTAATGATGAATCAGCTCACGAAATCTAGTTTCATCCATGTTTGTAAAATCTTTTCAGGGCTGGAAAACACTGACTACATCTTAATTTCATTTTTGTGCCACAATCTAATCATCATGACAACAACTTAGCCACCCACTTTTTACAATAACTAACGATGTAAATTGATTAACTCGTTCAACGCAACATCACGCGAATTTGGGAGATGAAAATGGTTACCGCCTGGCCATATCACCCAAAAATAGGTGATGTGCTATACAAAAAGCCAAGCAAGTTTTGAAAGCGGCCCCACGGTAATTATTGCAATTTTTGACACGACGTAAAGAGTATAAATAATATTTAAAATGCTACAATCACACTCACTTGTTCACGTTGTTGTATATTTCCTACACTGCGTAAATCCTGTCCATTCACCTCAATTTTTCCAGAACCAGGAAATTTAACAGTCACGTCTGCACGGGCAGTTTTACGAAGACACTCTAAAATAAGAGAAATAATAAAATTGGTTTAACCGTTCCAATCGATCAATGTAACTCACAACTAAGTACAATCTTACCATATATCGTCACGTACTGTCGACCGTCGGTATCATGTAGTGGGGTAGGAACAGTATCGTTTTCGAGCTTGGAAATTAGAGGTTTCCTATATTCGATCAAAAACCCTTTAACACGCTCAGACAGTGGATGGCTAACAAGACGATTCATAGCACTGACAAAGTTTTCATACTCAATGTCAGAAATAGTTTCAACAATTTTTTTTTCCAACAATTCTTTAGGCAACCACTCAGAGCCCGTTGTGTCTCTGTAATGCAACATACTGTATAGTAACCATCAACATACCAATATCGGTTTGCAATTACTTACAGTGCCTTTCCCACCGAATCCAACGATTTGCCTTTTAGTCTGGTTGCATCTTCAAGCGCGTTAATCTTGTTAATGTTTTCGACAATGTCCTAAAAAATGTACGTTCGTTTGAAATCCATCGTTTACTAATTGTACGTATCATACGATATCTTACAAACAGTAGTTGAAAGAAATTGGGCCTGCCCGTGTAGAACAATGTGTGAAATGGTCGGCCCGTTTCATCGAATTCAGCTCCCTTCGTTTTGGGAATGAATTCTTCCGGTGGCTTCATTGTGGGTCTTGCCGCTGGATCGTACAAACCGGATGGGAATAAATATTGCACCGCCTGATCGATATCTTGCTGAGTGAAGTTTTCCACGTCCGCTCCCATCATGTTGGCTAAATGTCGTTTTCCAAGTTTATATTCTAACCGCGCAGTTTCCATACAGCTTTCGTGTTCTTTAGCACGCTCCAAGTAAGCTTTCATTGCTTTGCTAATCTTAGCCTTTTGCACACTGACCACATCTTCGGCATTACAGACAGTCGAACAATGGAACAGGGCCTGTAAGAATATTAACATGGAAAGACTTCAAGTATGAGTACGCCATGCAGAACGATTGTAGTTAAGCAGCTTACCGCATTCATACACCTCAACTGTCGAGGAAGTGCGGACCGTAAACCATGAACTAACATCGGAAACATGTCTAAACTCAATTACCGGCACAGTTATTAAATAACACCATTCGCTAAGCACGATGCCTGCTCCTTTTGCTGATTTGTTATTGTTTCTTGAAATATGACGTCCGGAACATTCATGAGGTCGCGGCTACACACTGTTGATTTTGAAATGTCAGGATAAGAAATGAATTTAGTTTTCGAAGTTCCAAAATAAATCGAAAAATGTGCAAAACGCTCGATGAAAATGGTTTTTTATGTAGTAACGAAAAATTTTATCATTCTCCAACACGGTTTTTTACATCAACAATAACGAAATAAGATCATGCGGTAATTTCATACCCCTGGTGATATTGGTTATAAGCACAAAGGTTAACAACTGGTCGATGTAAATTTTTAACTGCATTCAATATTGTGCTCATCGATCGTAGATGTTAATTCAGCAATAGTTCATTACAGATTTTTTAATATAAAATAAGATATATTTGAGTAAAATTCGATTCACTAAATGTCAAGCATAAAGGGTCATGCACTAACTCTTTGTTTGCCAATCTCTGTCATTTGTTTCATCATACGTGTGAGCGGTACATACCATTTTTAGCTTACCGTTTAGTTTTATTCTGATGTAAATACATTAAACTTTCAACATTATTTAATTATTTATTTCTCAGTGCATAGCCTGCAACCATGGAGCATCTAATTTCTCTCGGACTGAACGAGCAAAAGGTGAAGGAAACGTTAAAAAATGGAACTCTCACCGCGACGATTACACGTGCCTTCTCCTACGTTCCGCCGGGTGTAGAGCTGACTGCTGCCCAAAAACCGCTTCTATTCCAGGCGTGCTCGAAGATCAAGCCACAGAGCGCTCAGTTTTTGGAGTTGTTAGTCAAAAAAATTCTGAACAACAATCTGGACACTAGTTTGCGCGTGGATACGGCACTAGAATATGTGCTAGCTAACGTCACGAAAGCCACGTTCAACGAAGCTGATTTCGATGTGGCCTGTGGTGTCGGGGTAGTGGTGACGCCGGAAGAAATCGAAAGAGCTGTTGAAACAACTATCGGCAAGCATCGAGATGAAATCGTTCAACAGCGTTATCGGTTTAATGTCGGAAAATTGCTTATCGAAATTCGTACCGCTCTGCCCTGGGTCGATGGTAAGGCTCTGAAGAGTGAAGTTGATGTTCAGATGTTCGACTTGCTAGGTCCAAAAACGGAGGCTGATGAAGAAAAAGTGGCTAAAAAACGACGCGATCCCCCGGTTGCTAATGCGCCAAAATCGACATCTGCGGTTGAACCGGTGACTAACACTAGCCGACCGGATGGACCGAGAACGATGGTCGATCTGATGCGAAATGTGGATTTCCATCGCCCGGGTGAAAATTTTAAAACGGATGGGTATGTTGTTACTCCTCAAACGGAGCGTTTATTAAAAGAACACCTGCATCGAACTGGCGGCAAAGTGCGCACACGCTTCCCACCGGAACCAAACGGAATTCTTCACATAGGTCACGCCAAAGCGATCAACATAAACTTTGCCTACGCAGCAGCAAATGATGGCGTATGTTTTCTGCGCTACGACGACACCAATCCGGAAAAGGAAGAGGACAAGTTTGTGAAAGGCATTCGAGACATAGTCGAATGGCTCGGGTACAAACCGTATAAAATTACCTACTCGTCCGATTACTTCCAACAGCTGTATGATTTTGCGGTGCAGCTCATAGAAAAGGATATGGCGTACGTGTGTCATCAAACTGCCGAACAAATGAAGGGATTCAATACGGAGCCATCCAAGTGGCGTAACCGCCCGATAGCGGAAAGCTTACAGCTTTTTGACGACATGAAGAATGGAAAGATAGACGAAGGAGCCGCGACGCTACGCATGAAAATTACGCTGGAAGAGGGAAAAATGGACCCAGTAGCTTATAGGATCAAATTTATTCCACATCACCGTACCGGCACGAAGTGGTGTATCTATCCGACGTACGACTACACGCATTGCTTGTGCGATAGTCTGGAAGATATCACCCATTCCCTCTGCACGAAGGAATTCCAATCGAGACGATCATCCTATTACTGGCTCTGCAATGCACTAAACATCTACTGCCCTGTGCAGTGGGAATATGCGCGTCTCAACGTGAATTATACTGTTGTTTCAAAGCGCAAAATTAATAAGCTGATTACTGAAAGTAAGTAAAAGGTTGGAACAGTATGCAATAGGTGGTACGATCCCTTAATTTATATTTCTATCCCTTTCCCCTTCATTTTTAGATATTGTGAACGATTGGGACGATCCAAGATTGTTCACTCTATCGGCTTTGCGACGCAAGGGTTATCCAGCCGAAGCGATAAATAATTTCTGCGCCCAGATGGGCCTTACGGGTGCACAAACGTCCATTGATCCTGCAGCCCTCGAAGCATCTGCCAGAGATGTGCTGAATTTGACCGCACCACGTACAATGGCAGTCCTGGAACCACTTAAGATTACGATACTCGATTATCCTCATGATGGACCGATTCAGCTTTCGGTGGCTGATTTTCCAACCATACCGGAAAAAGGAACTCACATGGTATGGTTCGACCGCGTAGTTTATATAGAACGATCGGATTTCATGGAAAAGGCAGACAAATCATTCCGCCGTTTGACACCAGGCCAACCGGTTGGACTAAAGTATATTGGCTCCATGTTGCGAGTGGAAAGCATTGTGCGCAAAGCGAACGCTGTTGAGGAATTAATATGCCGAATTGAACCATGCACTGCTACGGAAAAACCGAAGGCATACATACACTGGGTATCCAAACCAATTCCGGTGGAAGTACGTTTGTATGAGAAATTGTTCATACACAAAAACCCCGAAGATAGCAATGAAGTTCCCGGAGGGTTTTTGAGTGATTGTGCCACCGATACAATTCGCACCGTTTGTGGATATGTCGACAAGTATGTGACCGATAGTAAAGTCTACGATAAGTTTCAATTCGAGCGTATCGGTTACTTCTCCATTGATCCGGACACAAGAGCTGATCAATTAGTTTTCAATCGTACCGTCACACTGAAAGAGGATACGGGAAAAACGAACTAGTTAGAAGAAGTCAAGGATCATCGGACAATATATCAATATAATCGTTGTACCGTTTTGACAGTTCAATCATTATTTACGGCGCAACTAAAATAAAATCAGAAAATTAATTTATGAACCATTTGCATAGCTTGAATAAGTGTTACGAGCTTGCCCATGTTCTTATCAAACATATTGGTAATAATGAGAAGTAGTGAGATTATTGAGAAGAAGAGTGTGGTGAATAGTGAGAAGCTACTGCCACCTAATCTCGGGTTGAAGATTAACGAGGCTAAAACCACGTCACGAGAATTACACTGAACGATCCAGCCTGTAAAGTCCTTTTAGGTCGCCCACATGGACAGAGGAAGCGTCGTAGGCCCAAATTAAGATAGAGTGATGGCGTTGATGCGTCTGCCCCAAAGTCCGGGATAAACGATTGACAGACGACGGTGCTCGACCGTGAGCGGGTTCGAACTCTTTCAGCAGGCTAATACCACGGAGCAGTTGTAGCACCGGAAAGGTAAGTAAGTAATGAGATTCTTACGTTCTTTGCTAAAGTAAGAAAAGCAATTTCACTCGTCATATATTTTATTGGTGTCTATTGTTTACTAAACATATACACATCAATTTACTATCGTTTTCAACGAATTACTACACAACAAGAACACACTAACATTTTGCTGAATAGATTCACACCTTTTTCAGGGAAATAATCTGTGCGCTAAGGTCATGGTAGTTTGCCTATTTGTTACTATTGTTGTATTCTTACAGCGTTGTACTACTGTATAACAAGGGAATAAATATTGTATGAACTTTTCAGCACAACAAATCCTTTTTAAATCGAATAGAACTGCGTTGCCGTAGATGATTGGAGTTCAATCTGTCCCATTTTGAACTGAAGTCGTTGTAACCATTTCAGCAGAGCTTCCGATGCGTGGAAATCCTGCTCCTCGATGTTAGGGACGGCATCGCGACAATTTTGCAAACGCACGTGCAGCGTTCCAGACAGCTGCGTATTTGACGACAGGACCGGTGTCCAGAGGGGCAGCAATTTCGCCAATATGGTGGATCTGGTTTCCTTCAAGGATTCCAGAAGTCCCAGGAAATGGAGATTAACGCTCTCCGACAGCTGGGATAGAGATATGGAGTATTAAAAATCATTTGTCAAATGCTCTTTTTGCCATCTTTTTCTAATACCTTGGAGTGTGAGACCAGCTGGAGAATGCAGGGAGTAACTTTCGCCCAAAACTCAAATAGCACACTTAGAGTGGTGTTGTATGCTTCTGAAGATATTGCCGCCAAGCTAGCCACCTGTTCAAGATAAACCGTCCATAGCTGACACAAAGTGAACGCATGGAACAAAGAAGACATATGCAAGACGGAAGTCTTCGATTGTTCGGCAAAACCGGCAAAAATCACTTGCACATGATCTGCAATGTGGCAACTGGCTTCCTGTGGTACGGGCTGTATAATAAGGGCACTGCTCCTCATGTGATTTTGGTGCGGAGTAGTCGTACCGGCACCGATGCGTCGTACGACCAATGCCGTGTGTGTGAGGGATCCCATTAGAAGCCAGGACAGCAACCGCATATGACCCACGCATTCTGTAAATTCTTTCGGTCTGTTTAAAAGTAAAACCATTAACATACCGAGTTTAAGGGCTAGATACAGTCAAGCGAACATACATACGTATTTACATTGGTGTACTTACCCTTGTTGTAAGGATGATGGAGCATTATTTAGCCATGGCAGGTATTTGGACACTGTTCGACTATCCTTGGAATTTCCTCGAGACATTTCAAGTGCAAGATATTGTGCAATAGCACCCTTCAAAACGCCACCTATTGTATCTTCGCATAAACCAGGGGTGGTGCTGGGTGCTTTCAAATTCTAAAATTGGGCACAAATTCAACAAACGTTACATATCACCAACATTAATTGCTTCATTTTAATATGAATGGTGGAATATTTTTACCTTAATTTTACTCAACGTATGAAAATCCGCCAAGAATTCTAGAATATCGTTCAAATATGGCTGCCGCATGCATTCAGAAATGTTGCAGTTCGCATGCACGAACGATTCACCACAGGAAAGTTCGCCGATGATTCCGGGTGGTAAAATTCCACCTGCATCTTGTAGCAGGAATCCAACCAAAAGTAAAAGGTTATCATCCGGTACGTTGATTTTGAACTTCAATGCCTGCACCAGATCAAACACAATTTGTCTTCCAAGATACAGCTTGTCACGCTCTTTAGCAAACGCTCGTCCGCTTAAGCTACAGATTTCAACCAACACTCGCTGCGTCAAATGTAAGTTCTGAATGGCGAAGCTGATAACCTTAGAAAAGGGTTCCAATATGCTCTGAAATAGGAGAAATGTAGCTTTAGTATCTATAAGATGAGTGCAGTTCTATTATCATTTTACCTTCGACAGTTGTGGTACTTTCAATAAGGCCACCATAATATCGAGCAGATGCTCAGAGCCACTTATGTTGCCTAATATCAATATAACACGGCGTAGTAAACTATCCAGGGCTTGTATCACTGGTAACCACACGCTGCCGGCTATGCAATCTATTGGCACACACTGTAGGTACTCGGCCAAGTTGCGGAAGATCACGGGCAACAAGTCGATCGGTAGCGTTTTCTTAGCATTCAGTGTCTCGGCAAGCATTTGTATCGGGCTGGTTGGGTTTAGTTCGGAAAAATCGTTCAAACTGTTGGACACGCTACGATAGAATCGCTTGCGAGTTATTTCTGTGTAATAAAGGCAATCGTTATATTTACGAATATGTACATCAGCAAACCTGCAATGAAACATCGCTTACCATCTTTCTGTGTTAGAAAAACTTGATAAAATACTCCGTTTGGAGCAAGTTGGTGCAGAACGCACCGAATAAATTGATGCGCAACCGATTGTGAACCTCCTGGCAAATGAGTAAGACTTTCGCAACGCCAAGGAAACGTGGGATGTAGAGAAATTCTGAAAAGGTATTTAATTCACATTACAAAGTTTTATTGATACCAATAGAATTTTTGGTCGTGTAGGACGGCACCTTTGTCAATCCAAGATTGGATGCACACAAGAGCAGAAACTAAGTTGCACGAAAGGTGGGACATGGGCCTAAAAGAAGCAGTGTAGATAGGTAGTCTAGGCTGCGGATCTGAGTTATAGGAACTTGGGAAAACAAGTAAACACACGATAAACTCAACTGGGCCTCAATTAACCATATGACTACGGGAAGCCATAGCAGAAATCGTAACGTATTTAATAGGAAAAAAATCGACCTCCTTTACTTCCCCGGTCTACGATTTATTTGAATTCCAGGTCCAGGTAGAAATCCTAGATTATCGATTACGAGGCTTTAAGTGAGTGAAGTCATGAACCAATACATTTAAACCAGATTTTTCACAATCAACGTTCACGGCCATACAGTAGAGAAAAGATGAGAAAAATCGGTTCTACGACCGGCTCACAAAAACTAATGGCTAGTGCCGAAGGCATGACCTGGCCTTAGTTCAACCTAATTACCTATAACAACCAGGCAAACTTTGATGTAAATGTCCGGGAAATTCGCAATAGGAAGTTGTCTGATTGTGGGCAGTACAACATTTGCCTGTCACCTCGAAACCTCGCAAATATCTTATCGTGCCAAAAAAATGATTAACAAATGACCAGAATGTATCCGATCTGATTTTTATACGTACCTAGAGACGATGGTTAATATCTCTGGTAAGAACGGTGCGCCAAGAGAAGGTTCGCGATGAATGAACGTACCAAGCACAATAAGCATTATTCCCATTTCCTCGTCGGTGTATTCCTCTTTTACTGCTCCACATTCAGTACAACGATGGCAAATACACTCATCTCCAATGCGTAGGCTACTCTGTAAGATAGAAGTACAAAATAAAAAAGCTGTAGGCTTGGAATTGGAATACAGAATTTTGACTATTTCCCGCTCAATTGATCGTACGTCATAGTACTATTGATATCGCGTGGCATAATTACATTCTTAATCCAGATTACAATAGGTTATGGACGGATTTTAGACCCTATTTACTTACTGATTTTTCTGGACAAGACGAGCTCTCTGGTTCATCAACTTCTGATCCATCGTCTTTAGCGTCCGGTGCCCAAGAGCCAGCATACTTCACTCGTGTATCTTTCTGGGTGTCGCTGAACATTTTCGTTCGCTTTGTATGTTTCTGTGGCTGTTGGTTATCCTTTTTATGATCACCAGCTATGGCTGGTTCACTTTCTCGTTGCGCGTGGGCAGCAAAAGCACTGCTAATGGTAGACCTACCAGGTTGCCCGAAACCATTCTCATTGATCAGAGCCTGTGGTGGAGACTCCAGGGCACTCTGCTTAGTCAGCTTACGGGGAGACGATGTCGACACATCACGGGCATGGCAGCAACTGGCAGCACTCTAATAAGCGACAAATATACCCAGATTACTTGTTGCCAAGTTTCACAGATGCACCTCACTATTTGAACAGTGTACTCACATCTGAACGATCATCGGTTGTATCGTTAGAACTCGTTGCTTCCGCTATGGACAATCCTTCGCGTACCCTTTCCACAATAGTACTAACACTTTCTGTTGCATATTGTCCGATAGGTAACAAGCGCTCTGGTGTTGGAATTGGCAATTGCTGGAGCAGACTTTTAGCTAAGCCCACTGAAATGTTGGGCTTAACACCGGATGTTGTCGAAGAATCAATCGTAGCATCCAAGAGCGACGTTTTGCATTCACTACTTTCTGCGGGTTGTTGAATATTAGAAGAACAAGAAACACTGGAAGCTTCGGCAGATTGCTTTGGTTTGGTAGAATCTGTAACAGCCTCGTAGCTCGTTTGTTCAGAATCCTGTTTAACGTTTGTTGAGCTTGAAGGTTTTTTACAAGCAGCAAGATCTTCTATTAAAATATAATGAAAAAAGGAAAACAGTTTCGATTAGAAACTTTTCATAGATAATGCGAAGAGTTTACACTGCTGGTGGAAGATATTTATACGAGCTACTTCATATAAAATATCAAAAGAACAATCACTTTCTTACCTAGTTTAGCGCACGGCGTATTAGATTTTGATAGAACGTCCTTCGAACCGTTGGACACGCTACTACCACTGGTGGTACTTTGCGTCACAACAATAGCTTTCTGCACATTAGCAAAGGGATTCAAAATTGCCTGAGCTTTTGGCTGTCCCAGCATTGATGATGTAACCATCATACGTACACCCTCCTGAACGGAGCATTTTTGGGACGACATTTGAAATGCCGATGGCATTCGAAAAATATTGCTGCTTGACTTCTCGGCTTTTTCCGGCTTACTAACAGTGGAAGTCTTCTCGGGCTCTTTACTGTTGGCATTACTACTGCATGCGGTGTCTGTTTGTTCAAGGGACATGGACATTGCTGCTTGATGAGATTTCTTGGATTTTGCCTGTTGGGGTTGGTTTTGCTGTACACCAGCTGCAATCTTTGGAGCTCCACAGATTATGGAGAGGTTTGTTCGGCTAAGACTAGCTAAACCTTCCTTGACTTTTCCACCTGTATCCGGTTTTAAGGCGTTCGAATCATCGTCATTGCTTGCTGTGTCTTCCAGGGAACCCTAGGAAAAGTTAGGCCATTCAGATCATCAAGTTAACTTTTGAACTTATGCAGCGAGCGATTGAAATGACTAACGGAAATGTCGTCATCGTGTAATTGAAAATGCTGCTGTTAGCGCACATACCTGCACACTGCTTTCCTGAATTGTACTGTCGCTCACATCACTCTCCGGTATGACGACCAGTTCTGATTCGGTATCATCTCCATCGGCCTCCGGGTGCTTGCGCACCTTGCTACCAGCCTTACCTCTCGAGGATCGCCCTTTGGACGATTCCTCACAGCCGTACAGCGAAAGGGTCGTTGTTTGCAGTGGGCTGTACGGGGGGCTGCTGTCATTTATAGTGCGTTTTTCGTCCCCAAGTTCCGAAGTGGTACCCAGCGACGGTTGGCTTTGGTTGCGTAAGCGTGTTGCCGAATAATCCATAATGATGGTGGTTGGTATGCGTCGACATTTGTGAAACTGTGCATCGAGCGAGTTGATAACAAGACGTATCAAATTCTGCACCTGATCGGCCATTGATGCCTGATTATACTGGTACTTGTACAAAATGACCAGCAGCGACATCAACCAGTTACGACGGACGTGCGGCTCCAGATACCAAATGGAAAAATTGTACGTTACTACATTATTGTGGTGATTTTGATCAGTTCCACTACCCGCGCCCGGTGGCAGAAAGGCACCGTTCGCCTGATTCGGTGCGTAAAGCAACAGCTGAATGACGGTCGGCAGTAGCAGCCAACCCATTTGGTGGTTCTGATCGAGCACCTGCGGGAGATTGGCCATAAATGCGTTGAATACGGATGAGCAGCGCAGGCGAGCCGGCGGCACGTGGAAGAACTTTTCCCCCTGATTATAGCCCAATAGCAGATACAGGTGCCGAAGCACGATTGACTGAATTTTGAACAGTGGTTTCTCATCCGTGGGATAAGCCTTCATTTTAGAAGTACAGACATACCAGGGGCGTGTGCATCGTTCAATGTATGAAATCCGAGTACCGAATGTGATCAAAGAAAAATGAAGAAAAACATCCAAAAGTGCATCACGTCAGAACCGCATACACCGGGAATAGAGACAGAGAAAGAGGGAGAGAAAGAAAAAGAGAAAGAGAGAGAGACCGAAGGGCATAAAGCAGAATCAATAAGAATGAAAAGTTACTTTAGCATAAATGCACCGAACACCGCACGCTTACCAGATCGGGTCGGGACATGAACTGCATCAGTAGAAAGACAAGCAGGTGGATCGTTTCCTTGTCTGCTTCTTCCAGATCGATTACGCGGTACAGGCTTCCCAAGTGGAAATCTTCATTCTGTCCACTGATCGAATGAACGTGTCCATCTGCAAAACACCGACGAAAGTGGAAGTATTTAATTTGGTAAAGAATACAAAACAAAAATGTAATGCAACAGGCAACAGTCGTCGGAAATGACAAAAATAAATACATTGAATAGCTATGCCACTTCCGTGCGGTTGGTAACAGTCTCTCACCTAACCCAAAACGAGAGCTTTTCCGTTTCAAAATCGGTGCAGACACTTGGCGGCTGTAGACTTTTTCTTTTTCTGTAAATACAACAACCCAAGGTACGTGAGTAGAACATTAATGCCACGTAGTTTAAAGCAGTACGTAGGATCGGCGCCACATCGCCACGATGTGGTGCAAACGTGCCCAACGAAGACATACCGATTTTTGATTCCTGCCGCGGTATTATTGTTGCCGGTGCGGACATGGTGCGTTTGTAAGGCCACTTGGTACCGAAGGAAGCGCTCAACGTCTTTGACATGCTTCCGGTCGTATCGGATTGGCTCAGCGCTTCGCGCGCCTTGTTTATCTTCGTCGAAAGGATTTCGCTGCCGTTTTCGCTGTTACGCAGGTCGCGCAAGTAGGAAATATCTCCCACACGCTCCAGATTCACCTGTGCTTCCACAAAGAGTGTATCAAAGCGATTGAGGAAGAAATCCCACGTGAGCACCTTACGATCGGACAGCGAATTGTGCAGCTGATAGATGGATTGCAAAACCACTGGTCGATCGATGATGAATTTGTCAAACTGACTTTCAAGACAGTACAGCAGCGCCTGGATCGCGTAGTCGTGGATAGTGCCTAGGTAAAGAGTAGCACGTTGGGCGACATGTACATTAATATCATCGCATGCCGCTATCAGGTGACAAAACGCCGTAGCCAGTGATGTTTGCAGACTCACTTCTGCGCGCAAAGGAGTGCTGTCCATGAATCGTGTAATAACTGGAAAGCAAAGGTGTACTAGACTCTTTTCTATTCACATTGTTGTAGGCATTGTTGCGGGCAACGTACCTGTGACTCTTTCTACCGCTTCGAAGCGTACTCGCCAGTCAGCATCATGGAATGCTTCTTGAATTACTTT